>NW_028322233.1:19696969-20000000 GCF_059928025.1 Delphinapterus leucas | reverse complement strand
ATGGCCTGTGCTGCATTTCCGGATTTTACACATTTTTCAGATGGCCCTTTTGACCGGTGGGCAGTGAGACTTCATTGTAGTGCAGATTTCTTTAACATGCTTGCTTGGTTGGCCAAAAAGTGCGTATGCGTTTTTTCCTGAATATATTCAGGAAAAAACGCATACGCCCTTTTTGGCCAAGTGCATCATTGTCGACGTTCTGCCTCTTTTCCTATGCTTTAAATGCAATTCCAGTCTACCCCCTGAAATCGTTTTCCTGCAATTCTGCCCCGCTTTCAAGTCCTCTTCGCAGCCTTCCTTTAATATATTTTTGGACGATAGCTGTCATTTATAACTCTGCAGGTTTGTGAATTACAGTGCCCCTGAGCTCCTTTCTTCAAATCGCTTTCTTGTGAGCTGGCCGCAAACCCGCAGGATTGCTTCAGGCCCTAATCTGGTTCCTGCACGGCATGCTGAGCCTTTGGTTAATTCCTCTTCCTGGTTGGAAATGAGCGTTAAATTTGCCCGTGCAGACACCTACAGCTAGTCTCTCCTTGGTTCTCCGTATTCCTGTACATCTTGTGCAGAAATTGCAAACTGTGCCAAACAGCAGGTTAAAGGCACTGACTCTCCAAGTGGGGAGAGTGTTAGTAAAGGGTCTGGAATTGTGAACCCGAGTAAAAGGGGACAAAAACTGAGATGCATTTGAAAATGTTTCCCGGTCACATGGTGCACCATACTGTGGGTTTCCCATGCATGCTTTAGCTGAAGGAAGAATCACTTAAACCTGGAGAGTTGGGACCCTTGGAATGGGTACCATGCAGTATGACTTCAAATGGTCTGCATTTGCTCATCGAACCTCACCAATGCTATCAGCCCGAAGTGTCCAACCTTATGTCTCACTCAGCTCTGGGTGTAGATGAGGTAAATCCAGGTTGCATCACAAGCCCTGAATGAATTATTTAAGAATTGCTCTCTATTTCACTGTCATTCTGTTTTGTTTTTGTAATTCATTTTGATAATTGGATTTATCGGATTTTCTCTGCTGCCTTCATGCAGCTGTACACACGCTTGATTCTCTTATGGAGACATATAAATCCATGGGTTTGAATATTCTTTCTAGTCAGGTGTATTCCTACACGTTGAATATAGGGTGTTTAGCCCATTTGGTTGAGCAAGGGGTAGGTGTTGACTATTACATATTTGACGTATGGAATGGTATCTGTGCTAATTTCTATCTCTGGTTTTATGCAGCACCCCAACTCACCTTTCCCCTTACGCAAACATAAGTTGGTTTTCTAAATTTGAGACCCTGTTCTGTTTTGTAATTCAGTTCATGTGTAGCCAAGATTACATTCCGTGTATTAGTGACATCTTATGATGTTTCATTTTCTGTGCGACTTATTTCACTTAGAATCATCGTACCTGAATCCACTCATTATGCCACGACGGGCCAGATGACATAGATTTCATTGGTGAGTGATATTCCATTGTACGTACGTACCATAACTTCTTTATCCATTTCTCGCTTTCTGGGATATTTAACTTGTACCGTAGACGAGGTTCTTGTAAACAGAGCCGTCTGAAACTTTGGGGTGGCTGTGTGTTTTTGATTTTAATTTCCCTAAGCTATAGGACCATAAGTGGAAGTGCCGTAGGCTCCGTTGCTTTGTTTTTTAGGTGTTTCAGGAAACACCATACACTTCTCCAGAGTGGCTGTTGGCAATTTACATCCCACCCATCAGCATAACAAGGCTCCCTGTTCTCCGTGGCCTGTGCTGCATTTCTGGATTTTACACTTTTTTCAGATGGCCCTTATGACCGGGGGGCAGTGAGACTTCATTGTAGTGCAGATTTCTTTAACATGCTTGCTTGGTTGGCCAAAAAGGGCGTGAACGCATACGCCCTTTTTGGCCAAGTGCATCATTGTCGACGTTCTGCCTCTTTTCCTATGCTTTAAATGCAATTCCAGTCTACACCCTGAAATCGTTTTCCTGCAATTCTGCCCCGCTTTCAAGTCCTCTTCGCAGCCTTCCTTCAATATATTTTTGGACGATAGCTGTCATTTATAACTCTGCAGGATTGTGAATTACAGTGCCCCTGAGCTCCTTTCTTCAAATCGCTTTCTTGTGAGCTGGCCGCAAACCCGCAGGATTGCTTCAGGCCCTAATCTGGTTCCTGCACGGCATGCTGAGCCTTTGGTTAATTCCTCTTCCTGGTGGGAAATTAGAATTAAATTTGCCCGTGCAGACACCTACAGCTAGTCTCTCATTGGTTCTCCCTATTCCTGTTCATCTTGCGCAGAAATTGCAAACTGTGCCAAACAGGAGTTTAAAGGCACTGACTCTCCAAGTGGGGAGAGTGTTAGTAAAGGGTCTGGAATTGTGAACCCGAGTAAAAGGGGACAAAACTGAGATGCATTTGAAAACGTTTCCCGGTCACACGGTGCACCATACTGTGGGTTTCCCATGCATGCTTTAGCTGAAGGAAGAATCACTTAAACCTGGAGAGTTGGGACCCATGGAATGGGTACCATGCAGTATGACTTCAAATGGTCTGCATTTGCTCATCGAACCTCACCAATGCTATCAGCCCGAAGTGTCCAACCTTATGTCTCTCTCAGCTCTGGGTTTAGATGAGGTAAATCCAGTTTGGATCACAAGCCCTGAATGAATTATTTAAGAATTGTTCTCTATTTTACTGTCATTGTGTTTTGTTTTTGTAATTCATTTTGATAATAGGATTTATCGGATTTTTTCTGCTGCCTTCATGCAACTGTACACACGCTTGATTCTCTTATGGAGACATATAAATCCATGGGTTTGAAGAGTTTACTAGTCAGGTGTATTCCTAGGTGTTGAATATAGGGTGTTTAGCCCATTTCGTTGAGCAAGTGGTAGGACTTGACTATTACATATTTGACTTATGGAATGGTATCTGTGCTAATTTCTATCTCTGGTTTTATGCAGCACCCAACTCACCTTTCCCCTTAAGCAAACATAAGTTGGTTTCCTAAATATGAGACCCTGTTCTGTTTTGTAATTCAGTTCATGTGTAGCCAAGATTACATTCCGTGTATTTGTGATATCTTATGATGTTTCATTTTCTGTGTGACTTATTTCACTTAGAATCATTGTACCTGAATTCAATCATTATGCCACGACGGGCCTGATGATATAGATTTCATTGGTGAGTGATATTCCATTGTACGTACGTACCACAACTTCTTTATCCATTTTTCGCTTTCTGGGATATTTAACTTGTACCGTAGAACATGTTCTTGTAAACAGAGCCGTCTGAAACATTGGGGCGGCTGTGTGTTTGTGATTTTAATTTCCCTAAGCTATAGCACCATAAGTGGAAGTGTCGGAGGCTCCGTTGCTTTGTTTTTTAGGTGTTTCAGGAAACACCATACACTTCTCCAGGGTGGCTGTTGGCAATTTACATCCCACCCATCAGCATAACATGGCTCCCTGTTCTCCATGGCCTGTGCTGCCTTTTTGCATTTTACACTTTTTTCAGATGGCCCTTTTGATTGGGGGGCAGTGAGACTTCATTGTAGTGCAGATTTCTCTAACATGCTTGCTTGGTTGGCCAAAAAGGGCGTATGCGTTTTTTCCTGAATATATTCAGGAAAAAACGCATACGCCCTTTTTGGCCAAGTGCATCATTGTCGACCTGCTGCCTCTTTTCCTATGCTTTAAATGCAATTCCAGTCTACCCCCTGAAATCGTTTTCCTGCAATTCTGCCCCGCTTTCAAGTCCTCTTCGCAGCCTTCCTTTAATATATTTTTGGACGATAGCTGTCATTTATAACTCTGCAGGTTTGTGAATTACAGTGCCCCTGAGCTCCTTTCTTCAAATCGCTTTCTTGTGAGCTGGCCGCAAACCCGCAGGATTGCTTCAGGCCCTAATCTGGTTCCTGCACGGCATGCTGAGCCTTTGGTTAATTCCTCTTCCTGGTTGGAAATGAGCGTTAAATTTGCCCGTGCAGACACCTACAGCTAGTCTCTCCTTGGTTCTCCGTATTCCTGTACATCTTGTGCAGAAATTGCAAACTGTGCCAAACAGCAGGTTAAAGGCACTGACTCTCCAAGTGGGGAGAGTGTTAGTAAAGGGTCTGGAATTGTGAACCCGAGTAAAAGGGGACAAAAACTGAGATGCATTTGAAAACGTTTCCCGGTCACATGGTGCACCATACTGTGGGTTTCCCATGCATGCTTTAGCTGAAGGAAGAATCACTTAAACCTGGAGAGTTGGGACCCATGGAATGGGTACCATGCAGTATGACTTCAAATGGTCTGCATTTGCTCATCGAACCTCACCAATGCTATCAGCCCGAAGTGTCCAACCTTATGTCTCACTCAGCTCTGGGTGTAGATGAGGTAAATCCAGGTTGCATCACAAGCCCTGAATGAATTATTTAAGAATTGCTCTCTATTTCACTGTCATTCTGTTTGGTTTTTGTAATTCATTTTGATAATGGGATTTATCGGATTTTCTCTGCTGCCTTCATGCAGCTGTACACACGCTTGATTCTCTTATGGAGACATATAAATCCATGGGTTTGAATATTCTTTCTAGTCAGGTGTATTCCTACACGTTGAATATAGGGTGTTTAGCCCATTTGGTTGAGCAAGGGGTAGGTGTTGACTATTACATATTTGACGTATGGAATGGTATCTGTGCTAATTTCTATCTCTGGTTTTATGCAGCACCCCAACTCACCTTTCCCCTTACGCAAACATAAGTTTGTTTTCTAAATTTGAGACCCTGTTCTGTTTTGTAATTCAGTTCATGTGTAGCCAAGATTACATTCCGTGTATTAGTGACATCTTATGATGTTTGATTTTCTGTGTGAGTTATTTCACTTAGAATCATCATACCTGAATCCACTCATTATGCCACGACGGGCCAGATGACATAGATTTCATTGGTGAGTGATATTCCATTGTACGTACGTACCACAACTTCTTTATCCATTTCTCGCTTTCTGGGATATATAACTGGTACCGTAGACGAGGTTCTTGTAAACAGAGCCGTCTGAAACTTTGGGGTGGCTGTGTGTTTTTCATTTTAAATTCCCTAAGCTATAGGACCATAAGTGGAAGTGCCGTAGGCTCCGTTGCTTTGTTTTTTAGGTGTTTCAGGAAACACCATACACTTCTCCAGAGTGGCTGTTGGCAATTTACATCCCACCCATCAGCATAACTAGGCTCCCTGTTCTCCATGGCCTGTGCTGATTTTCTGGATTTTACACTTTATTCAGATCGCCCTTTTGACTGGTGGGCAGTGAGACTTCATTGTAGTGCAGATTTCTTTAACATGCTTGCTTGGTTGGCCAAAAAGTGCGTATGCGTTTTTTCCTGAATATATTCAGGAAAAAACGCATACGCCCTTTTTGGCCAAGAGCATCATTGTCGACGTTCTGCCTCTTTTCCTATGCTTTAAATGCAATTCCAGTCTACACCCTGAAATCGTTTTCCTGCAATTCTGCCCCGCTTTCAAGTCCTCTTGGCAGCCTTCCTTCAATATATTTTCGGACGATAGCTGTCATTTATAACTCTGCAGGTTTGTGAATTACAGTGCCCCTGAGCTCCTTTCTTCAAATCGCTTTCTTGTGAGCTGGCCGCAAACCCGCAGGATTGCTTCAGGCCCTACTCTGGTTCCTGCACGGCATGCTGAGCCTTTGGTTAATTCCTCTTCCTGGTTGGATATGAGCGTTAAATTTGCCCGTGCAGACACCTACAGCTAGTCTCTCATTGGTTCTCCCTATTCCTGTTCATCTTGCGCAGAAATTGCAAACTGTGCCAAACAGGAGGTTAAAGGCACTGACTCTCCAAGTGGGGAGAGTGTTAGTAAAGCGTCTGGAATTGTGAACCCGAGTAAAAGGGGACAAAAACTGAGATGCATTTGAAAACGTTTCCCGGTCACATGGTGCACCATACTGTGGGTTTCCCATGCATGCTTTAGCTGAAGGAAGAATCACTTAAACCTGGAGAGTTGGGACCCATGGAATGGGTACCATGCAGTATGACTTCAAATGGTCTGCATTTGCTCATCGAACCTCACCAATGCTATCAGCCCGAAGTGTCCAACCTTATGTCTCACTCAGCTCTGGGTTTTGATGAGGTAAATCCAGGTTGCATCACAAGCCCTGAATGAATTATTTAAGAATTGCTCTCTATTTCACTGTCATTGTGTTTTGTTTTTGTAATTCATTTTGATAATAAGATTTTTCGGATTTTCTCTGCTGCTTTCATGCAGCTGTACACACGCTTGATTCTCTTATGGAGACATATAAATCCATGGGTTTGAAGATTCTTACTAGTCAGGTGTATTCCTAGGTGTTGAATATAGGGTGTTTAGCCCATTTCTTTGAGCAAGGGGTAGGTCTTGACTATTACATATTTGACGTATGGAATGGTATCTGTGCTAATTTCTATCTCTGGTTTTATGCAGCACCCCAACTCACCTTTCCCCTTACGCAAACATAAGTTGGTTTTCTAAATCTGAGACCCTGTTCTGTTTTGTAATTCAGTTCATGTGTAGCCAAGATTACATTCGGTGTATTAGTGATATCTTATGATGTTTCATTTTCTGTGTGACTTATTTCACTTAGAATCATCGTACCTGAATCGACTCATTATGCCACGACCGGCCAGATGACATAGATTTCATTGATGAGTGATATTCCATTGTACGTAGGTACCACAACTTCTTTATCCATTTCTCGCTTTCTGGGATATTTAACTTGTACCGTAGACGAGGTTCTTGTAAACAGAGCCGTCTGAAACTTTGGGGTGGCTGTGTGTTTTTGATTTTAATTTCCCTAAGCTATAAGACCATAAGTGGAAGTGCCGTAGGCTCCGTTGCTTTGTTTTTTAGGTGTTTCAGGAAACACCATACACTTCTCCAGAGTGGCTGTTGGCAATTTACATCCCACCCATCAGCATAACAAGGCTCCCTGTTCTCCATGGCCTGTGCTGCATTTTTGGATTTTACACTTTTTTCAGATGGCCCTTTTGACCGGGGGGCAGTGAGACTACATTGTAGTGCAGATTTCTTTAACATGCTTGCTTGGTTGGCCAAAAAGGGCGTATGCGTTTTTTCCTGAATATATTCAGGAAAAAACGCATACGCCCTTTTTGGCCAAGTGCATCATTGTCGACGTTCTGCCTCTTTTCCTATGCTTTAAATGCAATTCCAGTCTACCCCCTGAAATCGTTTTCCTGCAATTCTGCCCCGCTTTCAAGTCCTCTTCGCAGCCTTCCTTCAATATATTTTCGGAGGTTAGCTGTCATTTATAACTCTGCAGGTTTGTGAATTACAGTGCCCCTGAGCTCCTTTCTTCAAATCGCTTTCTTGTGAGCTGGCCGCAAACCCGCAGGATTGCTTCAGGCCCTAATCTGGTTCCTGCACGGCATGCTGAGCCTTTGGTTAATTCCTCTTCCTGGTTGGAAATGAGCGTTAAATTTGCCCGTGCAGACACCTACAGCTAGTCTCTCATTGGTTCTCCCTATTCCTGTTCATCTTGCGCAGAAATTGCTAAATGTGCTAAAGAGGAGTTTAAAGGTACTGACTCTCCAAGTGGGGAGAGTGTTAGTAAAGGGTCTGGAATTGTGAACCCGAGTAAAAGGGGACAAAAACTGAGATGCATTTGAAAACGTTTCCCGGTCACATGGTGCACCATACTGTGGGTTTCCCATGCATGCTTTAGCTGAAGGAAGAATCACTTAAACCTGGAGAGTTGTGACCCATGGAATGGGTACCATGTAGTATGACTTCAAATGGTCTGCATTTGCTCATCGAACCTCACCAATGCTATCAGCCCGAAGTGTCCAACCTTATGTCTCACTCAGCTCTGGGTTTTGATGAGGTAAATCCAGGTTGCATCACAAGCCCTGAATGAATTATTTAAGAATTGCTCTCTATTTCACTGTCATTGTGTTTTGTTTTTGTAATTCATTTTGATAATAAGATTTATCGGATTTTCTCTGCTGCCTTCATGCAGCTGTACACACGCTTGAGTCTCTTATGGAGACATATAAATCCATGGGTTTGAAGATTCTTACTAGTCAGGTGTATTCCTAGGTGTTGAATATAGTGTGTTTAGCCCATTTCGTTGAGCAAGGGGTAGGTCTTGACTATTACATATTTGACGTATGGAATGGTATCTGTGCTAATTTCTATCTCTGGTTTTATGCAGCACCCCATCTCACGTTTCCCCTTACGCAAACATAAGTTGGTTTTCTAAATTTGAGACCCTGTTCTGTTTTGTAATTCAGTTCATGTGTAGCCAAGATTACATTCGGTGTATTAGTGATATCTTATGATGTTTCATTTTCTGTGTGACTTATTTCACTTAGAATCATCGTACCTGAATCCACTCATTATGCCACGACGGGCCAGATGACATAGATTTCATTGGTGAGTGATATTCCATTGTACGTACGTACCACAACTTCTTTATCCATTTCTTGCTTTCTGGGGTATTTAACTTGTACCGTAAACGAGGTTCTTGTAAACAGAGCCGTCTGAAACTTTGGGGTGGCTGTGTGTTTTTGATTTTAATTTCCTTAAGCTATAGGACCATAAGTGGAAGTGCCGTAGGCTCCGTTGCTTTGTTTTTTAGGTGTTTCAGGAAACACCATACACTTCTCCAGAGTGGCTCTTGGCAATTTACATCCCACCCATCAGCATAACAAGGCTCCCTGTTCTCCATGGCCTGTGCTGCATTTCTGGATTTTACACTTTTTTCAGATGGCCCTTTTGACCGGTGGGCAGTGAGACTTCATTGTAGTGCAGATTTCTTTAACATGCTTGCTTGGTTGGCCAAAAAGGGCGTATGCGTTTTTTCCTGGGAAAAAACGCATACGCCCTTTTTGGCCAAGTGCATCATTGTCGACGTTCTGCCTCTTTTCCTATGCTTTAAATGCAATTCCAGTCTACCCCCTGAAATCGTTTTCCTGCAATTCTGCCCCGCTTTCAAGTCCTCTTCGCAGCCTTCCTTCAATATATTTTCGGACGATAGCTGTCATTTATAACTCTGCAGGTTTGTGAATTACAGTGCCCCTGAGCTCCTTTCTTCAAATCGCTTTCTTGTGAGCTGGCCGCAAACCCGCAGGATTGCTTCAGGCCCTAATCTGGTTCCTGCACGGCATGCTGAGCCTTTGGTTAATTCCTCTTCCTGGTTGGAAATGAGCGTTAAATTTGCCCGTGCAGACACCTACAGCTAGTCTCTCCTTGGTTCTCCGTATTCCTGTACATCTTGTGCAGAAATTGCAAACTGTGCCAAACAGCAGGTTAAAGGCACTGACTCTCCAAGTGGGGAGAGTGTTAGTAAAGGGTCTGGAATTGTGAACCCGAGTAAAAGGGGACAAAAACTGAGATGCATTTGAAAACGTTTCCCGGTCACATGGTGCACCATACTGTGGGTTTCCCATGCATGCTTTAGCTGAAGGAAGAATCACTTAAACCTGGAGACTTGGGACCCATGGAATGGGTACCATGTAGTATGACTTCAAATGGTCTGCATTTGCTCATCGAACCTCACCAATGCTATCAGCCCGAAGTGTCCAACCTTATGTCTCACTCAGCTCTGGGTTTTGATGAGGTAAATCCAGGTTGCATCACAAGCCCTGAATGAATTATTTAAGAATTGCTCTCTATTTCACTGTCATTGTGTTTTGTTTTTGTAATTCATTTTGATAATAAGATTTATCGGATTTTCTCTGCTGCCTTCATGCAGCTGTACACACGCTTGATTCTCTTATGGAGACATATAAATCCATGGGTTTGAAGATTCTTACTAGTCAGGTGTATTCCTAGGTGTTGAATATAGTGTGTTTAGCCCATTTCGTTGAGCAAGGGGTAGGTCTTGACTATTACATATTTGACGTATGGAATGGTATCTGTGCTAATTTCTATCTCTGGTTTTATGCAGCACCCCATCTCACGTTTCCCCTTACGCAAACATAAGTTGGTTTTCTAAATTTGAGACCCTGTTCTGTTTTGTAATTCAGTTCATGTGTAGCCAAGATTACATTCGGTGTATTAGTGATATCTTATGATGTTTCATTTTCTGTGTGACTTATTTCACTTAGAATCATCGTACCTGAATCCACTCATTATGCCACGACGGGCCAGATGACATAGATTTCATTGGTGAGTGATATTCCATTGTACGTACGTACCACAACTTCTTTATCCATTTCTTGCTTTCTGGGGTATTTAACTTGTACCGTAAACGAGGTTCTTGTAAACAGAGCCGTCTGAAACTTTGGGGTGGCTGTGTGTTTTTGATTTTAATTTCCTTAAGCTATAGGACCATAAGTGGAAGTGCCGTAGGCTCCGTTGCTTTGTTTTTTAGGTGTTTCAGGAAACACCATACACTTCTCCAGAGTGGCTCTTGGCAATTTACATCCCACCCATCAGCATAACAAGGCTCCCTGTTCTCCATGGCCTGTGCTGCATTTCTGGATTTTACACTTTTTTCAGATGGCCCTTTTGACCGGTGGGCAGTGAGACTTCATTGTAGTGCAGATTTCTTTAACATGCTTGCTTGGTTGGCCAAAAAGGGCGTATGCGTTTTTTCCTGAATATATTCAGGAAAAAACGCATACGCCCTTTTTGGCCAAGTGCATCATTGTCGACGTTCTGCCTCTTTTCCTATGCTTTAAATGCAATTCCAGTCTACCCCCTGAAATCGTTTTCCTGCAATTCTGCCCCGCTTTCAAGTCCTCTTCGCAGCCTTCCTTCAATATATTTTCGGACGATAGCTGTCATTTATAACTCTGCAGGTTTGTGAATTACAGTGCCCCTGAGCTCCTTTCTTCAAATCGCTTTCTTGTGAGCTGGCCGCAAACCCGCAGGATTGCTTCAGGCCCTAATCTGGTTCCTGCACGGCATGCTGAGCCTTTGGTTAATTCCTCTTCCTGGTTGGAAATGAGCGTTAAATTTGCCCGTGCAGACACCTACAGCTAGTCTCTCCTTGGTTCTCCGTATTCCTGTACATCTTGTGCAGAAATTGCAAACTGTGCCAAACAGCAGGTTAAAGGCACTGACTCTCCAAGTGGGGAGAGTGTTAGTAAAGGGTCTGGAATTGTGAACCCGAGTAAAAGGGGACAAAAACTGAGATGCATTTGAAAACGTTTCCCGGTCACATGGTGCACCATACTGTGGGTTTCCCATGCATGCTTTAGCTGAAGGAAGAATCACTTAAACCTGGAGACTTGGGACCCATGGAATGGGTACCATGTAGTATGACTTCAAATGGTCTGCATTTGCTCATCGAACCTCACCAATGCTATCAGCCCGAAGTGTCCAACCTTATGTCTCACTCAGCTCTGGGTTTTGATGAGGTAAATCCAGGTTGCATCACAAGCCCTGAATGAATTATTTAAGAATTGCTCTCTATTTCACTGTCATTGTGTTTTGTTTTTGTAATTCATTTTGATAATAAGATTTATCGGATTTTCTCTGCTGCCTTCATGCAGCTGTACACACGCTTGATTCTCTTATGGAGACATATAAATCCATGGGTTTGAAGATTCTTACTAGTCAGGTGTATTCCTAGGTGTTGAATATAGTGTGTTTAGCCCATTTCGTTGAGCAAGGGGTAGGTCTTGACTATTACATATTTGACGTATGGAATGGTATCTGTGCTAATTTCTATCTCTGGTTTTATGCAGCACCCCATCTCACGTTTCCCCTTACGCAAACATAAGTTGGTTTTCTAAATTTGAGACCCTGTTCTGTTTTGTAATTCAGTTCATGTGTAGCCAAGATTACATTCGGTGTATTAGTGATATCTTATGATGTTTCATTTTCTGTGTGACTTATTTCACTTAGAATCATCGTACCTGAATCCACTCATTATGCCACGACGGGCCAGATGACATAGATTTCATTGGTGAGTGATATTCCATTGTACGTACGTACCACAACTTCTTTATCCATTTCTTGCTTTCTGGGGTATTTAACTTGTACCGTAAACGAGGTTCTTGTAAACAGAGCCGTCTGAAACTTTGGGGTGGCTGTGTGTTTTTGATTTTAATTTCCTTAAGCTATAGGACCATAAGTGGAAGTGCCGTAGGCTCCGTTGCTTTGTTTTTTAGGTGTTTCAGGAAACACCATACACTTCTCCAGAGTGGCTCTTGGCAATTTACATCCCACCCATCAGCATAACAAGGCTCCCTGTTCTCCATGGCCTGTGCTGCATTTCTGGATTTTACACTTTTTTCAGATGGCCCTTTTGACCGGTGGGCAGTGAGACTTCATTGTAGTGCAGATTTCTTTAACATGCTTGCTTGGTTGGCCAAAAAGGGCGTATGCGTTTTTTCCTGAATATATTCAGGAAAAAACGCATACGCCCTTTTTGGCCAAGTGCATCATTGTCGACGTTCTGCCTCTTTTCCTATGCTTTAAATGCAATTCCAGTCTACCCCCTGAAATCGTTTTCCTGCAATTCTGCCCCGCTTTCAAGTCCTCTTCGCAGCCTTCCTTCAATATATTTTCGGACGATAGCTGTCATTTATAACTCTGCAGGTTTGTGAATTACAGTGCCCCTGAGCTCCTTTCTTCAAATCGCTTTCTTGTGAGCTGGCCGCAAACCCGCAGGATTGCTTCAGGCCCTAATCTGGTTCCTGCACGGCATGCTGAGCCTTTGGTTAATTCCTCTTCCTGGTTGGAAATGAGCGTTAAATTTGCCCGTGCAGACACCTACAGCTAGTCTCTCATTGGTTCTCCCTATTCCTGTTCATGTTGCACAGAAATTGCAAACTGTGCCAAACAGGAGGTTAAAGGCACTGACTCTCCAAGTCGGGAGAGTGTTAGTAAAGGGTCTGGAATTGTGAACCCGAGTAAAAGGGGACAAAAACTGAGATGCATTTGAAAACGTTTCTCGGTCACATGGTGCACCATACTGTGGGTTTCCCATGCATGCTTTAGCTGAAGGAAGAATCACTTAAACCTGGAGAGTTGGGACCCATGGAATGGGTACCATGTAGTATGACTACAAATGGTCTGCATTTGCTCATCGAACCTCACCAATGCTATCAGCCCGAATTGTCCAACCTTATGTCTCTCTCAGCTCTGGGTTTTGATGAGGTAAATCCAGGTTGCATCACAAGCCCTGAATGAATTATTTAAGAATTGCTCTCTATTTCACGGTCATTGTGTTTTGTTTTTGTAATTCATTTTGATAATAAGATTTAACGGATTTTCTCTGCTGCCTTCATGCAGTTGTACACACGCTTGATTCTCTTATGGAGACATATAAATCCATGGGTTTGAATATTCTTTCTAGTCAGGTGTATTCCTACACGTTGAATATAGGGTGTTTAGCCCATTTGGTTGAGCAAGGGGTAGGTCTTGACTATTACGTATTTGACGTATGGAATGGTATCTGTGCTAATTTCTATCTCTGGTTTTATGCAGCACCCCAACTCACCTTTCCCCTTAAGCAAACATAAGTTGGTTTTCTAAATTTGAGACCCTGTTCTGTTTTGTAATTCAGTTCATGTGTAGCCAAGATTACATTCCGTGTATTAGTGACATCTTATGATGTTTGATTTTCTGTGTGAGTTATTTCACTTAGAATCATCGTACCTGAATCCACTCATTATGCCACGACGGGCCAGATGACATAGATTTCATTGGTGAGTGATATTCCATTGTACGTACGTACCACAACTTCTTTATCCATTTCTCGCTTTCTGGGATATATAACTGGTACCGTAGACGAGGTTCTTGTAAACAGAGCCGTCTGAAACTTTGGGGTGGTTGTGTGTTTTTCATTTTAATTTCCCTAAGCTATAGGACCATAAGTGGAAGTGCCATAGGCTCCGTTGCTTTGTTTTTTAGGTGTTTCAGGAAACACCATACACTTCTCCAGAGTGGCTGTTGGCAATTTACATCCCACCCATCAGCATAACTAGGCTCCCTGTTCTCCATGGCCTGTGCTGCATTTCTGGATTTTACACTTTATTCAGATGGCCCTTTTGACTGGTGGGCAGTGAGACTTCATTGTAGTGCAGATTTCTTTAACATGCTTGCTTGGTTGGCCAAAAAGGGCGTATGCGTTTTTTCCTGAATATATTCAGGAAAAAACGCATACGCCCTTTTTGGCCAAGTGCATCATTGTCGACGTTCAGCCTCTTTTCCTATGCTTTAAATGCAATTCCAGTCTACACCCTGAAATCGTTTTCCTGCAATTCTGCCCCGCTTTCAAGTCCTCTTGGCAGCCTTCCTTCAATATATTTTCGGACGATAGCTGTCATTTATAACTCTGCAGGTTTGTGAATTACAGTGCCCCTGAGCTCCTTTCTTCAAATCGCTTTCTTGTGAGCTGGCCGCAAACCCGCAGGATTGCTTCAGGCCCTACTCTGGTTCCTGCACGGCATGCTGAGCCTTTGGTTAATTCCTCTTCCTGGTTGGATATGAGCGTTAAATTTGCCCGTGCAGACACCTACAGCTAGTCTCTCATTGGTTCTACCTATTCCTGTTCATCTTGCGCAAAAATTGCAAACTGTGCCAAACAGGAGGTTAAAGGCACTGACTCTCCAAGTGGGGAGAGTGTTAGTAAAGGGTCTGGAATTGTGAACCCGAGTAAAAGGGGACAAAAACTGAGATGCATTTGAAAACGTTTCCCGGTCACATGGTGCACCATACTGTGGGTTTCCCATGCATGCTTTAGCTGAAGGAAGAATCACTTAAACCTGGAGAGTTGGGACCCATGGAATGGGTACCATGCAGTATGACTTCAAATGGTCTGCATTTGCTCATCGAACCTCACCAATGCTATCAGCCCGAAGTGTCCAACCTTATGTCTCACTCAGCTCTGGGTTTTGATGAGGTAAATCCAGGTTGCATCACAAGCCCTGAATGAATTATTTAAGAATTGCTCTCTATTTCACTGTCATTGTGTTTTGTTTTTGTAATTCATTTTGATAATAAGATTTATCGGATTTTCTCTGCTGCCTTCATGCAGCTGTACACACGCTTGATTCTCTTATGGAGACATATAAATCCATGGGTTTGAAGATTCTTACTAGTCAGGTGTATTCCTAGGTGTTGAATATAGGGTGTTTAGCCTATTTCGTTGAGCAAGGGGTAGGTCTTGACTATTACATATTTGACGTATGGAATGGTATCTGTGCTAATTTCTATCTCTGGTTTTATGCAGCACCCCAACTCACCTTTCCCCTTATGCAAACATAAGTTGGTTTTCTAAATCTGAGACCCTGTTCTGTTTTGTAATTCAGTTCATGTGTAGCCAAGATTACATTCCGTGCATTAGTGATGTCTTATGATGTTTCATTTTCTGTGTGACTTATTTCACTTAGAATCATCGTACCTGAATCCACTCATTATGCCACGACGGGCCAGATGACATAGATTTCATTGGTGAGTGATATTCCATTGTACGTACGTACCACAACTTCTTTATCCATTTGTCGCTTTCTGGGATATTTAACTTGTACCGTAGACGAGGTTCTTGTAAACAGAGCCGTCTGAAACTTTGGGGTGGCTGTGTGTTTTTGATTTTAATTTCCCTAAGTTATAGGACCATAAGTGGAAGTGCCGTAGGCTCCGTTGCTTTGTTTTTTGGTGTTTCAGGAAACACCATACACTTCTCCAGAGTGGCTGTTGGCAATTTACATCCCACCCATCAGCATAACAAGGCTCCCTGTTCTCCATGGCCTGTGCTGCATTTCTGGATTTTACACTTTTTTCAGATGGCCCTTTTGACCGGGGGGCAGTGAGACTTCATTGTAGTGCAGATTTCTTTAACATGCTTGCTTGGTTGGCCAAAAAGTGCGTGAACGCATACGCCCTTTTTGGCCAAGTGCATCATTGTCGACGTTCTGCCTC
Source organism: Delphinapterus leucas (assembly GCF_059928025.1). Classification (NCBI taxonomy): domain Eukaryota; kingdom Metazoa; phylum Chordata; class Mammalia; order Artiodactyla; family Monodontidae; genus Delphinapterus; species Delphinapterus leucas. Next base: position 19,984,145 of record NW_028322233.1, on the reverse strand, counting down.
TTTTCCTATGCTTTAAATGCAATTCCAGTCTACCCCCTGAAATGGTTTTCCTGCAATGCTGCCCCGCTTTCAAGTCCTCTTCGCAGCCTTCCTTCAATATTTTTTCGGACGATAGCTGTCATTTATAACTCTGCAGGTTTGTGAATTACAGTGCCCCTGAGCTCCTTTCTTCAAATTGCTTTCTTGTGAGCTGGCCGCAAACCCGCAGGATTGCTTCAGGCCCTAATCTGGTTCCGGCACGGCATGCTGAGCCTTTGGTTAATTCCTCTTCCTGGTTGGAAATGAGCGTTAAATTTGCCCGTGCAGACACCTACAGCTAGTCTCTCATTGGTTCTCCCTATTTCTGTTCATCTTGCGCAGAAATTGCAAACTGTGCCAAACAGGAGGTTAAAGGCACTGACTCTCCAAGTGGGGAGAGTGTTAGTAAAGGGTCTGGAATTGTGAACCCGAGTAAAAGGGGACAAAAACTGAGATGCATTTGAAAACGTTTCTCGGTCACATGGTGCACCATACTGTGGGTTTCCCATGCATGCTTTAGCTGAAGGAAGAATCACTTAAACCTGGAGAGTTGGGACCCATGGAATGGGTACCATGCAGTATGACTTCAAATGGTCTGCATTTGCTCATCGAACCTCACCAATGCTATCAGCCCGAAGTGTCCAACCTTATGTCTCACTCAGCTCTGGGTTTTGATGAGGTAAATCCAGGTTGCATCACAAGCCCTGAATGAATTATTTAAGAATTGCTCTCTATTTCACTGTCATTGTGTTTTGTTTTTGTAATTCATTTTGATAATAAGATTTATCGGATTTTCTCTGCTGCATTCATGCAGTTGTACACACTCTTGATTCTGTTACGGAGACATATGAATCCATGGGTTTGAAGATTCTTACTAGTCAGGTGTACTCCTAGGATTTGTATATTTGGTGTTTAGTCCATTTCGTTGAGCAAGGGGTGGGTCTTGACTATTACATATTTGACGTATGGAATGGTATCTGTGCTAATTTCTATCTCTGGTTTTATGCAGCACCCCAGCTCACCTTTCCCCTTAAGCAAGCATAAGTTGGTTTTCTAAATTTGAGACCCTGTTCTGTTTTGTAATTCAGTTCATGTGTAGCCAAGTTTACATTCCGTGTATTAGTGATATCTTATGATGTTTCTTTTTCTGTGTGACTTATTTCACTTAGAATCATCGTATCTGAATCCACACATTATGCCGCGACGGGCCTGATGACATAGATTTCATTGGTGAGTGATATTCCATTGTACGTACGTACCACAATTTCTTTATCCATTTTTCACATTCTGGGATGTTTAACCTGTACCGTAGACGAGGTTCTTGTAAAGAGAGCCGTCCGAAACTTTGGGGTGGCTGTGTGTTTTTGATTTTAATTTCCCTAAGCTATAGGACCATAAGTGGAAGTGCCGTAGGCTCCGTTGCTTTGTTTTTTAGGTGTTCCAGGAAACACAATACACTTCTCCAGAGTGGCTGTTGGCAATTTACATCCCGCCCATCAGCATAACAAGGCTCCCTGTTCTCCATGGCCTGTGCTGCCTTTCTGGATTTTACACTTTTTCAGATGGCCCTTTTGACCGTGGGGCAGTGAGACTTCATGGTAGTGCAGATTTCTTTAACATGCTTGCTTGGTTGGCCAAAAAGGGCGTATGCGTTTTTTCCTGAATATATTCAGGAAAAAAGGCATACACCCTTTTTGGCCAAGAGCATCATTGTCGACGTTCTGCCTCTTTTCCTATGCTTTAAATGCAATTCCCGTCTACCCCCTGAAATCGTTTTCCTGCAATTCTGCCATGCTTACAAGTTCTCTTGGCAGCCTTCCTTCAATATATTAATGGATGATAGCTGTCATTTATAACTCTGCAGGTTTGTGAGTTACACTGCCCCTGAGCTCCTTTCTTCAACTCGCTATCTTGTGAGCTGGTCGCAAACCCGCAGGATTGCTTCAGGCCCTAATCTGGTTCCGGCATGGCATGCTGAGCCTTTGGTTAATTCCTCTTCCTGGTTGGAAATGAGAGTTAAATTTGCCCGTGCAGACACCTACAGCTAGTCTCTCATTGGTTCTCCCTATTCCTGTTCATCTTGCGCAGAAATTGCCAACTGTGCCAAACAGCAGGTTAAAGGCACTGACTCTCCAAGTGGGGAGAGTGTTAGTAAAGGGTCTGGAATTGTGAACCCGAGTAAAAGGGGACGAACACTGAGATGCATTTGAAAAAGTTTCCCAGTCACACGGTGCACCATACTGTGGGTTTCCCATGCATGCTTTAGCTGAAGGAAGAATCGCTTAAACCTGGAGAGTTGGGACCCATGGAATGGGTACCATGCAGTATGACTTCAAATGGTCTGCATTTGCTCATCGAACCTCACCAATGCTATCAGCCCGAAGTGTCCAACCTTATGTCTCACTCAGCTCTGGGTGTAGATGAGGTAAATCCAGGTTGCATCACAAGCCCTGAATGAATTATTTAAGAATTGCTCTCTATTTCACTGTCATTGTGTTTTGTTTTTGTAATTCATTTTGATAATGGGATTTATCGGATTGTCTCTGCTGCCTTCATGCAGCTGTACACACGCTTGATTCTCTTATGGAGACATATAAATCCATGTGTTTGAAAATTCTTTCTAGTCAGGTGTATTCCTAGGCGTTGAATATAGGGTGTTTAGCCCATTTCGTTGAGCAAGGGGTAGGTCTTGACTATTACATATTTGACATATGGAATGGTATCTTTGCTAATTTGTATCTCTGGTTTTATGCAGCACCCCAACTCACCTTTCCTCTTAAGCAAACATAAGTTGGTTTTCTAAATTTAGACCCTGTTCTGTTTTGTAATTCAGTTCATGTGTAGCCAAGATTACATTCGGTGTATTAGTGATATCTTATGATGTTTCATTTTCTGTGTGACTTATTTCACTTAGAATCATCGTACCTGAATCCACTCATTATGCCACGATGGGCCAGATGTCATAGATTTCATTGGTGAGTGATATTCCATTGTACGTACGTACCACAACTTCTTTATCCATTTTTTGCTTTCTGGGATATTTAACTTGTACCGTAGACGTGGTTCTTGTAAACAGAGCCATCTGAAACATTGGGGTGGCCGTGTGTTTTTGATTTTAATTCCCTAAGCTATAGGACCATAAGTGGAAGTGCCGGAGGCTCCGTTGCTTTGTTTTTTATGTGTTTCAGGAAACACCATACACTTCTCCAGAGTGGCTCTTGGCAATTTACATCCCACCCATCAGCATAACAAGGCTCCCTGTTCTCCATGGCCTGTGCTGCATATCTGGATTTTACACTTTTTTCAAATGGCCCTTTTGACCAGGGGTCAGTGAGACTTCATTGTAGTGCAGATTTCTTTTACATGCTTGCTTTGTTGGCCAAAAAGGGCGTATGCGTTTTTTCCTGAATATATTCAGGAAAAAACGCATACGCCCTTTGTGGCCAAGTGCATCATTGTCGACGTTCTGCCTCTTTTCCTATGCTTTAAATGCAATTCCAGTCTACCCCCTGAAATCGTTTTCCTGCAATTCTACCCCGCTTTCAAGTCCTCTTCGCAGCCTTCCTTCAATATATTTTTGGACGATAGCTGTCATTTATAACTCTGCAGGTTTGTGAATTACAGTGCCCCTGAGCTCCTTTCTTCAAATCGCTTACTTGTGAGCTGGCCGCAAACCCGCAGGATTGCTTCAGGCCGTAATCTGGTTCCGGCATGGCATGCTGAACCTTTGGTTAATTCCTCTTCCTGGTTGGAAATGAGCGTTAAATTTGCCCGTGCAGACACCTACAGCTAGTCTCTCATTGGTTCTCCCTATTCCTGTTCATCTTGCGCAGAAATTGCAAACTGTGCCAAACAGCAGTTTAAAGGCACTGACTCTCCAAGTGGGGAGAGTGGTAGTAAAGTGTCTGGAATTGTGAACCCGAGGAAAAGGGGACGAAAACTGAGATGCATTTGAAAACGTTTCCCAATCACATGGTGCACCATACTGTGGGTTTCCCATGCATGCTTTAGCTGAAGGAAGAATCCCTTAAACCTGGAGAGTTGGGACCCTTGGAATGGGTACTTCAAGGGGTCTGCATTTGCTCACCGAACATCACCAATGCTATCAGCCTGGTGTCCAGCCTTATGTCTCACTCAGCTCTGGGTGTAGATGTGGTAAATCCAGGTTGCATCACAGGCCCTGAATGAATTATTTAAGAATTGCTCTCTATTTCACTGTCATTGTGTTTTTTGTTTCTGTAATTTATTTTGATAATGGGATTTATCGTATTTTCACTGCTGTGTTCATGCCTCTGTAGACACGCTTGATTCTCTTACGGAGACATATAAACCCATGGGTTTGAAGATTCTTACTAGTCAGGTATATTCCTAAGCGTTGAATATGGGGTGTTGAGTCCATTTTGTTGAGCAAGCAGTAGGTCTTGACTATTACATATTTGGCTTATGGACCAGTATCTGTGCTAATTTCAATCTCTGGTTTTATGCAGCACCCCAACTCACCTTTATCCTTAAGCAAGAATAAGTTGCTTTTCTATATTTGAGACCCTGCTCTGTTTCGTAATTCAGTTCATGTGTAGCCAAGTTTACATTCCATGTATTAGTGATATAGTATGTCTTTTTCTTTTTGAATTCTGTGACTTTGAATGATCATACGTAACTCCTCTGGAGTTGTTTCAAGTGGCCATATTGCATTGATTTCCAGGCTGATTCATATTCCACTCTACATAAGCACCACATCTGTATCCATTTTTTCCCTCCAGAGACATTTAAGTTATATCCTAGTCGAGGACCTTTTAAACAGTGAGGCGGTATACATTGGGGTGCCTGTGTCCTCTCGATTTTTGTTTTTCCCATGATATACGTCCATGAGTGCAAGTGCCCTGTGCTCTGTAGCTCATTTTTTAGATGCTTTAGTAAACACAGTACACTTCTCCAGAGTGACCGTTGGCAATATACATTTCCAGTATAAGCCTCACAGGGCTTCCTTTTCTCCTTGCCCTGTCCTGCATTTCTGGTGTTTACACTTTATGAGGACGGCTCTTTTGACTGATGCGAAGTGATATGATTTGTAGTATTGATTTCCAGTGCCCACCTGTTTGGTTGGCTAAAAAAGTGTATGCCCTTTTCTTGAATATATACAGAAAATGACGCATACACCCTTTTTGGCCAACTGCAATGTTGGCAATGTTCAGCCCCTTTTCTTGTGCTTAATGGCAAGTCCTTTCTACCTCTTCCAATCCCTTTCCTGCCATTCTCCGTTGCTTACAAGTCCTTTTCTCTGACTTTCCTCAAGACATTTTTCAGTGATAGATATTTTCAACTCTGCAGTTTCGTGAATTTTAGTGCCACTGAGCTCCATTTTTCAACTTGTGTTTATGGGAACTGGCCACAGAGCAGCGGGATTTCCTCAAGGCCTATTCTGTTTCCATGGGCAACACTAGCCTTTGGTCAATTCGTCTTCCTGATTGGAAATTAGAGTGACATGTGCCTGTCCGAACACCTAGGACTTGTCTCTCATTGTTCCTCCTCCTTCTGCTTCATCCTCTGGACAAATTCCAAACTGTATGCAACAGGATGTTGACAGTGCTGACATCTCCAAGTGGGGAGACTGTTCATAAAGACGCTGGAGGGGTGAACCCGAGCACCAGGAGAAGAGGAGATGAGATGCCTTTTCCAAACTCTTCCCGATCAGACGGTATACCATCCTCTGGGTGTGACAGGCATGCTTTAGCTGTAGGAAGGGTCCCATTCATGTGAGGAGAACACCAGGGCTTTTTCAAAATCAGTGTCTCTCCGCAACCCAAAGTGGGGAATGTTTTAAGCTACGGCTACACATATGTTCATTAAGGGCCTTAGGAAGTAGGCAGAGTCCAAACTTTAGATGATTGAAGTCTTCAGGGTCAGAAGCACTCACCACCGGCTTCCCTTAGGTTCCATTTTAACTGTCATTAATAGATGATGTCAATAAAAATATCTATTCTTTTTCAGATTATTTCCCCTTATAAGTTATTGCAAAATATTGAGTGTAGTTCCCTGTGCTATACAGCAGTTCCTTGTTGATGATCGATTTTATACATAGCAGTGTGTATGTGTTAATCCCAAACTGTTAATTTATCCCTCCTCTCACCTTTCCCCTTTGGTAATAATAAATTATAAGACTTTATACTTCTCAGAAATGGGGGAGCTGAAAGAGAGGTATCATTGTCAATGGAAAAGCATTTAAAACAAGATTGAAGCTTTAACCAAGATTATTAGATGTACATCCTTGGAAAGAAATCACTTCGTTTCTCTAATATTGACCTGACAAATAAGACAAACCTTTTCACTGAACTTGCTTATAATAAAGTGATGGAAATACCAAATGGAAGTGTTAGAAACATCTTATTTTACCTGAGCCTTATACACTGTTCTATGTTAATTACAGTTTGGCTCACACATCTGTTCATTGAAGTTACAATGTTCTGAATTTCTGTTACTGATCCTCCAGAGTGGACCCCAACAAGTGTCCCCCTGCCCAGGGTCATTGGAGCCAAGAGATCGAGACTGAGTTTGGTTCAGAAGCAAAGGAAACTTTATATTTTGATCAGAGAATGGAGAGGTGAGAGCATGTGCTACCCCGTGGGCTGTGGGCTGGGCTGCTGTGTAGAGATCCTGTCAGAGTCAGTCAGAGGGAGGGGGCGGAGCTCTTGAGGGCCCAGTTGGCTGCAGCTCAGGCTCTATATCACGGAGTGTGCACTGTGCTCCAGGAGCTGAGGTGTCGACCCAGCCATTCTGCACTAGGAAATCAGGTCTGAAGTGCCGGGTGTGGAACCTCTGTATGCGGGACCCTAGGAGCACGTGTAATTAGACAAAGCACAAAGGATAAAAAAGGTTAGACTTTATTTTATTGCCCAGATTCTATTTTTCTCTCCCAGGGATTTTTAAGGGTCTTTGCCTCGGACAAACCCCTCTTCTGCCTTTTGTCCCCTTCCTCATTCTTGGAGTGCTGAGGGTGCAGACCCTTCTTCTGTAACTGCTGAGTGCTGAGTTAGGAGCCCTCATACCCGTGGGCGAGGGTCAGAACTTCTCCCCAGCAGCCTCCAGGTGACGTTGATTGTCCCCAGGACTCCTGCCTCCCTGCTCGTCCGCCTGAGCACCAGTATTGGAAGTGTTATAGATTCTAATGACCTTTAAGGGTCCAGGAAGGAGATGTGCAGTGACGCTGTGAGGTCCAGTTTCACCCCGCCCCTCATTTGTTCGGCCACCTTAGGCTGACCGTTTCTGCCAGCGTAGATGCTCTGACCAGTAGTCTGCGCTTTCTTCAATTAGGCCCCTGAATTAACGTAAAAACAGCACCAGGTGTCAGGACCCTGTCCGCTCAACTCCCAGACAGTCCAGGGTCAGTGGTGATGAAGGACCATGATGGCCACTGAGTCAACAGCCTTTTGAAGTAAACAGGAGTCCAGCCGGTCTTATTGGCCACCATTATCACAGTGTCTGTAGGCTTTTCTATGGTGACAGCATGATATACGGTTCCCCCACCAAGATTATTAGGTCTGATCTGGGTGCAGTAAGTCCTGCAAGCAGTAGTCTACTCTTTTGGGACACACTCTTGTTGTTTTATGAGAGAAACTCCAGGTCAAGTGATGGTCACATGAGTCGTCATGGTGCCCCGTTGCCCCCGGTTATCTCTCTGGAGGTTGGAGTTGGAGGGCCTCCTCACTCGAGGTCAGTGTGCCCACGGAGCAAACCCTGCAACTTCAGGGCATGGTTGGGGGTTAGGATCACCACGTGGGACCCTTTTCCCTTAGGAGGGAGGTGGCCTTTTGGGCTGCTGATTTCAGGTTTTTAGATACTGCCAGTATCTTGGCCAGATGTGGCAGTGGGCCAAGCCCCTTGGTGACTGTAGTTTATCCTACCTGGATGGCATTTTTGCATTGTTCCATTTCAAGTGGTCCCAGTTTTTGCACTAATCCTCCAATGGCGATTCACTTTTCACCAGGAATGTAAAGATCAAAGGGTTTAGCTAAATTAGGGAGTTCCAGGGCAAGGGTCTGAATTGACTGCTCTTTCCATTCTTGAAAGGCCACTTCTGGATTCTATTCAAAAGGATCATCATCTTTTCCTTTCAGTGTTTCATATAGAGACCCAGCTAGTAGACTGTAGTTAGGGATCCAGAAGCAGCAAACCCTGGCCTCCCCAGGAACCCCTAAGCTGTCTTCTAGTTTTAGATATGGGTAAGGCTGTAAATTGTTTCTTCCCTTTCCTGGGATGGGCTTCTCCGACCTTCTGTGAGAATGAAGCCCAGGCAGGTCACCGTAGTCTGTGATATTTGAGCTTTTTCTTGGACAACTTGTATCCTTTATTGGCTTGGTAGTTCAGAGGTCCCCTTAGTAGGGCTGGTGATCAGAATGTCGTCTGCATATTGAAGGAGTGTTTCCTTTTCCAGTGGTAGAACTTTTAGGTCTTTAGCTGAGCTTTCCCCAAAGATGGTGTGGGAATTTTTGAACCCTTGGGGCAAGACGGCCCAGAAGTATTGTTTTAGTTGTATGTTGAGTCCTGCCACTCACAAGCCAAAATTTCTTGTGACTCTGACACTAATGGAATACAAAAGAAGGCATCATTGAAGACTAATACAGAATACCATGTCCTGGTGGTTGGTAGAATGACCAGCAGGGTGTAGGATTTAGGAACTACTGGAGGTATATCCTCGGTGGCTTCACTGACTGTCCTGACATCCTTTACCAGGGCTCAAGCAGCCCATGGGGCTCTCGAGATCAGGCCAATCCCAGGATATTTAGATCACCTGCGCAGGTACCCTACCCCCACCCCAGAACACGGGGCTCTCATGGTCAGGCCCCTCTCAGGATACAGAGCTACCCTTGCAGTTACGGTGGCAGGGCTGGGCACACAGGAACCGTGCACATCGCCCTCATTGCAGAGCACTCCCAGCTCACCTGTCACTCAGATCTGACACAGAGCACCTCAGAGCAGGACTTGAACTAACAAACAGCAGCTCCGACAGGTCTGTGACCCTGGGCATCACTCTGTGTGGCCTCCCTCCCCCTGGTCTTCCAGAGACTTCCACTGCACCCGGGGCACCAGGCCTCTGTCTCCACCCACCACCCACCCCTCCTCTCCCTGACTCCTGGGTTCCTCTCATTAGGAGAGGGTTTTCTTGAAGTTGTCTCCCACTCATGGGCCAGATAATATAATTAGAAAACAAGCCAGAGCTGCAGCCCCTTGTCTATCCTGACTCTCAGGAGCCCACACCGGTTCCTTGGACCTGGCCGATTCAGAAAGTTCCATTTTCTGCAATTGTGAGCCCCTGAGGGGTGATTATTGGCTGGCCTGGGAAGCCTGACCATGCCGGCCAGTCCTCCCCAGGTGTGCCTGGGTTGAGATCAATATAAACACCACTCCAGGCAGCAAGAGCTCCTGCAGCTGTGCCTGACGCCATTTTCTCTGCCCTGTCAGCAGTCTCGGGGCTGGACTGGTGGGAGGGAGTGAGAGGCCACGGCTTTGTGGGTGGCCCAGTGTGAGTGCGGCTCTGCTGGACTTTCTGCAGCAGTTGCCAAGATGCCACCTGCTAAAGAAGAGGATGTGTCACCCATACCTGCCGCTGGAATTTCTCCCTGGGCAGAGGTGAGTAAGGAAGAAATCAGTGGGGGCCGGGACAGGAGGGGTATCTCAGGCAGGGAAATGGAAAGCTTCCAGAAGAGCACCCAGGGCCAGGACCATCCTGTCTGGCCTGCAGGCACCAAGTCGGCTAGCATGCTGTCGCTCATGTGGCTCCATGGCCCTTCCTCTAGGCTTTCAAGTCCTTGTACATATTCAGGTGTTTTACCTGGGAAGGGTGGGAACATTTCAGCAGCAGCTGGCCTGGGGCTCAGCCCACGTTTACTCACAGATGCCTCGGCACGGGCCCCCAGCTTTGCAATGAGGATGCTTGTTGCGTGGGGCCTGCTGGCTGAATGGGAGATGATTCCCCACCACTGACCTACTTCAGAATTGTTTACAACTGGAGCAAGGGCCCTGATACGGTTTTCCTCTGTGTAACTGGTGGGTTCTTTTTTTTTTCTTTTTTTCGTTTTTGGTTCAAGGTAGATTTTATTCCTCTTTTTTGTATTTACAGATATAAGCATGGAAATAATTTATTCATATAAATACATGTATGTGAAGGGAAGAATATTTTTTCTGTTTTACTTTTTGTAATTTTGAATTTTATTTTATTTTTTTATACAGCAGCTTCTTTTTGGTTACCTATTTTATACATAGAAATGTATACATGCCAATCCCAATCTCTCAACTCCTCCCACCACCACCCCCCTAACAGCTTTCCCCCCTTGGTGTCCATACGTTTGTTGTCTACATCTGTTGCTCTATTTCTGCCTTGCAAAACGGTTCATCTGTACAACTTTCCTAGGTTCCACATATATGCATTTATATACAGGATTTGTTTTTCTCTTTCTGACTTACTTCACTCTGTATGACAGTCTCTAGATCCATCAACGTCTCTACAAATGACCCAATTTCATTCCTTTTTATGGCTTAGTAATATTCCATTTTATATATGTACCTCATCTTTATGCATTCGTCTGTCTGTGGGCATTTAGGTTGCTTCCATTACCTGGATATTGTAAATAGTGATGCAATGAACATTGCGGTGAATGTCTCTTTTCGTTTTATGGTTTTGTCTGGGTATATGCCCAGTAGTGGGATTGCTGTATTATATGGTAATCCTATTCTTAGTTTTATAAGAAACTCCATAATGTTCTCCACAGTGACTGCATCAATTTACATTCCCAACAATAGTGGAAGAGGTTTCCTTATCTCCGCACCCTTTCCAGCATTTGTTGTTTGTAGATTTTCTGATGATGCCCATTCTAACAGGTGTGAGGTGATACACCATGGATTAGTCTATTTCGTTGAGCAAAGAGTAGGTCTTGTCTATTACATATTTGGCTTATGGAACGGTATGTGTGCTCATTTCAATCTCTGGTTTTATACAGCACCCCAGCTCAACTTTCCCCTTAAGCAAGCATAAGTTTTTATCTAAATGTGAGACTCTGTTCGGTTTTGTAATTCAGTTTATGTGTAGCCAAGTTTACACTCCCTCTATTTGTGATATCTTATGATAATTATGTTTCTCTGTGTGACATATTTCTCTTAGAATCATCATACTTAAATCCACTCAATTTGCTGCTACAGGCCTGATGACATTGATTTCATTGCTGAGTGATATTCCGTTGTACGTAAGTAGGACAACTCCTTTATCCATTTTTTTCTTTCTGGGATATTTAGTTTGTACTGGACTCCAGGTTCTTGTAAACACAGCAGCCCTGGATATTGTGTTGGCTGTGTCTTGTTGATTTTAATTTTCCTAAGCTATAGGGCCAAAAGTGGAAGTGCCCTAGGCTCTGTAGCTTTGTTTTTTAGATGTTTCAGCATACACCATAAACATCACCAGAGTGTCTGTTGGCAATTTACATCCCGTCCATCAGCATAACAAGGCTCCCTGTTCTCCATGGCCTGTCCTGTGTTTCTGGGTTTTACACTTTTTTCAGATGGCTCTTTTGACGAATGGGAAATGAGAGTTCATTGTAGTGCGGATTTCCATTGCTCGAATTCTTGGTTGGCCACAAAGGGCATATGCGTTTTTTCCTGAATATATTCAGGAAAAAATGTATACGCACTTTTTGTCCAAGTGCATCACTGTCAAAGATCTGCCGCTTTTCACATGCTTTAAATGCAATTCCAATCTACCTCCTGAAATATGATTCCTGCAATTCTGCCTCGTTTTCAAGTCCTCTGTGCAGACTTACTTCAATATATTTTTGCCAATAGCTGTCATTTATAACTCTGCAGGTTTGTGAATTACAGTGCCTGTGATTTCCTTTCTTAACTCGTTTCCTTGAAAGCTGGCCACAGAACCGCAGGTTTGCTTCAGGCCGTAATCAGGGTCCCGCACGGCACCCTGAGCCTTTGGTTAATTCCTCTTCCTGGTGGGAAATTAGAGTTAAATGTGCCCCTCCAGACACCTGCCTCACTCCCAGCCCCTTGGTGATGTGTGTCCTCTGGTTTGAGGCCACATGTGCTGGGTTCCTCACCTTTCGCAGATGTGGCCCCACTGGTGTGCGGACACTCCTGCCTGGTTCCCATCCCCTTGGTGATGTGAGCCCTCCAGTGAGAGTCTGATCCTGGTTGGGCTCCTCACACTTCTGTGAGGTGGGCCCTCTTCTCTGAGGTCACTCCTGCCTGGCTGACACACCCCGCCTTGGCGACGTCGGCCCTCTGGTGGCAGTTGGAGCCCGCTGGGAGCCTCCTCCCCTCAGTGATGAGGCACTCTGGCATTAGGCCCTAACTGCTGGTTACCCACATTTTCTGATACGTGCTAAGTGGTGTGAGGGCACTCCTGCCAGGTTCCCATCCCCATGTGCCTTCTGCTCTATGGTCCCAACACCTGTGTTGTTCACAGTTTCAGGATGTTGGCTTTCTGGTGTTAGTTCACTCAGGCCTAGATCCCATAGACTCTGTGCTCTGAGCCGCCTGCTGGGAGGTTCCTACTGCTGGATTCCTTACCATTTTTATTCTTTGGGTCCTGTGTTTTCATGCTCCTCCTTCCTGACTCACTCCCAGCCCTTTTGTGATGTAGGTCCTCTGATTTGAGGCCACATGTGCCGGTTTCCTCACCTTTATTGATGTGGCCCCACTGGTGTGAGGACACTCCTGCCTGGTTCCCATCCCCTTGGTGATGGGGGCCCTCTGGTGAGAGTCTGATCCTGGCTGGATTCCTCACCCTTCTGGGAGGTGGGCCCTCTGCTGTGAGGTCACTCCTGCCTGGCTGGCACACATCACCTTGGCGATGTGCGCCCTCAGTTGGGAGTTGGTGCCTGCTGGGAGTCTCCTCCCCTCGGTAATGAGGGCCCTCTGGCGTCAGGCCCTAACTCATGGGCTCCCAAAATTTTCTGATATGTGCCCTGTCGTGCGAGTACACTCCTGCCACGTTCCCATCCCCATGGGGATGTGGGCCTTCTGCTGTGAGGTCCCACCAGCTGGGTTGCTCACAGTGTCATGATGTGAGCCCTCTGCTGTGAGTTCACTGTGGCCTGGATCCCATAGACTCCGTACTCTGGGCCACCTGCTGGGGGGTTCCAACTGCCTGATTCCTCACATTTTTTATTCTGTGGGCCCTGTGTTTTTAGGCTACTCCTGCCTGCCTCACTCGGAGCACCTTGGAAATGTGGGTCCTCTGGTTTAGGCCACATGTGCTGGGTTCCTCACCTTTCTATAATGTGGCCACACTGGTGTGAGGACACTCCTGCCTTGTTCCGGTCCCCTTGGTGATGTGGGCTCTCTGGTGAGAGTCTTATCCTGGCTGGTTTCCTCACCCTTCGGTGAGGTAGGCCCTCTGCTGTGAGGTCACTCCTGCCTGACTGGCACACGTCGCCTTGGCGACGTGGGCCCTCACTTGGGAGTTGGTGCCTGCTGGGAGTCTCCTCCCCTCGGTAATGAGGGTCCTCTGGCGTCAGGCTCTAACTCCTGGGCTCCCAAAATTTTCTGATGTGCGCCCTGTGGTGTGAGTACACTCCTGCCAGGTTTCCATCCCCATGGGAATATGGGCCTTCTGCTCTGAGGTCCCAACGGTGGGTGGCTCAGTTTCATGATGAGGGCCCTCTGGTGTGAGTTCACTCCGGCCTGGATCCCATAGCCTCGCTGCTCCTGGCCGCCTGCGGGGAGGTTCCAACTGCGGGATTCCTCACCTTTTTTCTTCTATGGGCCCTCTGTTTGGAGACTCCTCCTGCCTGACTCACTCCCAGCCCCTTGGTGATGTGTGTCCTCTGGTTTGAGGCCACGTGTGCTAGGTCCCTCACCTTTCGATGATGTGGCCCCACTGGTGTGAGGACACTCCTGCCTGGTTTCTATCCCCTTGGTGATGTGGGCCCTCTGGTGAGAGTCTGATCCTGGCTGGGTTCCTCACCCTTCTGTGAGGTGGGTCCTCTGCTGTGAGGTCACTACTGACTGGCTGGCACACCCCGCCTTGGCGACATCGGCCCTCTTGTGGCAGTTGGAGCCTGCTGGGAACCTCCTCTCCTACGTGATGAGGGCCCTCTGGCGTCAGGCTCTAACTGCTGGGCTCCCCACGTTTTCTGATGTGAGCCCAGTGATGCCAGGACACTCTTGTAAGGTTCCCATCCCCATGGGGATGTGTGCCTTCTGTTCTCTTGTCCCAACGCCTGGGTTACTCACAGTTTCATGATGTTGGCTCCCTGGTGTTAGTTCACCAGGCTTAGATCCCATAGCCTCTGTGCTCTGGGCTGCCTGCTGGGAGGTTCCAACTGCAGGATCCCTCACCATTTTTATACTTCTGTCCCTGTGTTGTGAGGCTCCTCCTGCCTGCCTCACTGCGAGCCCCTTGTTGATGTAGGTCCTCTGGTTTGAGGCCACATGTGCCGGTTGCCTCACCTTTTAGTGATGTGGCCCCACTGGTGTGAGGACACTCCTGCCTGGTTCCCATCCCCTTGGTGATGTGGGCCCTCTGGTGAGAGTCTGATCCTGATGGGGTTCCTCACGCTTCTGTGAGGTGGGCCCTCTGCTCTGAGGTCACTCCTGCCTGGCTTGCACACACCTCCATGGCGACGTTGGCACTCTGGTGACAGTTGGAGCCTGCTGAGAGCCTCCTTCCCTCGGTGATGAGGGCCTTCTGGCGTCAGGCCCTAACTGCTGGGTACCCACATATTCTGATACATGCTAAGTGGTGTGAGGACACTCCTGCCAGGTTCCCATCCCTATTGGGATGTGGGCCTTGTGCTCTGAGGTCCCAACGTCTGGGTTGCTCACAGTTTCATGATGTGGCCCTCTGCTCTGTGTTCACTGTGGTCTGGATCCCATAGTCTCGGTGCTCTGGGCTCCCTGCTGGCAGGTTCCTACTGCTGGTTTCCTCACCATTTTTATTCTATGGGCCCTGTGTTGTGTGGCTACTCCTGCCTACCTCACTCCGAGGCCATTGGACATGTGGGTCCTCTGGTTTAGGCCACATGTGCTGGGTTCCTCACCTTTCTATGATGTGACCGCACTGGTGTGAGGACACTCCTGCCTGGTTCCGATCCCCTTGGTGATGTGGGCCCTCTGGTGAGAGTCTTATCCTGGCTTGGTTGCTCACCCTTCTGTGAGGTAGGCCCTCTGCTGCGAGGTCACTCCTGCCTGGCTGGCAAACGTTACCTTGGTGACGTGTGCCCTCAGTTGGGAGTTGGTGCCTGTTTGGAGTCTCCTCCCCTCGGTAATGAGGGCCCTCTGGCATCAGGCCCTAACTCCTGGCTCCCAAATTTTCTGATGTGCGCCCTGTGGTGCGAGTACACTCCTGGCAGGTTCCCAACCACATGGGAATGTGGGCCTTCAGCTCTGAGGTCCCAACGCCTGTGTTGCTCACAGTTTCATGATGAGGGCCCTCTGTTGTGAATTCACTCAGGCCTGGATCCCATAGCCTCCCTGCTCTTGGCCGCCTGCTGGGAGGTTCCAACTGCGGGATTCCTTACCTTTGTTATTCTATAGGAACTCTGTTTTGAGGCTCCCCCTGCCTGCCTCACTCCCAGCCCCTTGGTGATGTGTGTCCTCTGATTTGAGGCTACGTGTGCTGGGTCCCTCGTCTTTCGCTGACGTGGCTCCACTGGTGAGAGGACACTCCTGCCTGGTTCTCATCCCCTTGGTGATGTGGGCCCTCTGGAGAGAGTCTGATCCTTGTTGGGTACCTCACACATTTGTGAGGTGGGCCCTCTGCTCTGAAGTCAGTCCTGCCTGGCTCGCACACCCTGATTTAGTGACGTCGGCCCTCGGGTAGCACTTGGAGCGTGCTGGGGCCTCCTCCCGTTGGTAATGAGGGCCCTCTGGCGTCAGGCCCTAACTGGTGGACTCCCCACATTTTCTGATGTGTGCCCACTGGTGCAATGACACTCCTGCCAGGTTCCCATCCCCATGGGGATGTGGGCCTTCTGCTCTGAGGTCCCAACGGCTGGGTTGATTACAGTGTCAGGATGTTGGCCCTCTGCTGTGAGTTTACTCTGGCATGGATCCTATGGCCTCGGTGATCTGGGCCACCTGCTTGGAGCTTCCAACTGCTGGATTCCTCACCTTTTTTATTCTATGGTCCCTGTGTTGTGAGACACCTCCTGCCTGCCTCACTCCGAGCCTCTTGGCGATGTGGGCACTCTGGTTTGAGGCCACATGTGCTGGTTTCCTCACCTTTCACAGATGTGGCCCCCCTTGTGTGAGGACACTCCTGCCTGGTTCCCATTACCTCGGAGATGTGTGCGCTCTGGTGAGTGTGATCCTGGTTGGGTTCCTCACACTTCTGTGAGGTGGGCCCTCTGCTGTGAGGTCACTCCTTCCTGGATGCACACATCGCCTTGGCCACATGGGCCCTGTGGTAGCAGTTGGAACCTGCTGGGAGCCTCCTCCCCTCGGTCATGAGGGCCCTCTGGCGTCAGGCTGTAACTGCTGGGTTCCCATATTTTCTGATACGTGCTAAGTGGTGCGAGGACACTCCTGCCAGGTTCCCATCCACATGGGGATGTGGGCCTTCTGCTCTGAGGTCCCAACAGCTGGGTTGCTCACAGTTTCATGCTGTGGGCTCTCTGCTGTGATTTCACTGCGGCCTGCGTACCATAGACTCGGTGCTCTGGGCCACCTGCTCGGAGGTTCCAACTGCTGGATTCCTCACCTTTTTTATTCTTTGGGCCCTCTTTTTTCAGCCTACTCCTGCGTGACTCACTGCGTGCCCCTTGGGGATGTGGATCCTCTGGTTCAGGCCACATGTGCTGGGTTTCTCTCATTTATATGATGTGGCCACACTGGTGGCAGTGTCAGGACACTCCTGCCTGTTTCCGATCCCCTAACACATGTGGACACTCTGGTGAGGGTCTTATCCTGGCTGGGTTCCTCGCCCTTCTGTGAGGTAGGCCCTTTGCTGTGACATCACTCCTGCCTTGCTGGCACACATCACCTTGGCGACATGGGCCCTCAGTTGCGAGTTGGTGCCTGCTGGGGATCTCCTCCCCTTGGTAATGAGGGCCCTCTGGCGTCAGGCCCTAACTCCTGGGCTCCCAAAATTTTCTGATGTGAGCCCAGTGATGCCAGGACACTCTTGTAAGGTTCCCATCCCCATGGGGATGTGTGCCTTCTGTTCTCTTGTCCCAACGCCTGGGTTGCTCACAGTTTCATGATGTTGGCTCCCTGGTGTTAATTCACACAGGCTTAGATCCCGTAGCCTCACTGCTCCTTGCCGCCTGCTGGGAGGTTCCAACTGCAGGATTCCTCACTTTTTATTCTATGGGCCTTCAGTTTTGAGGCTCCTCCAGCCTGTCTCACTCCCAGCCCCTTGGTGATGTGTGTCCTCATGTTTGAGGCCACGTGTGCTGGGTCCCTCTCCTTTCGATAATGTGGCCCCACTGGTGTGAGGACACTCCTGCCCAGCTCCCATCCACTTGGTGATGTGGGACCTCTGGTGAGAGTCTGATCCTGGCTGGGTTCCTCACCCTTTTGTGAGGTGGGCCCTCTCTGTGAGGTAATTCCTGCCTGGCTTGCTCCCTTTGCCTTGGTGACATCGGCCCTTTGGTGGCAGTTGCAGCCTGCTGGGAACCTCCTCTCCTAAGTGTTCAGGGCCCTCTGGCGTCAGGCTCTAAGTGCTGGGCTCCCCACGTTTTCTGATGTGAGCCCAGTGATGCCACGACACTCCTGTACGGTTCCCATCCCCATGAAGATGTGTGCCTTCTGTTCTCTTGTCCCAACGCCTGGGTTGCTCACAGTTTCAGGATGTGGGCCCTCTGCTGTGAGTTCACTCCGGCCTGTATCCAATAGCGTCGGTGCTCTGGGCTGCCTGCTTGGAGGTTGCAACTTTTGGTTTCCTTAATTTTTATTCTATTGGCCCTCTGTTGTGAGTCTCATCCTGCATGCCTCACTCCCAGCACCTTCGTGATGTGTGTCCCCTTGTTTGAGGCCACATGTGCTGGGTTCCTCACCTTTCGCTGATGTGGCCCCCCTGGTGTGATGACACTCCTTCCTGGTTCCCATCCACTTGGCGATGTGTGCCCTCTGGTGAGAGTCTGATCCTGATAGGGTTCCTCACACTTCTGTGAGGTGGGCGCTCTGCTCTGAGGTCACTCCTGCCTGGCTGGCACACCCCGCCTTGGTGACGTCGGCCCTTTGGTGGCAGTTGGAGCCTGCTGGGAGCTTCCTCCCGTCAGTCATGAGGGCCCTCTGGCGTCAGGCCATAACTGCTGGGCACCCACATTTTATGATACGTGCTAAGTGGTACGAGGACACTCCTGCCAAGTTCCCATCCCCATGGGGATGTGGGCCTCCTGCTCTGAGGTCCCAACGCCTGGGTTGCTCAGAGTTTCATGATGTGGGCCATCTGCTGTGAGTTCACTGTGGCCTGGATCACATAGACTCGGTGCTCTGGGCCGCCTGCTGGGAGGTTCCAACTGCTGGATTCCTCACATTTTTTATTCTATGGGCCCTCTGTTTTGAGTCTCCTCCTGCATGCCTCACTGCCAGACCCCTTGTGATGTGTGTCCCCTTGTTTGAGGCCACATGTGCTGGGTTCCTCCACTTTCGCTGATGTGGCCCCACTGGTGTGAAGACACACTTGCCTAGTTCCCATCCCCTTGGTGATGTGGGCCCTCTGGTGAGAATCTGATCCTCGTTGGGGTCCTCACACTTCCGTGACGTGGGATCTCTGTGCTGAGGTCACTCCTGCCTGGCTGGCACACGTCACCTTGGCGACATGGGCCCTCAGTTGGGAGTTGGTGCCTGCTGGCGGTCTACTCCCCTTGGTAATGAGGTCACTCTGGCTTCAGGCCCTAACTCCTGGGATCCAAATTTTTCTGATGGTCGCCCAGTGGTTCTAGGACACTCCTGCCAGGTTCCCATCTCCATGGGCATGTGGGCCTTCTGTTCTGAGGTCCCAACGGCTGGGTTGCTCACAGTTTCATGATGTGGGCCCTCTGCTGTAAGTTCACTGCGGCCTGGATCCCATAGACTCTGTGCTCTTGGCCGCCTGCTGAGAGGTTCCAACTGCTGGATTCCTCACATTTTTTATTCTATGGGCCCTGTGTTGTGAGGCTACTCCTTCCTGCCTCACTCCAAGCCCCTTGGAGATGTTGGTCCTCTGGTTTAAGCCACATGTTCTGGGTTCCTCACCTTTCTATGATTTGGCCTCACTGGTGTGAGGCCACTCCTGCCTCGTTCCGATCCCCTTGGTTATGTGGGCCCTCTGGGGAGAGTCTTATACTGGCTGGGTTCCTCACACTTCTGTGACGTAGGCCCTCTGCTCAGAGGTCACTCCTGCCTGGCTGGCACACGTCACCTTGGCAACGTGTGCCCTCAGTTGGGAGTTGGTGCCTGCTGGGAGCCTCCTCCCCTCAGTAATGAGGGCCCTCTGGCGTCAGGCCCTAACTCCTGGGCTCCCAAAATTTTCTGATGTGTGCCCTGTGGTGTGAGTACACTCCTGCCAGGTTCCCAACCTCATGGGAATGTGGGCCTTCTGCTCTGTGGTCCCAAAGTCTGGGTTGCTCACAGTTTCATGATGAGGGCCCTCTGTTGTGAGTTCACACCGGCCGGGATCCCATAGCCTCGCTGCACTTTGCCGCCTGGTGGGAGGTTCCAAATGCTGGATTCCTCACATTTTTTATTCTACGGGCCCTGTGTTGTGAGGCTACTCCTGCCTGCCTCACTCCGAGCCCCTTGGAGATGTGGGTCCTCTGGTTTAGGCCACATGTTCCGGGTTCCTCACCTTTCTATGATTTGGCCACACTGGTGTGAGGACACTCCTGCCTGGTTCCGATCCCCTTGGTGATGTGAGTCCTCTGGTGATAGTCTGATCCTGGATGGGTTCCTCACCCTTCTGTGAGGTGGGCCCTCTCTCTGAGGCAATTCCTGCCTGGCTGGCACAAGTTGCCTTGGTGAGCTCGGCCCTCTGGTGGCAGTTGGAGCCTGCTGGGAACCTCCTCTCCTACGTGATGAGGGCCCTCTGGCGTCAGGCTCTAACTGCTGGGCTCCCCACGTTTTCTGATGTGAGCCCAGTGATGCCAGGACACTCTTGTAAGGTTCCCATCCCCATGGGGATGTGTGCCTTCTGTTCTCTTGTCCCAACGCCTGGGTTACTCACAGTTTCATGATGTTGGCTCCCTGGTGTTAGTTCACCAGGCTTAGATCCCATAGCCTCTGTGCTCTGGGCTGCCTGCTGGGAGGTTCCAACTGCAGGATCCCTCACCATTTTTATACTTCTGTCCCTGTGTTGTGAGGCTCCTCCTGCCTGCCTCACTGCGAGCCCCTTGTTGATGTAGGTCCTCTGGTTTGAGGCCACATGTGCCGGTTGCCTCACCTTTTAGTGATGTGGCCCCACTGGTGTGAGGACACTCCTGCCTGGTTCCCATCCCCTTGGTGATGTGGGCCCTCTGGTGAGAGTCTGATCCTGATGGGGTTCCTCACGCTTCTGTGAGGTGGGCCCTCTGCTCTGAGGTCACTCCTGCCTGGCTTGCACACACCTCCATGGCGACGTTGGCACTCTGGTGACAGTTGGAGCCTGCTGAGAGCCTCCTTCCCTCGGTGATGAGGGCCTTCTGGCGTCAGGCCCTAACTGCTGGGTACCCACATATTCTGATACATGCTAAGTGGTGTGAGGACACTCCTGCCAGGTTCCCATCCCTATTGGGATGTGGGCCTTGTGCTCTGAGGTCCCAACGTCTGGGTTGCTCACAGTTTCATGATGTGGCCCTCTGCTCTGTGTTCACTGTGGTCTGGATCCCATAGTCTCGGTGCTCTGGGCTCCCTGCTGGCAGGTTCCTACTGCTGGTTTCCTCACCATTTTTATTCTATGGGCCCTGTGTTGTGTGGCTACTCCTGCCTACCTCACTCCGAGGCCATTGGACATGTGGGTCCTCTGGTTTAGGCCACATGTGCTGGGTTCCTCACCTTTCTATGATGTGACCGCACTGGTGTGAGGACACTCCTGCCTGGTTCCGATCCCCTTGGTGATGTGGGCCCTCTGGTGAGAGTCTTATCCTGGCTTGGTTGCTCACCCTTCTGTGAGGTAGGCCCTCTGCTGCGAGGTCACTCCTGCCTGGCTGGCAAACGTTACCTTGGTGACGTGTGCCCTCAGTTGGGAGTTGGTGCCTGTTTGGAGTCTCCTCCCCTCGGTAATGAGGGCCCTCTGGCATCAGGCCCTAACTCCTGGCTCCCAAATTTTCTGATGTGCGCCCTGTGGTGCGAGTACACTCCTGGCAGGTTCCCAACCACATGGGAATGTGGGCCTTCAGCTCTGAGGTCCCAACGCCTGTGTTGCTCACAGTTTCATGATGAGGGCCCTCTGTTGTGAATTCACTCAGGCCTGGATCCCATAGCCTCCCTGCTCTTGGCCGCCTGCTGGGAGGTTCCAACTGCGGGATTCCTTACCTTTGTTATTCTATAGGAACTCTGTTTTGAGGCTCCCCCTGCCTGCCTCACTCCCAGCCCCTTGGTGATGTGTGTCCTCTGATTTGAGGCTACGTGTGCTGGGTCCCTCGTCTTTCGCTGACGTGGCTCCACTGGTGAGAGGACACTCCTGCCTGGTTCTCATCCCCTTGGTGATGTGGGCCCTCTGGAGAGAGTCTGATCCTTGTTGGGTACCTCACACATTTGTGAGGTGGGCCCTCTGCTCTGAAGTCAGTCCTGCCTGGCTCGCACACCCTGATTTAGTGACGTCGGCCCTCGGGTAGCACTTGGAGCGTGCTGGGGCCTCCTCCCGTTGGTAATGAGGGCCCTCTGGCGTCAGGCCCTAACTGGTGGACTCCCCACATTTTCTGATGTGTGCCCACTGGTGCAATGACACTCCTGCCAGGTTCCCATCCCCATGGGGATGTGGGCCTTCTGCTCTGAGGTCCCAACGGCTGGGTTGATTACAGTGTCAGGATGTTGGCCCTCTGCTGTGAGTTTACTCTGGCATGGATCCTATGGCCTCGGTAATCTGGGCCACCTGCTTGGAGCTTCCAACTGCTGGATTCCTCACCTTTTTTATTCTATGGTCCCTGTGTTGTGAGACACCTCCTGCCTGCCTCACTCCGAGCCTCTTGGCGATGTGGGCACTCTGGTTTGAGGCCACATGTGCTGGTTTCCTCACCTTTCACAGATGTGGCCCCCTTGTGTGAGGACACTCCTGCCTGGTTCCCATTACCTCGGAGATGTGTGCGCTCTGGTGAGTGTGATCCTGGTTGGGTTCCTCACACTTCTGTGAGGTGGGCCCTCTGCTGTGAGGTCACTCCTTCCTGGATGCACACATCGCCTTGGCCACATGGGCCCTGTGGTAGCAGTTGGAACGTGCTGGGAGCCTCCTCCCCTCGGTCATGAGGGCCCTCTGGCGTCAGGCTGTAACTGCTGGGTTCCCATATTTTCTGATACGTGCTAAGTGGTGCGAGGACACTCCTGCCAGGTTCCCATCCACATGGGGATGTGGGCCTTCTGCTCTGAGGTCCCAACAGCTGGGTTGCTCACAGTTTCATGCTGTGGGCTCTCTGCTGTGATTTCACTGCGGCCTGCGTACCATAGACTCGGTGCTCTGGGCCACCTGCTCGGAGGTTCCAACTGCTGGATTCCTCACCTTTTTTATTCTTTGGGCCCTCTTTTTTCAGCCTACTCCTGCGTGACTCACTGCGTGCCCCTTGGGGATGTGGATCCTCTGGTTCAGGCCACATGTGCTGGGTTTCTCTCATTTATATGATGTGGCCACACTGGTGGCAGTGTCAGGACACTCCTGCCTGTTTCCGATCCCCTAACACATGTGGACACTCTGGTGAGGGTCTTATCCTGGCTGGGTTCCTCGCCCTTCTGTGAGGTAGGCCCTTTGCTGTGACATCACTCCTGCCTTGCTGGCACACATCACCTTGGCGACATGGGCCCTCAGTTGCGAGTTGGTGCCTGCTGGGGATCTCCTCCCCTTGGTAATGAGGGCCCTCTGGCGTCAGGCCCTAACTCCTGGGCTCCCAAAATTTTCTGATGTGAGCCCAGTGATGCCAGGACACTCTTGTAAGGTTCCCATCCCCATGGGGATGTGTGCCTTCTGTTCTCTTGTCCCAACGCCTGGGTTGCTCACAGTTTCATGATGTTGGCTCCCTGGTGTTAATTCACACAGGCTTAGATCCCGTAGCCTCACTGCTCCTTGCCGCCTGCTGGGAGGTTCCAACTGCAGGATTCCTCACTTTTTATTCTATGGGCCTTCAGTTTTGAGGCTCCTCCAGCCTGTCTCACTCCCAGCCCCTTGGTGATGTGTGTCCTCATGTTTGAGGCCACGTGTGCTGGGTCCCTCTCCTTTCGATAATGTGGCCCCACTGGTGTGAGGACACTCCTGCCCAGCTCCCATCCACTTGGTGATGTGGGACCTCTGGTGAGAGTCTGATCCTGGCTGGGTTCCTCACCCTTTTGTGAGGTGGGCCCTCTCTGTGAGGTAATTCCTGCCTGGCTTGCTCCCTTTGCCTTGGTGACATCGGCCCTTTGGTGGCAGTTGCAGCCTGCTGGGAACCTCCTCTCCTAAGTGTTCAGGGCCCTCTGGCGTCAGGCTCTAAGTGCTGGGCTCCCCACGTTTTCTGATGTGAGCCCAGTGATGCCACGACACTCCTGTACGGTTCCCATCCCCATGAAGATGTGTGCCTTCTGTTCTCTTGTCCCAACGCCTGGGTTGCTCACAGTTTCAGGATGTGGGCCCTCTGCTGTGAGTTCACTCCGGCCTGTATCCAATAGCGTCGGTGCTCTGGGCTGCCTGCTTGGAGGTTGCAACTTTTGGTTTCCTTAATTTTTATTCTATTGGCCCTCTGTTGTGAGTCTCATCCTGCATGCCTCACTCCCAGCACCTTCGTGATGTGTGTCCCCTTGTTTGAGGCCACATGTGCTGGGTTCCTCACCTTTCGCTGATGTGGCCCCCCTGGTGTGATGACACTCCTTCCTGGTTCCCATCCACTTGGCGATGTGTGCCCTCTGGTGAGAGTCTGATCCTGATAGGGTTCCTCACACTTCTGTGAGGTGGGCGCTCTGCTCTGAGGTCACTCCTGCCTGGCTGGCACACCCCGCCTTGGTGACGTCGGCCCTTTGGTGGCAGTTGGAGCCTGCTGGGAGCTTCCTCCCGTCAGTCATGAGGGCCCTCTGGCGTCAGGCCATAACTGCTGGGCACCCACATTTTATGATACGTGCTAAGTGGTACGAGGACACTCCTGCCAAGTTCCCATCCCCATGGGGATGTGGGCCTCCTGCTCTGAGGTCCCAACGCCTGGGTTGCTCAGAGTTTCATGATGTGGGCCATCTGCTGTGAGTTCACTGTGGCCTGGATCACATAGACTCGGTGCTCTGGGCTGCCTGCTGGGAGGTTCCAACTGCTGGATTCCTCACATTTTTTATTCTATGGGCCCTCTGTTTTGAGTCTCCTCCTGCATGCCTCACTGCCAGACCCCTTGTGATGTGTGTCCCCTTGTTTGAGGCCACATGTGCTGGGTTCCTCCACTTTCGCTGATGTGGCCCCACTGGTGTGAAGACACACTTGCCTAGTTCCCATCCCCTTGGTGATGTGGGCCCTCTGGTGAGAATCTGATCCTCGTTGGGGTCCTCACACTTCCGTGACGTGGGATCTCTGTGCTGAGGTCACTCCTGCCTGGCTGGCACACGTCACCTTGGCGACATGGGCCCTCAGTTGGGAGTTGGTGCCTGCTGGCGGTCTACTCCCCTTGGTAATGAGGTCACTCTGGCTTCAGGCCCTAACTCCTGGGATCCAAATTTTTCTGATGGTCGCCCAGTGGTTCTAGGACACTCCTGCCAGGTTCCCATCTCCATGGGCATGTGGGCCTTCTGTTCTGAGGTCCCAACGGCTGGGTTGCTCACAGTTTCATGATGTGGGCCCTCTGCTGTAAGTTCACTGCGGCCTGGATCCCATAGACTCTGTGCTCTTGGCCGCCTGCTGAGAGGTTCCAACTGCTGGATTCCTCACATTTTTTATTCTATGGGCCCTGTGTTGTGAGGCTACTCCTTCCTGCCTCACTCCAAGCCCCTTGGAGATGTTGGTCCTCTGGTTTAAGCCACATGTTCTGGGTTCCTCACCTTTCTATGATTTGGCCTCACTGGTGTGAGGCCACTCCTGCCTCGTTCCGATCCCCTTGGTTATGTGGGCCCTCTGGGGAGAGTCTTATACTGGCTGGGTTCCTCACACTTCTGTGACGTAGGCCCTCTGCTCAGAGGTCACTCCTGCCTGGCTGGCACACGTCACCTTGGCAACGTGTGCCCTCAGTTGGGAGTTGGTGCCTGCTGGGAGCCTCCTCCCCTCAGTAATGAGGGCCCTCTGGCGTCAGGCCCTAACTCCTGGGCTCCCAAAATTTTCTGATGTGTGCCCTGTGGTGTGAGTACACTCCTGCCAGGTTCCCAACCTCATGGGAATGTGGGCCTTCTGCTCTGTGGTCCCAAAGTCTGGGTTGCTCACAGTTTCATGATGAGGGCCCTCTGTTGTGAGTTCACACCGGCCGGGATCCCATAGCCTCGCTGCACTTTGCCGCCTGGTGGGAGGTTCCAAATGCTGGATTCCTCACATTTTTTATTCTACGGGCCCTGTGTTGTGAGGCTACTCCTGC
The DNA here is from genome assembly GCF_059928025.1 of Delphinapterus leucas. Lineage (NCBI taxonomy): Eukaryota > Metazoa > Chordata > Mammalia > Artiodactyla > Monodontidae > Delphinapterus > Delphinapterus leucas. Next base: position 19,958,514 of record NW_028322233.1, on the reverse strand, counting down.
CTGCCTCACTCCGAGCCCCTTGGAGATGTGGGTCCTCTGGTTTAGGCCACATGTTCCGGGTTCCTCACCTTTCTATGATTTGGCCACACTGGTGTGAGGACACTCCTGCCTGGTTCCGATCCCCTTGGTGATGTGAGTCCTCTGGTGATAGTCTGATCCTGGATGGGTTCCTCACCCTTCTGTGAGGTGGGCCCTCTCTCTGAGGCAATTCCTGCCTGGCTGGCACAAGTTGCCTTGGTGAGCTCGGCCCTCTGGTGGCAGTTGGAGCCTGCTGGGAACCTCCTCTCCTACGTGATGAGGGCCCTCTGGCGTCAGGCTCTAACTGCTGGGCTCCCCACGTTTTCTGATGTGAGCCCAGTGATGCCAGGACACTCTTGTAAGGTTCCCATCCCCATGGGGATGTGTGCCTTCTGTTCTCTTGTCCCAACGCCTGGGTTACTCACAGTTTCATGATGTTGGCTCCCTGGTGTTAGTTCACCAGGCTTAGATCCCATAGCCTCTGTGCTCTGGGCTGCCTGCTGGGAGGTTCCAACTGCAGGATCCCTCACCATTTTTATACTTCTGTCCCTGTGTTGTGAGGCTCCTCCTGCCTGCCTCACTGCGAGCCCCTTGTTGATGTAGGTCCTCTGGTTTGAGGCCACATGTGCCGGTTGCCTCACCTTTTAGTGATGTGGCCCCACTGGTGTGAGGACACTCCTGCCTGGTTCCCATCCCCTTGGTGATGTGGGCCCTCTGGTGAGAGTCTGATCCTGATGGGGTTCCTCACGCTTCTGTGAGGTGGGCCCTCTGCTCTGAGGTCACTCCTGCCTGGCTTGCACACACCTCCATGGCGACGTTGGCACTCTGGTGACAGTTGGAGCCTGCTGAGAGCCTCCTTCCCTCGGTGATGAGGGCCTTCTGGCGTCAGGCCCTAACTGCTGGGTACCCACATATTCTGATACATGCTAAGTGGTGTGAGGACACTCCTGCCAGGTTCCCATCCCTATTGGGATGTGGGCCTTGTGCTCTGAGGTCCCAACGTCTGGGTTGCTCACAGTTTCATGATGTGGCCCTCTGCTCTGTGTTCACTGTGGTCTGGATCCCATAGTCTCGGTGCTCTGGGCTCCCTGCTGGCAGGTTCCTACTGCTGGTTTCCTCACCATTTTTATTCTATGGGCCCTGTGTTGTGTGGCTACTCCTGCCTACCTCACTCCGAGGCCATTGGACATGTGGGTCCTCTGGTTTAGGCCACATGTGCTGGGTTCCTCACCTTTCTATGATGTGACCGCACTGGTGTGAGGACACTCCTGCCTGGTTCCGATCCCCTTGGTGATGTGGGCCCTCTGGTGAGAGTCTTATCCTGGCTTGGTTGCTCACCCTTCTGTGAGGTAGGCCCTCTGCTGCGAGGTCACTCCTGCCTGGCTGGCAAACGTTACCTTGGTGACGTGTGCCCTCAGTTGGGAGTTGGTGCCTGTTTGGAGTCTCCTCCCCTCGGTAATGAGGGCCCTCTGGCATCAGGCCCTAACTCCTGGCTCCCAAATTTTCTGATGTGCGCCCTGTGGTGCGAGTACACTCCTGGCAGGTTCCCAACCACATGGGAATGTGGGCCTTCAGCTCTGAGGTCCCAACGCCTGTGTTGCTCACAGTTTCATGATGAGGGCCCTCTGTTGTGAATTCACTCAGGCCTGGATCCCATAGCCTCCCTGCTCTTGGCCGCCTGCTGGGAGGTTCCAACTGCGGGATTCCTTACCTTTGTTATTCTATAGGAACTCTGTTTTGAGGCTCCCCCTGCCTGCCTCACTCCCAGCCCCTTGGTGATGTGTGTCCTCTGATTTGAGGCTACGTGTGCTGGGTCCCTCGTCTTTCGCTGACGTGGCTCCACTGGTGAGAGGACACTCCTGCCTGGTTCTCATCCCCTTGGTGATGTGGGCCCTCTGGAGAGAGTCTGATCCTTGTTGGGTACCTCACACATTTGTGAGGTGGGCCCTCTGCTCTGAAGTCAGTCCTGCCTGGCTCGCACACCCTGATTTAGTGACGTCGGCCCTCGGGTAGCACTTGGAGCGTGCTGGGGCCTCCTCCCGTTGGTAATGAGGGCCCTCTGGCGTCAGGCCCTAACTGGTGGACTCCCCACATTTTCTGATGTGTGCCCACTGGTGCAATGACACTCCTGCCAGGTTCCCATCCCCATGGGGATGTGGGCCTTCTGCTCTGAGGTCCCAACGGCTGGGTTGATTACAGTGTCAGGATGTTGGCCCTCTGCTGTGAGTTTACTCTGGCATGGATCCTATGGCCTCGGTGATCTGGGCCACCTGCTTGGAGCTTCCAACTGCTGGATTCCTCACCTTTTTTATTCTATGGTCCCTGTGTTGTGAGACACCTCCTGCCTGCCTCACTCCGAGCCTCTTGGCGATGTGGGCACTCTGGTTTGAGGCCACATGTGCTGGTTTCCTCACCTTTCACAGATGTGGCCCCCCTTGTGTGAGGACACTCCTGCCTGGTTCCCATTACCTCGGAGATGTGTGCGCTCTGGTGAGTGTGATCCTGGTTGGGTTCCTCACACTTCTGTGAGGTGGGCCCTCTGCTGTGAGGTCACTCCTTCCTGGATGCACACATCGCCTTGGCCACATGGGCCCTGTGGTAGCAGTTGGAACCTGCTGGGAGCCTCCTCCCCTCGGTCATGAGGGCCCTCTGGCGTCAGGCTGTAACTGCTGGGTTCCCATATTTTCTGATACGTGCTAAGTGGTGCGAGGACACTCCTGCCAGGTTCCCATCCACATGGGGATGTGGGCCTTCTGCTCTGAGGTCCCAACAGCTGGGTTGCTCACAGTTTCATGCTGTGGGCTCTCTGCTGTGATTTCACTGCGGCCTGCGTACCATAGACTCGGTGCTCTGGGCCACCTGCTCGGAGGTTCCAACTGCTGGATTCCTCACCTTTTTTATTCTTTGGGCCCTCTTTTTTCAGCCTACTCCTGCGTGACTCACTGCGTGCCCCTTGGGGATGTGGATCCTCTGGTTCAGGCCACATGTGCTGGGTTTCTCTCATTTATATGATGTGGCCACACTGGTGGCAGTGTCAGGACACTCCTGCCTGTTTCCGATCCCCTAACACATGTGGACACTCTGGTGAGGGTCTTATCCTGGCTGGGTTCCTCGCCCTTCTGTGAGGTAGGCCCTTTGCTGTGACATCACTCCTGCCTTGCTGGCACACATCACCTTGGCGACATGGGCCCTCAGTTGCGAGTTGGTGCCTGCTGGGGATCTCCTCCCCTTGGTAATGAGGGCCCTCTGGCGTCAGGCCCTAACTCCTGGGCTCCCAAAATTTTCTGATGTGAGCCCAGTGATGCCAGGACACTCTTGTAAGGTTCCCATCCCCATGGGGATGTGTGCCTTCTGTTCTCTTGTCCCAACGCCTGGGTTGCTCACAGTTTCATGATGTTGGCTCCCTGGTGTTAATTCACACAGGCTTAGATCCCGTAGCCTCACTGCTCCTTGCCGCCTGCTGGGAGGTTCCAACTGCAGGATTCCTCACTTTTTATTCTATGGGCCTTCAGTTTTGAGGCTCCTCCAGCCTGTCTCACTCCCAGCCCCTTGGTGATGTGTGTCCTCATGTTTGAGGCCACGTGTGCTGGGTCCCTCTCCTTTCGATAATGTGGCCCCACTGGTGTGAGGACACTCCTGCCCAGCTCCCATCCACTTGGTGATGTGGGACCTCTGGTGAGAGTCTGATCCTGGCTGGGTTCCTCACCCTTTTGTGAGGTGGGCCCTCTCTGTGAGGTAATTCCTGCCTGGCTTGCTCCCTTTGCCTTGGTGACATCGGCCCTTTGGTGGCAGTTGCAGCCTGCTGGGAACCTCCTCTCCTAAGTGTTCAGGGCCCTCTGGCGTCAGGCTCTAAGTGCTGGGCTCCCCACGTTTTCTGATGTGAGCCCAGTGATGCCACGACACTCCTGTACGGTTCCCATCCCCATGAAGATGTGTGCCTTCTGTTCTCTTGTCCCAACGCCTGGGTTGCTCACAGTTTCAGGATGTGGGCCCTCTGCTGTGAGTTCACTCCGGCCTGTATCCAATAGCGTCGGTGCTCTGGGCTGCCTGCTTGGAGGTTGCAACTTTTGGTTTCCTTAATTTTTATTCTATTGGCCCTCTGTTGTGAGTCTCATCCTGCATGCCTCACTCCCAGCACCTTCGTGATGTGTGTCCCCTTGTTTGAGGCCACATGTGCTGGGTTCCTCACCTTTCGCTGATGTGGCCCCCCTGGTGTGATGACACTCCTTCCTGGTTCCCATCCACTTGGCGATGTGTGCCCTCTGGTGAGAGTCTGATCCTGATAGGGTTCCTCACACTTCTGTGAGGTGGGCGCTCTGCTCTGAGGTCACTCCTGCCTGGCTGGCACACCCCGCCTTGGTGATGTCGGCCCTTTGGTGGCAGTTGGAGCCTGCTGGGAGCTTCCTCCCGTCAGTCATGAGGGCCCTCTGGCGTCAGGCCATAACTGCTGGGCACCCACATTTTATGATACGTGCTAAGTGGTACGAGGACACTCCTGCCAAGTTCCCATCCCCATGGGGATGTGGGCCTCCTGCTCTGAGGTCCCAACGCCTGGGTTGCTCAGAGTTTCATGATGTGGGCCATCTGCTGTGAGTTCACTGTGGCCTGGATCACATAGACTCGGTGCTCTGGGCCGCCTGCTGGGAGGTTCGAACTGCTGGATTCCTCACATTTTTTATTCTATGGGCCCTCTGTTTTGAGTCTCCTCCTGCATGCCTCACTGCCAGACCCCTTGTGATGTGTGTCCCCTTGTTTGAGGCCACATGTGCTGGGTTCCTCCACTTTCGCTGATGTGGCCCCACTGGTGTGAAGACACACTTGCCTAGTTCCCATCCCCTTGGTGATGTGGGCCCTCTGGTGAGAATCTGATCCTCGTTGGGGTCCTCACACTTCCGTGACGTGGGATCTCTGTGCTGAGGTCACTCCTGCCTGGCTGGCACACGTCACCTTGGCGACATGGGCCCTCAGTTGGGAGTTGGTGCCTGCTGGCGGTCTACTCCCCTTGGTAATGAGGTCACTCTGGCTTCAGGCCCTAACTCCTGGGATCCAAATTTTTCTGATGGTCGCCCAGTGGTTCTAGGACACTCCTGCCAGGTTCCCATCTCCATGGGCATGTGGGCCTTCTGTTCTGAGGTCCCAACGGCTGGGTTGCTCACAGTTTCATGATGTGGGCCCTCTGCTGTAAGTTCACTGCGGCCTGGATCCCATAGACTCTGTGCTCTTGGCCGCCTGCTGAGAGGTTCCAACTGCTGGATTCCTCACATTTTTTATTCTATGGGCCCTGTGTTGTGAGGCTACTCCTTCCTGCCTCACTCCAAGCCCCTTGGAGATGTTGGTCCTCTGGTTTAAGCCACATGTTCTGGGTTCCTCACCTTTCTATGATTTGGCCTCACTGGTGTGAGGCCACTCCTGCCTCGTTCCGATCCCCTTGGTTATGTGGGCCCTCTGGGGAGAGTCTTATACTGGCTGGGTTCCTCACACTTCTGTGACGTAGGCCCTCTGCTCAGAGGTCACTCCTGCCTGGCTGGCACACGTCACCTTGGCAACGTGTGCCCTCAGTTGGGAGTTGGTGCCTGCTGGGAGCCTCCTCCCCTCAGTAATGAGGGCCCTCTGGCGTCAGGCCCTAACTCCTGGGCTCCCAAAATTTTCTGATGTGTGCCCTGTGGTGTGAGTACACTCCTGCCAGGTTCCCAACCTCATGGGAATGTGGGCCTTCTGCTCTGTGGTCCCAAAGTCTGGGTTGCTCACAGTTTCATGATGAGGGCCCTCTGTTGTGAGTTCACACCGGCCGGGATCCCATAGCCTCGCTGCACTTTGCCGCCTGGTGGGAGGTTCCAAATGCTGGATTCCTCACATTTTTTATTCTACGGGCCCTGTGTTGTGAGGCTACTCCTGCCTGCCTCACTCCGAGCCCCTTGGAGATGTGGGTCCTCTGGTTTAGGCCACATGTTCCGGGTTCCTCACCTTTCTATGATTTGGCCACACTGGTGTGAGGACACTCCTGCCTGGTTCCGATCCCCTTGGTGATGTGAGTCCTCTGGTGATAGTCTGATCCTGGATGGGTTCCTCACCCTTCTGTGAGGTGGGCCCTCTCTCTGAGGCAATTCCTGCCTGGCTGGCACAAGTTGCCTTGGTGAGCTCGGCCCTCTGGTGGCAGTTGGAGCCTGCTGGGAACCTCCTCTCCTACGTGATGAGGGCCCTCTGGCGTCAGGCTCTAACTGCTGGGCTCCCCACGTTTTCTGATGTGAGCCCAGTGATGCCAGGACACTCTTGTAAGGTTCCCATCCCCATGGGGATGTGTGCCTTCTGTTCTCTTGTCCCAACGCCTGGGTTACTCACAGTTTCATGATGTTGGCTCCCTGGTGTTAGTTCACCAGGCTTAGATCCCATAGCCTCTGTGCTCTGGGCTGCCTGCTGGGAGGTTCCAACTGCAGGATCCCTCACCATTTTTATACTTCTGTCCCTGTGTTGTGAGGCTCCTCCTGCCTGCCTCACTGCGAGCCCCTTGTTGATGTAGGTCCTCTGGTTTGAGGCCACATGTGCCGGTTGCCTCACCTTTTAGTGATGTGGCCCCACTGGTGTGAGGACACTCCTGCCTGGTTCCCATCCCCTTGGTGATGTGGGCCCTCTGGTGAGAGTCTGATCCTGATGGGGTTCCTCACGCTTCTGTGAGGTGGGCCCTCTGCTCTGAGGTCACTCCTGCCTGGCTTGCACACACCTCCATGGCGACGTTGGCACTCTGGTGACAGTTGGAGCCTGCTGAGAGCCTCCTTCCCTCGGTGATGAGGGCCTTCTGGCGTCAGGCCCTAACTGCTGGGTACCCACATATTCTGATACATGCTAAGTGGTGTGAGGACACTCCTGCCAGGTTCCCATCCCTATTGGGATGTGGGCCTTGTGCTCTGAGGTCCCAACGTCTGGGTTGCTCACAGTTTCATGATGTGGCCCTCTGCTCTGTGTTCACTGTGGTCTGGATCCCATAGTCTCGGTGCTCTGGGCTCCCTGCTGGCAGGTTCCTACTGCTGGTTTCCTCACCATTTTTATTCTATGGGCCCTGTGTTGTGTGGCTACTCCTGCCTACCTCACTCCGAGGCCATTGGACATGTGGGTCCTCTGGTTTAGGCCACATGTGCTGGGTTCCTCACCTTTCTATGATGTGACCGCACTGGTGTGAGGACACTCCTGCCTGGTTCCGATCCCCTTGGTGATGTGGGCCCTCTGGTGAGAGTCTTATCCTGGCTTGGTTGCTCACCCTTCTGTGAGGTAGGCCCTCTGCTGCGAGGTCACTCCTGCCTGGCTGGCAAACGTTACCTTGGTGACGTGTGCCCTCAGTTGGGAGTTGGTGCCTGTTTGGAGTCTCCTCCCCTCGGTAATGAGGGCCCTCTGGCATCAGGCCCTAACTCCTGGCTCCCAAATTTTCTGATGTGCGCCCTGTGGTGCGAGTACACTCCTGGCAGGTTCCCAACCACATGGGAATGTGGGCCTTCAGCTCTGAGGTCCCAACGCCTGTGTTGCTCACAGTTTCATGATGAGGGCCCTCTGTTGTGAATTCACTCAGGCCTGGATCCCATAGCCTCCCTGCTCTTGGCCGCCTGCTGGGAGGTTCCAACTGCGGGATTCCTTACCTTTGTTATTCTATAGGAACTCTGTTTTGAGGCTCCCCCTGCCTGCCTCACTCCCAGCCCCTTGGTGATGTGTGTCCTCTGATTTGAGGCTACGTGTGCTGGGTCCCTCGTCTTTCGCTGACGTGGCTCCACTGGTGAGAGGACACTCCTGCCTGGTTCTCATCCCCTTGGTGATGTGGGCCCTCTGGAGAGAGTCTGATCCTTGTTGGGTACCTCACACATTTGTGAGGTGGGCCCTCTGCTCTGAAGTCAGTCCTGCCTGGCTCGCACACCCTGATTTAGTGACGTCGGCCCTCGGGTAGCACTTGGAGCGTGCTGGGGCCTCCTCCCGTTGGTAATGAGGGCCCTCTGGCGTCAGGCCCTAACTGGTGGACTCCCCACATTTTCTGATGTGTGCCCACTGGTGCAATGACACTCCTGCCAGGTTCCCATCCCCATGGGGATGTGGGCCTTCTGCTCTGAGGTCCCAACGGCTGGGTTGATTACAGTGTCAGGATGTTGGCCCTCTGCTGTGAGTTTACTCTGGCATGGATCCTATGGCCTCGGTGATCTGGGCCACCTGCTTGGAGCTTCCAACTGCTGGATTCCTCACCTTTTTTATTCTATGGTCCCTGTGTTGTGAGACACCTCCTGCCTGCCTCACTCCGAGCCTCTTGGCGATGTGGGCACTCTGGTTTGAGGCCACATGTGCTGGTTTCCTCACCTTTCACAGATGTGGCCCCCCTTGTGTGAGGACACTCCTGCCTGGTTCCCATTACCTCGGAGATGTGTGCGCTCTGGTGAGTGTGATCCTGGTTGGGTTCCTCACACTTCTGTGAGGTGGGCCCTCTGCTGTGAGGTCACTCCTTCCTGGATGCACACATCGCCTTGGCCACATGGGCCCTGTGGTAGCAGTTGGAACCTGCTGGGAGCCTCCTCCCCTCGGTCATGAGGGCCCTCTGGCGTCAGGCTGTAACTGCTGGGTTCCCATATTTTCTGATACGTGCTAAGTGGTGCGAGGACACTCCTGCCAGGTTCCCATCCACATGGGGATGTGGGCCTTCTGCTCTGAGGTCCCAACAGCTGGGTTGCTCACAGTTTCATGCTGTGGGCTCTCTGCTGTGATTTCACTGCGGCCTGCGTACCATAGACTCGGTGCTCTGGGCCACCTGCTCGGAGGTTCCAACTGCTGGATTCCTCACCTTTTTTATTCTTTGGGCCCTCTTTTTTCAGCCTACTCCTGCGTGACTCACTGCGTGCCCCTTGGGGATGTGGATCCTCTGGTTCAGGCCACATGTGCTGGGTTTCTCTCATTTATATGATGTGGCCACACTGGTGGCAGTGTCAGGACACTCCTGCCTGTTTCCGATCCCCTAACACATGTGGACACTCTGGTGAGGGTCTTATCCTGGCTGGGTTCCTCGCCCTTCTGTGAGGTAGGCCCTTTGCTGTGACATCACTCCTGCCTTGCTGGCACACATCACCTTGGCGACATGGGCCCTCAGTTGCGAGTTGGTGCCTGCTGGGGATCTCCTCCCCTTGGTAATGAGGGCCCTCTGGCGTCAGGCCCTAACTCCTGGGCTCCCAAAATTTTCTGATGTGAGCCCAGTGATGCCAGGACACTCTTGTAAGGTTCCCATCCCCATGGGGATGTGTGCCTTCTGTTCTCTTGTCCCAACGCCTGGGTTGCTCACAGTTTCATGATGTTGGCTCCCTGGTGTTAATTCACACAGGCTTAGATCCCGTAGCCTCACTGCTCCTTGCCGCCTGCTGGGAGGTTCCAACTGCAGGATTCCTCACTTTTTATTCTATGGGCCTTCAGTTTTGAGGCTCCTCCAGCCTGTCTCACTCCCAGCCCCTTGGTGATGTGTGTCCTCATGTTTGAGGCCACGTGTGCTGGGTCCCTCTCCTTTCGATAATGTGGCCCCACTGGTGTGAGGACACTCCTGCCCAGCTCCCATCCACTTGGTGATGTGGGACCTCTGGTGAGAGTCTGATCCTGGCTGGGTTCCTCACCCTTTTGTGAGGTGGGCCCTCTCTGTGAGGTAATTCCTGCCTGGCTTGCTCCCTTTGCCTTGGTGACATCGGCCCTTTGGTGGCAGTTGCAGCCTGCTGGGAACCTCCTCTCCTAAGTGTTCAGGGCCCTCTGGCGTCAGGCTCTAAGTGCTGGGCTCCCCACGTTTTCTGATGTGAGCCCAGTGATGCCACGACACTCCTGTACGGTTCCCATCCCCATGAAGATGTGTGCCTTCTGTTCTCTTGTCCCAACGCCTGGGTTGCTCACAGTTTCAGGATGTGGGCCCTCTGCTGTGAGTTCACTCCGGCCTGTATCCAATAGCGTCGGTGCTCTGGGCTGCCTGCTTGGAGGTTGCAACTTTTGGTTTCCTTAATTTTTATTCTATTGGCCCTCTGTTGTGAGTCTCATCCTGCATGCCTCACTCCCAGCACCTTCGTGATGTGTGTCCCCTTGTTTGAGGCCACATGTGCTGGGTTCCTCACCTTTCGCTGATGTGGCCCCCCTGGTGTGATGACACTCCTTCCTGGTTCCCATCCACTTGGCGATGTGTGCCCTCTGGTGAGAGTCTGATCCTGATAGGGTTCCTCACACTTCTGTGAGGTGGGCGCTCTGCTCTGAGGTCACTCCTGCCTGGCTGGCACACCCCGCCTTGGTGATGTCGGCCCTTTGGTGGCAGTTGGAGCCTGCTGGGAGCTTCGTCCCGTCAGTCATGAGGGCCCTCTGGCGTCAGGCCATAACTGCTGGGCACCCACATTTTATGATACGTGCTAAGTGGTACGAGGACACTCCTGCCAAGTTCCCATCCCCATGGGGATGTGGGCCTCCTGCTCTGAGGTCCCAACGCCTGGGTTGCTCAGAGTTTCATGATGTGGGCCATCTGCTGTGAGTTCACTGTGGCCTGGATCACATAGACTCGGTGCTCTGGGCCGCCTGCTGGGAGGTTCGAACTGCTGGATTCCTCACATTTTTTATTCTATGGGCCCTCTGTTTTGAGTCTCCTCCTGCATGCCTCACTGCCAGACCCCTTGTGATGTGTGTCCCCTTGTTTGAGGCCACATGTGCTGGGTTCCTCCACTTTCGCTGATGTGGCCCCACTGGTGTGAAGACACACTTGCCTAGTTCCCATCCCCTTGGTGATGTGGGCCCTCTGGTGAGAATCTGATCCTCGTTGGGGTCCTCACACTTCCGTGACGTGGGATCTCTGTGCTGAGGTCACTCCTGCCTGGCTGGCACACGTCACCTTGGCGACATGGGCCCTCAGTTGGGAGTTGGTGCCTGCTGGCGGTCTACTCCCCTTGGTAATGAGGTCACTCTGGCTTCAGGCCCTAACTCCTGGGATCCAAATTTTTCTGATGGTCGCCCAGTGGTTCTAGGACACTCCTGCCAGGTTCCCATCTCCATGGGCATGTGGGCCTTCTGTTCTGAGGTCCCAACGGCTGGGTTGCTCACAGTTTCATGATGTGGGCCCTCTGCTGTAAGTTCACTGCGGCCTGGATCCCATAGACTCTGTGCTCTTGGCCGCCTGCTGAGAGGTTCCAACTGCTGGATTCCTCACATTTTTTATTCTATGGGCCCTGTGTTGTGAGGCTACTCCTTCCTGCCTCACTCCAAGCCCCTTGGAGATGTTGGTCCTCTGGTTTAAGCCACATGTTCTGGGTTCCTCACCTTTCTATGATTTGGCCTCACTGGTGTGAGGCCACTCCTGCCTCGTTCCGATCCCCTTGGTTATGTGGGCCCTCTGGGGAGAGTCTTATACTGGCTGGGTTCCTCACACTTCTGTGACGTAGGCCCTCTGCTCAGAGGTCACTCCTGCCTGGCTGGCACACGTCACCTTGGCAACGTGTGCCCTCAGTTGGGAGTTGGTGCCTGCTGGGAGCCTCCTCCCCTCAGTAATGAGGGCCCTCTGGCGTCAGGCCCTAACTCCTGGGCTCCCAAAATTTTCTGATGTGTGCCCTGTGGTGTGAGTACACTCCTGCCAGGTTCCCAACCTCATGGGAACGTGGGCCTTCTGCTCTGTGGTCCCAAAGTCGGGGTTGCTCACAGTTTTATGATGAGGGCCCTCTGTTGTGAGTTCACACCGGCCGGGATCCCATAGCCTCGCTGCACTTTGCCGCCTGGTGGGAGGTTCCAAATGCTGGATTCCTCACATTTTTTATTCTACGGGCCCTGTGTTGTGAGGCTACTCCTTCCTGCCTCACTCCAAGCCCCTTGGAGATGTTGGTCCTCTGGTTTAAGCCACATGTTCTGGGTTCCTCACCTTTCTATGATTTGGCCTCACTGGTGTGAGGCCACTCCTGCCTCGTTCCGATCCCCTTGGTTATGTGGGCCCTCTGGGGAGAGTCTTATACTGGCTGGGTTCCTCACACTTCTGTGACGTAGGCCCTCTGCTCAGAGGTCACTCCTGCCTGGCTGGCACACGTCACCTTGGCAACGTGTGCCCTCAGTTGGGAGTTGGTGCCTGCTGGGAGCCTCCTCCCCTCAGTAATGAGGGCCCTCTGGCGTCAGGCCCTAACTCCTGGGCTCCCAAAATTTTCTGATGTGTGCCCTGTGGTGTGAGTACACTCCTGCCAGGTTCCCAACCTCATTGGAATGTGGGCCTTCTGCTCTGTGGTCCCAAAGTCTGGGTTGCTCACAGTTTCATGATGAGGGCCCTCTGTTGTGAGTTCACACCGGCCGGGATCCCATAGCCTCGCTGCACTTTGCCGCCTGGTGGGAGGTTCCAAATGCTGGATTCCTCACATTTTTTATTCTACGGGCCCTGTGTTGTGAGGCTACTCCTGCCTGCCTCACTCCGAGCCCCTTGGAGATGTGGGTCCTCTGGTTTAGGCCACATGTTCCGGGTTCCTCACCTTTCTATGATTTGGCCACACTGGTGTGAGGACACTCCTGCCTGGTTCCGATCCCCTTGGTGATGTGAGTCCTCTGGTGATAGTCTGATCCTGGATGGGCTCCTCACCCTTCTGTGAGGTGGGCCCTCTCTCTGAGGCAATTCCTGCCTGGCTGGCACAAGTTGCCTTGGTGAGCTCGGCCCTCTGGTGGCAGTTGGAGCCTGCTGGGAACCTCCTCTCCTACGTGATGAGGGCCCTCTGGCGTCAGGCTCTAACTGCTGGGCTCCCCACGTTTTCTGATGTGAGCCCAGTGATGCCAGGACACTCTTGTAAGGTTCCCATCCCCATGGGGATGTGTGCCTTCTGTTCTCTTGTCCCAACGCCTGGGTTACTCACAGTTTCATGATGTTGGCTCCCTGGTGTTAGTTCACCAGGCTTAGATCCCATAGCCTCTGTGCTCTGGGCTGCCTGCTGGGAGGTTCCAACTGCAGGATCCCTCACCATTTTTATACTTCTGTCCCTGTGTTGTGAGGCTCCTCCTGCCTGCCTCACTGCGAGCCCCTTGTTGATGTAGGTCCTCTGGTTTGAGGCCACATGTGCCGGTTGCCTCACCTTTTAGTGATGTGGCCCCACTGGTGTGAGGACACTCCTGCCTGGTTCCCATCCCCTTGGTGATGTGGGCCCTCTGGTGAGAGTCTGATCCTGATGGGGTTCCTCACGCTTCTGTGAGGTGGGCCCTCTGCTCTGAGGTCACTCCTGCCTGGCTTGCACACACCTCCATGGCGACGTTGGCACTCTGGTGACAGTTGGAGCCTGCTGAGAGCCTCCTTCCCTCGGTGATGAGGGCCTTCTGGCGTCAGGCCCTAACTGCTGGGTACCCACATATTCTGATACATGCTAAGTGGTGTGAGGACACTCCTGCCAGGTTCCCATCCCTATTGGGATGTGGGCCTTGTGCTCTGAGGTCCCAACGTCTGGGTTGCTCACAGTTTCATGATGTGGCCCTCTGCTCTGTGTTCACTGTGGTCTGGATCCCATAGTCTCGGTGCTCTGGGCTCCCTGCTGGCAGGTTCCTACTGCTGGTTTCCTCACCATTTTTATTCTATGGGCCCTGTGTTGTGTGGCTACTCCTGCCTACCTCACTCCGAGGCCATTGGACATGTGGGTCCTCTGGTTTAGGCCACATGTGCTGGGTTCCTCACCTTTCTATGATGTGACCGCACTGGTGTGAGGACACTCCTGCCTGGTTCCGATCCCCTTGGTGATGTGGGCCCTCTGGTGAGAGTCTTATCCTGGCTTGGTTGCTCACCCTTCTGTGAGGTAGGCCCTCTGCTGCGAGGTCACTCCTGCCTGGCTGGCAAACGTTACCTTGGTGACGTGTGCCCTCAGTTGGGAGTTGGTGCCTGTTTGGAGTCTCCTCCCCTCGGTAATGAGGGCCCTCTGGCATCAGGCCCTAACTCCTGGCTCCCAAATTTTCTGATGTGCGCCCTGTGGTGCGAGTACACTCCTGGCAGGTTCCCAACCACATGGGAATGTGGGCCTTCAGCTCTGAGGTCCCAACGCCTGTGTTGCTCACAGTTTCATGATGAGGGCCCTCTGTTGTGAATTCACTCAGGCCTGGATCCCATAGCCTCCCTGCTCTTGGCCGCCTGCTGGGAGGTTCCAACTGCGGGATTCCTTACCTTTGTTATTCTATAGGAACTCTGTTTTGAGGCTCCCCCTGCCTGCCTCACTCCCAGCCCCTTGGTGATGTGTGTCCTCTGATTTGAGGCTACGTGTGCTGGGTCCCTCGTCTTTCGCTGACGTGGCTCCACTGGTGAGAGGACACTCCTGCCTGGTTCTCATCCCCTTGGTGATGTGGGCCCTCTGGAGAGAGTCTGATCCTTGTTGGGTACCTCACACATTTGTGAGGTGGGCCCTCTGCTCTGAAGTCAGTCCTGCCTGGCTCGCACACCCTGATTTAGTGACGTCGGCCCTCGGGTAGCACTTGGAGCGTGCTGGGGCCTCCTCCCGTTGGTAATGAGGGCCCTCTGGCGTCAGGCCCTAACTGGTGGACTCCCCACATTTTCTGATGTGTGCCCACTGGTGCAATGACACTCCTGCCAGGTTCCCATCCCCATGGGGATGTGGGCCTTCTGCTCTGAGGTCCCAACGGCTGGGTTGATTACAGTGTCAGGATGTTGGCCCTCTGCTGTGAGTTTACTCTGGCATGGATCCTATGGCCTCGGTGATCTGGGCCACCTGCTTGGAGCTTCCAACTGCTGGATTCCTCACCTTTTTTATTCTATGGTCCCTGTGTTGTGAGACACCTCCTGCCTGCCTCACTCCGAGCCTCTTGGCGATGTGGGCACTCTGGTTTGAGGCCACATGTGCTGGTTTCCTCACCTTTCACAGATGTGGCCCCCCTTGTGTGAGGACACTCCTGCCTGGTTCCCATTACCTCGGAGATGTGTGCGCTCTGGTGAGTGTGATCCTGGTTGGGTTCCTCACACTTCTGTGAGGTGGGCCCTCTGCTGTGAGGTCACTCCTTCCTGGATGCACACATCGCCTTGGCCACATGGGCCCTGTGGTAGCAGTTGGAACCTGCTGGGAGCCTCCTCCCCTCGGTCATGAGGGCCCTCTGGCGTC
Source organism: Delphinapterus leucas (assembly GCF_059928025.1). NCBI lineage: Eukaryota > Metazoa > Chordata > Mammalia > Artiodactyla > Monodontidae > Delphinapterus > Delphinapterus leucas. The sequence continues at coordinate 19,943,419 of NW_028322233.1, read as the reverse complement.
AGGCTGTAACTGCTGGGTTCCCATATTTTCTGATACGTGCTAAGTGGTGCGAGGACACTCCTGCCAGGTTCCCATCCACATGGGGATGTGGGCCTTCTGCTCTGAGGTCCCAACAGCTGGGTTGCTCACAGTTTCATGCTGTGGGCTCTCTGCTGTGATTTCACTGCGGCCTGCGTACCATAGACTCGGTGCTCTGGGCCACCTGCTCGGAGGTTCCAACTGCTGGATTCCTCACCTTTTTTATTCTTTGGGCCCTCTTTTTTCAGCCTACTCCTGCGTGACTCACTGCGTGCCCCTTGGGGATGTGGATCCTCTGGTTCAGGCCACATGTGCTGGGTTTCTCTCATTTATATGATGTGGCCACACTGGTGGCAGTGTCAGGACACTCCTGCCTGTTTCCGATCCCCTAACACATGTGGACACTCTGGTGAGGGTCTTATCCTGGCTGGGTTCCTCGCCCTTCTGTGAGGTAGGCCCTTTGCTGTGACATCACTCCTGCCTTGCTGGCACACATCACCTTGGCGACATGGGCCCTCAGTTGCGAGTTGGTGCCTGCTGGGGATCTCCTCCCCTTGGTAATGAGGGCCCTCTGGCGTCAGGCCCTAACTCCTGGGCTCCCAAAATTTTCTGATGTGAGCCCAGTGATGCCAGGACACTCTTGTAAGGTTCCCATCCCCATGGGGATGTGTGCCTTCTGTTCTCTTGTCCCAACGCCTGGGTTGCTCACAGTTTCATGATGTTGGCTCCCTGGTGTTAATTCACACAGGCTTAGATCCCGTAGCCTCACTGCTCCTTGCCGCCTGCTGGGAGGTTCCAACTGCAGGATTCCTCACTTTTTATTCTATGGGCCTTCAGTTTTGAGGCTCCTCCAGCCTGTCTCACTCCCAGCCCCTTGGTGATGTGTGTCCTCATGTTTGAGGCCACGTGTGCTGGGTCCCTCTCCTTTCGATAATGTGGCCCCACTGGTGTGAGGACACTCCTGCCCAGCTCCCATCCACTTGGTGATGTGGGACCTCTGGTGAGAGTCTGATCCTGGCTGGGTTCCTCACCCTTTTGTGAGGTGGGCCCTCTCTGTGAGGTAATTCCTGCCTGGCTTGCTCCCTTTGCCTTGGTGACATCGGCCCTTTGGTGGCAGTTGCAGCCTGCTGGGAACCTCCTCTCCTAAGTGTTCAGGGCCCTCTGGCGTCAGGCTCTAAGTGCTGGGCTCCCCACGTTTTCTGATGTGAGCCCAGTGATGCCACGACACTCCTGTACGGTTCCCATCCCCATGAAGATGTGTGCCTTCTGTTCTCTTGTCCCAACGCCTGGGTTGCTCACAGTTTCAGGATGTGGGCCCTCTGCTGTGAGTTCACTCCGGCCTGTATCCAATAGCGTCGGTGCTCTGGGCTGCCTGCTTGGAGGTTGCAACTTTTGGTTTCCTTAATTTTTATTCTATTGGCCCTCTGTTGTGAGTCTCATCCTGCATGCCTCACTCCCAGCACCTTCGTGATGTGTGTCCCCTTGTTTGAGGCCACATGTGCTGGGTTCCTCACCTTTCGCTGATGTGGCCCCCCTGGTGTGATGACACTCCTTCCTGGTTCCCATCCACTTGGCGATGTGTGCCCTCTGGTGAGAGTCTGATCCTGATAGGGTTCCTCACACTTCTGTGAGGTGGGCGCTCTGCTCTGAGGTCACTCCTGCCTGGCTGGCACACCCCGCCTTGGTGACGTCGGCCCTTTGGTGGCAGTTGGAGCCTGCTGGGAGCTTCCTCCCGTCAGTCATGAGGGCCCTCTGGCGTCAGGCCATAACTGCTGGGCACCCACATTTTATGATACGTGCTAAGTGGTACGAGGACACTCCTGCCAAGTTCCCATCCCCATGGGGATGTGGGCCTCCTGCTCTGAGGTTCCAACGCCTGGGTTGCTCAGAGTTTCATGATGTGGGCCATCTGCTGTGAGTTCACTGTGGCCTGGATCACATAGACTCGGTGCTCTGGGCCGCCTGCTGGGAGGTTCCAACTGCTGGATTCCTCACATTTTTTATTCTATGGGCCCTCTGTTTTGAGTCTCCTCCTGCATGCCTCACTGCCAGACCCCTTGTGATGTGTGTCCCCTTGTTTGAGGCCACATGTGCTGGGTTCCTCCACTTTCGCTGATGTGGCCCCACTGGTGTGAAGACACACTTGCCTAGTTCCCATCCCCTTGGTGATGTGGGCCCTCTGGTGAGAATCTGATCCTCGTTGGGGTCCTCACACTTCCGTGACGTGGGATCTCTGTGCTGAGGTCACTCCTGCCTGGCTGGCACACGTCACCTTGGCGACATGGGCCCTCAGTTGGGAGTTGGTGCCTGCTGGCGGTCTACTCCCCTTGGTAATGAGGTCACTCTGGCTTCAGGCCCTAACTCCTGGGATCCAAATTTTTCTGATGATCGCCCAGTGGTTCTAGGACACTCCTGCCAGGTTCCCATCTCCATGGGCATGTGGGCCTTCTGTTCTGAGGTCCCAACGGCTGGGTTGCTCACAGTTTCATGATGTGGGCCCTCTGCTGTAAGTTCACTGCGGCCTGGATCCCATAGACTCTGTGCTCTTGGCCGCCTGCTGAGAGGTTCCAACTGCTGGATTCCTCACATTTTTTATTCTATGGGCCCTGTGTTGTGAGGCTACTCCTTCCTGCCTCACTCCAAGCCCCTTGGAGATGTTGGTCCTCTGGTTTAAGCCACATGTTCTGGGTTCCTCACCTTTCTATGATTTGGCCTCACTGGTGTGAGGCCACTCCTGCCTCGTTCCGATCCCCTTGGTTATGTGGGCCCTCTGGGGAGAGTCTTATACTGGCTGGGTTCCTCACACTTCTGTGACGTAGGCCCTCTGCTCAGAGGTCACTCCTGCCTGGCTGGCACACGTCACCTTGGCAACGTGTGCCCTCAGTTGGGAGTTGGTGCCTGCTGGGAGCCTCCTCCCCTCAGTAATGAGGGCCCTCTGGCGTCAGGCCCTAACTCCTGGGCTCCCAAAATTTTCTGATGTGTGCCCTGTGGTGTGAGTACACTCCTGCCAGGTTCCCAACCTCATGGGAATGTGGGCCTTCTGCTCTGTGGTCCCAAAGTCTGGGTTGCTCACAGTTTCATGATGAGGGCCCTCTGTTGTGAGTTCACACCGGCCGGGATCCCATAGCCTCGCTGCACTTTGCCGCCTGGTGGGAGGTTCCAAATGCTGGATTCCTCACATTTTTTATTCTACGGGCCCTGTGTTGTGAGGCTACTCCTGCCTGCCTCACTCCGAGCCCCTTGGAGATGTGGGTCCTCTGGTTTAGGCCACATGTTCCGGGTTCCTCACCTTTCTATGATTTGGCCACACTGGTGTGAGGACACTCCTGCCTGGTTCCGATCCCCTTGGTGATGTGAGTCCTCTGGTGATAGTCTGATCCTGGATGGGTTCCTCACCCTTCTGTGAGGTGGGCCCTCTCTCTGAGGCAATTCCTGCCTGGCTGGCACAAGTTGCCTTGGTGAGCTCGGCCCTCTGGTGGCAGTTGGAGCCTGCTGGGAACCTCCTCTCCTACGTGATGAGGGCCCTCTGGCGTCAGGCTCTAACTGCTGGGCTCCCCACGTTTTCTGATGTGAGCCCAGTGATGCCAGGACACTCTTGTAAGGTTCCCATCCCCATGGGGATGTGTGCCTTCTGTTCTCTTGTCCCAACGCCTGGGTTACTCACAGTTTCATGATGTTGGCTCCCTGGTGTTAGTTCACCAGGCTTAGATCCCATAGCCTCTGTGCTCTGGGCTGCCTGCTGAGAGGTTCCAACTGCAGGATCCCTCACCATTTTTATACTTCTGTCCCTGTGTTGTGAGGCTCCTCCTGCCTGCCTCACTGCGAGCCCCTTGTTGATGTAGGTCCTCTGGTTTGAGGCCACATGTGCCGGTTGCCTCACCTTTTAGTGATGTGGCCCCACTGGTGTGAGGACACTCCTGCCTGGTTCCCATCCCCTTGGTGATGTGGGCCCTCTGGTGAGAGTCTGATCCTGATGGGGTTCCTCACGCTTCTGTGAGGTGGGCCCTCTGCTCTGAGGTCACTCCTGCCTGGCTTGCACACACCTCCATGGCGACGTTGGCACTCTGGTGACAGTTGGAGCCTGCTGAGAGCCTCCTTCCCTCGGTGATGAGGGCCTTCTGGCGTCAGGCCCTAACTGCTGGGTACCCACATATTCTGATACATGCTAAGTGGTGTGAGGACACTCCTGCCAGGTTCCCATCCCTATTGGGATGTGGGCCTTGTGCTCTGAGGTCCCAACGTCTGGGTTGCTCACAGTTTCATGATGTGGCCCTCTGCTCTGTGTTCACTGTGGTCTGGATCCCATAGTCTCGGTGCTCTGGGCTCCCTGCTGGCAGGTTCCTACTGCTGGTTTCCTCACCATTTTTATTCTATGGGCCCTGTGTTGTGTGGCTACTCCTGCCTACCTCACTCCGAGGCCATTGGACATGTGGGTCCTCTGGTTTAGGCCACATGTGCTGGGTTCCTCACCTTTCTATGATGTGACCGCACTGGTGTGAGGACACTCCTGCCTGGTTCCGATCCCCTTGGTGATGTGGGCCCTCTGGTGAGAGTCTTATCCTGGCTTGGTTGCTCACCCTTCTGTGAGGTAGGCCCTCTGCTGCGAGGTCACTCCTGCCTGGCTGGCAAACGTTACCTTGGTGACGTGTGCCCTCAGTTGGGAGTTGGTGCCTGTTTGGAGTCTCCTCCCCTCGGTAATGAGGGCCCTCTGGCATCAGGCCCTAACTCCTGGCTCCCAAATTTTCTGATGTGCGCCCTGTGGTGCGAGTACACTCCTGGCAGGTTCCCAACCACATGGGAATGTGGGCCTTCAGCTCTGAGGTCCCAACGCCTGTGTTGCTCACAGTTTCATGATGAGGGCCCTCTGTTGTGAATTCACTCAGGCCTGGATCCCATAGCCTCCCTGCTCTTGGCCGCCTGCTGGGAGGTTCCAACTGCGGGATTCCTTACCTTTGTTATTCTATAGGAACTCTGTTTTGAGGCTCCCCCTGCCTGCCTCACTCCCAGCCCCTTGGTGATGTGTGTCCTCTGATTTGAGGCTACGTGTGCTGGGTCCCTCGTCTTTCGCTGACGTGGCTCCACTGGTGAGAGGACACTCCTGCCTGGTTCTCATCCCCTTGGTGATGTGGGCCCTCTGGAGAGAGTCTGATCCTTGTTGGGTACCTCACACATTTGTGAGGTGGGCCCTCTGCTCTGAAGTCAGTCCTGCCTGGCTCGCACACCCTGATTTAGTGACGTCGGCCCTCGGGTAGCACTTGGAGCGTGCTGGGGCCTCCTCCCGTTGGTAATGAGGGCCCTCTGGCGTCAGGCCCTAACTGGTGGACTCCCCACATTTTCTGATGTGTGCCCACTGGTGCAATGACACTCCTGCCAGGTTCCCATCCCCATGGGGATGTGGGCCTTCTGCTCTGAGGTCCCAACGGCTGGGTTGATTACAGTGTCAGGATGTTGGCCCTCTGCTGTGAGTTTACTCTGGCATGGATCCTATGGCCTCGGTGATCTGGGCCACCTGCTTGGAGCTTCCAACTGCTGGATTCCTCACCTTTTTTATTCTATGGTCCCTGTGTTGTGAGACACCTCCTGCCTGCCTCACTCCGAGCCTCTTGGCGATGTGGGCACTCTGGTTTGAGGCCACATGTGCTGGTTTCCTCACCTTTCACAGATGTGGCCCCCCTTGTGTGAGGACACTCCTGCCTGGTTCCCATTACCTCGGAGATGTGTGCGCTCTGGTGAGTGTGATCCTGGTTGGGTTCCTCACACTTCTGTGAGGTGGGCCCTCTGCTGTGAGGTCACTCCTTCCTGGATGCACACATCGCCTTGGCCACATGGGCCCTGTGGTAGCAGTTGGAACCTGCTGGGAGCCTCCTCCCCTCGGTCATGAGGGCCCTCTGGCGTCAGGCTGTAACTGCTGGGTTCCCATATTTTCTGATACGTGCTAAGTGGTGCGAGGACACTCCTGCCAGGTTCCCATCCACATGGGGATGTGGGCCTTCTGCTCTGAGGTCCCAACAGCTGGGTTGCTCACAGTTTCATGCTGTGGGCTCTCTGCTGTGATTTCACTGCGGCCTGCGTACCATAGACTCGGTGCTCTGGGCCACCTGCTCGGAGGTTCCAACTGCTGGATTCCTCACCTTTTTTATTCTTTGGGCCCTCTTTTTTCAGCCTACTCCTGCGTGACTCACTGCGTGCCCCTTGGGGATGTGGATCCTCTGGTTCAGGCCACATGTGCTGGGTTTCTCTCATTTATATGATGTGGCCACACTGGTGGCAGTGTCAGGACACTCCTGCCTGTTTCCGATCCCCTAACACATGTGGACACTCTGGTGAGGGTCTTATCCTGGCTGGGTTCCTCGCCCTTCTGTGAGGTAGGCCCTTTGCTGTGACATCACTCCTGCCTTGCTGGCACACATCACCTTGGCGACATGGGCCCTCAGTTGCGAGTTGGTGCCTGCTGGGGATCTCCTCCCCTTGGTAATGAGGGCCCTCTGGCGTCAGGCCCTAACTCCTGGGCTCCCAAAATTTTCTGATGTGAGCCCAGTGATGCCAGGACACTCTTGTAAGGTTCCCATCCCCATGGGGATGTGTGCCTTCTGTTCTCTTGTCCCAACGCCTGGGTTGCTCACAGTTTCATGATGTTGGCTCCCTGGTGTTAATTCACACAGGCTTAGATCCCGTAGCCTCACTGCTCCTTGCCGCCTGCTGGGAGGTTCCAACTGCAGGATTCCTCACTTTTTATTCTATGGGCCTTCAGTTTTGAGGCTCCTCCAGCCTGACTCACTCCCAGCCCCTTGGTGATGTGTGTCCTCATGTTTGAGGCCACGTGTGCTGGGTCCCTCTCCTTTCGATAATGTGGCCCCACTGGTGTGAGGACACTCCTGCCCAGCTCCCATCCACTTGGTGATGTGGGACCTCTGGTGAGAGTCTGATCCTGGCTGGGTTCCTCACCCTTTTGTGAGGTGGGCCCTCTCTGTGAGGTAATTCCTGCCTGGCTTGCTCCCTTTGCCTTGGTGACATCGGCCCTTTGGTGGCAGTTGCAGCCTGCTGGGAACCTCCTCTCCTAAGTGTTCAGGGCCCTCTGGCGTCAGGCTCTAAGTGCTGGGCTCCCCACGTTTTCTGATGTGAGCCCAGTGATGCCACGACACTCCTGTACGGTTCCCATCCCCATGAAGATGTGTGCCTTCTGTTCTCTTGTCCCAACGCCTGGGTTGCTCACAGTTTCAGGATGTGGGCCCTCTGCTGTGAGTTCACTCCGGCCTGTATCCAATAGTGTCGGTGCTCTGGGCTGCCTGCTTGGAGGTTGCAACTTTTGGTTTCCTTAATTTTTATTCTATTGGCCCTCTGTTGTGAGTCTCATCCTGCATGCCTCACTCCCAGCACCTTCGTGATGTGTGTCCCCTTGTTTGAGGCCACATGTGCTGGGTTCCTCACCTTTCGCTGATGTGGCCCCCCTGGTGTGATGACACTCCTTCCTGGTTCCCATCCACTTGGCGATGTGTGCCCTCTGGTGAGAGTCTGATCCTGATAGGGTTCCTCACACTTCTGTGAGGTGGGCGCTCTGCTCTGAGGTCACTCCTGCCTGGCTGGCACACCCCGCCTTGGTGACGTCGGCCCTTTGGTGGCAGTTGGAGCCTGCTGGGAGCTTCCTCCCGTCAGTCATGAGGGCCCTCTGGCGTCAGGCCATAACTGCTGGGCACCCACATTTTATGATACGTGCTAAGTGGTACGAGGACACTCCTGCCAAGTTCCCATCCCCATGGGGATGTGGGCCTCCTGCTCTGAGGTCCCAACGCCTGGGTTGCTCAGAGTTTCATGATGTGGGCCATCTGCTGTGAGTTCACTGTGGCCTGGATCACATAGACTCGGTGCTCTGGGCCGCCTGCTGGGAGGTTCGAACTGCTGGATTCCTCACATTTTTTATTCTATGGGCCCTCTGTTTTGAGTCTCCTCCTGCATGCCTCACTGCCAGACCCCTTGTGATGTGTGTCCCCTTGTTTGAGGCCACATGTGCTGGGTTCCTCCACTTTCGCTGATGTGGCCCCACTGGTGTGAAGACACACTTGCCTAGTTCCCATCCCCTTGGTGATGTGGGCCCTCTGGTGAGAATCTGATCCTCGTTGGGGTCCTCACACTTCCGTGACGTGGGATCTCTGTGCTGAGGTCACTCCTGCCTGGCTGGCACACGTCACCTTGGCGACATGGGCCCTCAGTTGGGAGTTGGTGCCTGCTGGCGGTCTACTCCCCTTGGTAATGAGGTCACTCTGGCTTCAGGCCCTAACTCCTGGGATCCAAATTTTTCTGATGATCGCCCAGTGGTTCTAGGACACTCCTGCCAGGTTCCCATCTCCATGGGCATGTGGGCCTTCTGTTCTGAGGTCCCAACGGCTGGGTTGCTCACAGTTTCATGATGTGGGCCCTCTGCTGTAAGTTCACTGCGGCCTGGATCCCATAGACTCTGTGCTCTTGGCCGCCTGCTGAGAGGTTCCAACTGCTGGATTCCTCACATTTTTTATTCTATGGGCCCTGTGTTGTGAGGCTACTCCTTCCTGCCTCACTCCAAGCCCCTTGGAGATGTTGGTCCTCTGGTTTAAGCCACATGTTCTGGGTTCCTCACCTTTCTATGATTTGGCCTCACTGGTGTGAGGCCACTCCTGCCTCGTTCCGATCCCCTTGGTTATGTGGGCCCTCTGGGGAGAGTCTTATACTGGCTGGGTTCCTCACACTTCTGTGACGTAGGCCCTCTGCTCAGAGGTCACTCCTGCCTGGCTGGCACACGTCACCTTGGCAACGTGTGCCCTCAGTTGGGAGTTGGTGCCTGCTGGGAGCCTCCTCCCCTCAGTAATGAGGGCCCTCTGGCGTCAGGCCCTAACTCCTGGGCTCCCAAAATTTTCTGATGTGTGCCCTGTGGTGTGAGTACACTCCTGCCAGGTTCCCAACCTCATGGGAATGTGGGCCTTCTGCTCTGTGGTCCCAAAGTCTGGGTTGCTCACAGTTTCATGATGAGGGCCCTCTGTTGTGAGTTCACACCGGCCGGGATCCCATAGCCTCGCTGCACTTTGCCGCCTGGTGGGAGGTTCCAAATGCTGGATTCCTCACATTTTTTATTCTACGGGCCCTGTGTTGTGAGGCTACTCCTGCCTGCCTCACTCCGAGCCCCTTGGAGATGTGGGTCCTCTGGTTTAGGCCACATGTTCCGGGTTCCTCACCTTTCTATGATTTGGCCACACTGGTGTGAGGACACTCCTGCCTGGTTCCGATCCCCTTGGTGATGTGAGTCCTCTGGTGATAGTCTGATCCTGGATGGGTTCCTCACCCTTCTGTGAGGTGGGCCCTCTCTCTGAGGCAATTCCTGCCTGGCTGGCACAAGTTGCCTTGGTGAGCTCGGCCCTCTGGTGGCAGTTGGAGCCTGCTGGGAACCTCCTCTCCTACGTGATGAGGGCCCTCTGGCGTCAGGCTCTAACTGCTGGGCTCCCCACGTTTTCTGATGTGAGCCCAGTGATGCCAGGACACTCTTGTAAGGTTCCCATCCCCATGGGGATGTGTGCCTTCTGTTCTCTTGTCCCAACGCCTGGGTTACTCACAGTTTCATGATGTTGGCTCCCTGGTGTTAGTTCACCAGGCTTAGATCCCATAGCCTCTGTGCTCTGGGCTGCCTGCTGGGAGGTTCCAACTGCAGGATCCCTCACCATTTTTATACTTCTGTCCCTGTGTTGTGAGGCTCCTCCTGCCTGCCTCACTGCGAGCCCCTTGTTGATGTAGGTCCTCTGGTTTGAGGCCACATGTGCCGGTTGCCTCACCTTTTAGTGATGTGGCCCCACTGGTGTGAGGACACTCCTGCCTGGTTCCCATCCCCTTGGTGATGTGGGCCCTCTGGTGAGAGTCTGATCCTGATGGGGTTCCTCACGCTTCTGTGAGGTGGGCCCTCTGCTCTGAGGTCACTCCTGCCTGGCTTGCACACACCTCCATGGCGACGTTGGCACTCTGGTGACAGTTGGAGCCTGCTGAGAGCCTCCTTCCCTCGGTGATGAGGGCCTTCTGGCGTCAGGCCCTAACTGCTGGGTACCCACATATTCTGATACATGCTAAGTGGTGTGAGGACACTCCTGCCAGGTTCCCATCCCTATTGGGATGTGGGCCTTGTGCTCTGAGGTCCCAACGTCTGGGTTGCTCACAGTTTCATGATGTGGCCCTCTGCTCTGTGTTCACTGTGGTCTGGATCCCATAGTCTCGGTGCTCTGGGCTCCCTGCTGGCAGGTTCCTACTGCTGGTTTCCTCACCATTTTTATTCTATGGGCCCTGTGTTGTGTGGCTACTCCTGCCTACCTCACTCCGAGGCCATTGGACATGTGGGTCCTCTGGTTTAGGCCACATGTGCTGGGTTCCTCACCTTTCTATGATGTGACCGCACTGGTGTGAGGACACTCCTGCCTGGTTCCGATCCCCTTGGTGATGTGGGCCCTCTGGTGAGAGTCTTATCCTGGCTTGGTTGCTCACCCTTCTGTGAGGTAGGCCCTCTGCTGCGAGGTCACTCCTGCCTGGCTGGCAAACGTTACCTTGGTGACGTGTGCCCTCAGTTGGGAGTTGGTGCCTGTTTGGAGTCTCCTCCCCTCGGTAATGAGGGCCCTCTGGCATCAGGCCCTAACTCCTGGCTCCCAAATTTTCTGATGTGCGCCCTGTGGTGCGAGTACACTCCTGGCAGGTTCCCAACCACATGGGAATGTGGGCCTTCAGCTCTGAGGTCCCAACGCCTGTGTTGCTCACAGTTTCATGATGAGGGCCCTCTGTTGTGAATTCACTCAGGCCTGGATCCCATAGCCTCCCTGCTCTTGGCCGCCTGCTGGGAGGTTCCAACTGCGGGATTCCTTACCTTTGTTATTCTATAGGAACTCTGTTTTGAGGCTCCCCCTGCCTGCCTCACTCCCAGCCCCTTGGTGATGTGTGTCCTCTGATTTGAGGCTACGTGTGCTGGGTCCCTCGTCTTTCGCTGACGTGGCTCCACTGGTGAGAGGACACTCCTGCCTGGTTCTCATCCCCTTGGTGATGTGGGCCCTCTGGAGAGAGTCTGATCCTTGTTGGGTACCTCACACATTTGTGAGGTGGGCCCTCTGCTCTGAAGTCAGTCCTGCCTGGCTCGCACACCCTGATTTAGTGACGTCGGCCCTCGGGTAGCACTTGGAGCGTGCTGGGGCCTCCTCCCGTTGGTAATGAGGGCCCTCTGGCGTCAGGCCCTAACTGGTGGACTCCCCACATTTTCTGATGTGTGCCCACTGGTGCAATGACACTCCTGCCAGGTTCCCATCCCCATGGGGATGTGGGCCTTCTGCTCTGAGGTCCCAACGGCTGGGTTGATTACAGTGTCAGGATGTTGGCCCTCTGCTGTGAGTTTACTCTGGCATGGATCCTATGGCCTCGGTGATCTGGGCCACCTGCTTGGAGCTTCCAACTGCTGGATTCCTCACCTTTTTTATTCTATGGTCCCTGTGTTGTGAGACACCTCCTGCCTGCCTCACTCCGAGCCTCTTGGCGATGTGGGCACTCTGGTTTGAGGCCACATGTGCTGGTTTCCTCACCTTTCACAGATGTGGCCCCCCTTGTGTGAGGACACTCCTGCCTGGTTCCCATTACCTCGGAGATGTGTGCGCTCTGGTGAGTGTGATCCTGGTTGGGTTCCTCACACTTCTGTGAGGTGGGCCCTCTGCTGTGAGGTCACTCCTTCCTGGATGCACACATCGCCTTGGCCACATGGGCCCTGTGGTAGCAGTTGGAACCTGCTGGGAGCCTCCTCCCCTCGGTCATGAGGGCCCTCTGGCGTCAGGCTGTAACTGCTGGGTTCCCATATTTTCTGATACGTGCTAAGTGGTGCGAGGACACTCCTGCCAGGTTCCCATCCACATGGGGATGTGGGCCTTCTGCTCTGAGGTCCCAACAGCTGGGTTGCTCACAGTTTCATGCTGTGGGCTCTCTGCTGTGATTTCACTGCGGCCTGCGTACCATAGACTCGGTGCTCTGGGCCACCTGCTCGGAGGTTCCAACTGCTGGATTCCTCACCTTTTTTATTCTTTGGGCCCTCTTTTTTCAGCCTACTCCTGCGTGACTCACTGCGTGCCCCTTGGGGATGTGGATCCTCTGGTTCAGGCCACATGTGCTGGGTTTCTCTCATTTATATGATGTGGCCACACTGGTGGCAGTGTCAGGACACTCCTGCCTGTTTCCGATCCCCTAACACATGTGGACACTCTGGTGAGGGTCTTATCCTGGCTGGGTTCCTCGCCCTTCTGTGAGGTAGGCCCTTTGCTGTGACATCACTCCTGCCTTGCTGGCACACATCACCTTGGCGACATGGGCCCTCAGTTGCGAGTTGGTGCCTGCTGGGGATCTCCTCCCCTTGGTAATGAGGGCCCTCTGGCGTCAGGCCCTAACTCCTGGGCTCCCAAAATTTTCTGATGTGAGCCCAGTGATGCCAGGACACTCTTGTAAGGTTCCCATCCCCATGGGGATGTGTGCCTTCTGTTCTCTTGTCCCAACGCCTGGGTTGCTCACAGTTTCATGATGTTGGCTCCCTGGTGTTAATTCACACAGGCTTAGATCCCGTAGCCTCACTGCTCCTTGCCGCCTGCTGGGAGGTTCCAACTGCAGGATTCCTCACTTTTTATTCTATGGGCCTTCAGTTTTGAGGCTCCTCCAGCCTGTCTCACTCCCAGCCCCTTGGTGATGTGTGTCCTCATGTTTGAGGCCACGTGTGCTGGGTCCCTCTCCTTTCGATAATGTGGCCCCACTGGTGTGAGGACACTCCTGCCCAGCTCCCATCCACTTGGTGATGTGGGACCTCTGGTGAGAGTCTGATCCTGGCTGGGTTCCTCACCCTTTTGTGAGGTGGGCCCTCTCTGTGAGGTAATTCCTGCCTGGCTTGCTCCCTTTGCCTTGGTGACATCGGCCCTTTGGTGGCAGTTGCAGCCTGCTGGGAACCTCCTCTCCTAAGTGTTCAGGGCCCTCTGGCGTCAGGCTCTAAGTGCTGGGCTCCCCACGTTTTCTGATGTGAGCCCAGTGATGCCACGACACTCCTGTACGGTTCCCATCCCCATGAAGATGTGTGCCTTCTGTTCTCTTGTCCCAACGCCTGGGTTGCTCACAGTTTCAGGATGTGGGCCCTCTGCTGTGAGTTCACTCCGGCCTGTATCCAATAGCGTCGGTGCTCTGGGCTGCCTGCTTGGAGGTTGCAACTTTTGGTTTCCTTAATTTTTATTCTATTGGCCCTCTGTTGTGAGTCTCATCCTGCATGCCTCACTCCCAGCACCTTCGTGATGTGTGTCCCCTTGTTTGAGGCCACATGTGCTGGGTTCCTCACCTTTCGCTGATGTGGCCCCCCTGGTGTGATGACACTCCTTCCTGGTTCCCATCCACTTGGCGATGTGTGCCCTCTGGTGAGAGTCTGATCCTGATAGGGTTCCTCACACTTCTGTGAGGTGGGCGCTCTGCTCTGAGGTCACTCCTGCCTGGCTGGCACACCCCGCCTTGGTGACGTCGGCCCTTTGGTGGCAGTTGGAGCCTGCTGGGAGCTTCCTCCCGTCAGTCATGAGGGCCCTCTGGCGTCAGGCCATAACTGCTGGGCACCCACATTTTATGATACGTGCTAAGTGGTACGAGGACACTCCTGCCAAGTTCCCATCCCCATGGGGATGTGGGCCTCCTGCTCTGAGGTCCCAACGCCTGGGTTGCTCAGAGTTTCATGATGTGGGCCATCTGCTGTGAGTTCACTGTGGCCTGGATCACATAGACTCGGTGCTCTGGGCCGCCTGCTGGGAGGTTCCAACTGCTGGATTCCTCACATTTTTTATTCTATGGGCCCTCTGTTTTGAGTCTCCTCCTGCATGCCTCACTGCCAGACCCCTTGTGATGTGTGTCCCCTTGTTTGAGGCCACATGTGCTGGGTTCCTCCACTTTCGCTGATGTGGCCCCACTGGTGTGAAGACACACTTGCCTAGTTCCCATCCCCTTGGTGATGTGGGCCCTCTGGTGAGAATCTGATCCTCGTTGGGGTCCTCACACTTCCGTGACGTGGGATCTCTGTGCTGAGGTCACTCCTGCCTGGCTGGCACACGTCACCTTGGCGACATGGGCCCTCAGTTGGGAGTTGGTGCCTGCTGGCGGTCTACTCCCCTTGGTAATGAGGTCACTCTGGCTTCAGGCCCTAACTCCTGGGATCCAAATTTTTCTGATGGTCGCCCAGTGGTTCTAGGACACTCCTGCCAGGTTCCCATCTCCATGGGCATGTGGGCCTTCTGTTCTGAGGTCCCAACGGCTGGGTTGCTCACAGTTTCATGATGTGGGCCCTCTGCTGTAAGTTCACTGCGGCCTGGATCCCATAGACTCTGTGCTCTTGGCCGCCTGCTGAGAGGTTCCAACTGCTGGATTCCTCACATTTTTTATTCTATGGGCCCTGTGTTGTGAGGCTACTCCTTCCTGCCTCACTCCAAGCCCCTTGGAGATGTTGGTCCTCTGGTTTAAGCCACATGTTCTGGGTTCCTCACCTTTCTATGATTTGGCCTCACTGGTGTGAGGCCACTCCTGCCTCGTTCCGATCCCCTTGGTTATGTGGGCCCTCTGGGGAGAGTCTTATACTGGCTGGGTTCCTCACACTTCTGTGACGTAGGCCCTCTGCTCAGAGGTCACTCCTGCCTGGCTGGCACACGTCACCTTGGCAACGTGTGCCCTCAGTTGGGAGTTGGTGCCTGCTGGGAGCCTCCTCCCCTCAGTAATGAGGGCCCTCTGGCGTCAGGCCCTAACTCCTGGGCTCCCAAAATTTTCTGATGTGTGCCCTGTGGTGTGAGTACACTCCTGCCAGGTTCCCAACCTCATGGGAATGTGGGCCTTCTGCTCTGTGGTCCCAAAGTCTGGGTTGCTCACAGTTTCATGATGAGGGCCCTCTGTTGTGAGTTCACACCGGCCGGGATCCCATAGCCTCGCTGCACTTTGCCGCCTGGTGGGAGGTTCCAAATGCTGGATTCCTCACATTTTTTATTCTACGGGCCCTGTGTTGTGAGGCTACTCCTGCCTGCCTCACTCCGAGCCCCTTGGAGATGTGGGTCCTCTGGTTTAGGCCACATGTTCCGGGTTCCTCACCTTTCTATGATTTGGCCACACTGGTGTGAGGACACTCCTGCCTGGTTCCGATCCCCTTGGTGATGTGAGTCCTCTGGTGATAGTCTGATCCTGGATGGGTTCCTCACCCTTCTGTGAGGTGGGCCCTCTCTCTGAGGCAATTCCTGCCTGGCTGGCACAAGTTGCCTTGGTGAGCTCGGCCCTCTGGTGGCAGTTGGAGCCTGCTGGGAACCTCCTCTCCTACGTGATGAGGGCCCTCTGGCGTCAGGCTCTAACTGCTGGGCTCCCCACGTTTTCTGATGTGAGCCCAGTGATGCCAGGACACTCTTGTAAGGTTCCCATCCCCATGGGGATGTGTGCCTTCTGTTCTCTTGTCCCAACGCCTGGGTTACTCACAGTTTCATGATGTTGGCTCCCTGGTGTTAGTTCACCAGGCTTAGATCCCATAGCCTCTGTGCTCTGGGCTGCCTGCTGGGAGGTTCCAACTGCAGGATCCCTCACCATTTTTATACTTCTGTCCCTGTGTTGTGAGGCTCCTCCTGCCTGCCTCACTGCGAGCCCCTTGTTGATGTAGGTCCTCTGGTTTGAGGCCACATGTGCCGGTTGCCTCACCTTTTAGTGATGTGGCCCCACTGGTGTGAGGACACTCCTGCCTGGTTCCCATCCCCTTGGTGATGTGGGCCCTCTGGTGAGAGTCTGATCCTGATGGGGTTCCTCACGCTTCTGTGAGGTGGGCCCTCTGCTCTGAGGTCACTCCTGCCTGGCTTGCACACACCTCCATGGCGACGTTGGCACTCTGGTGACAGTTGGAGCCTGCTGAGAGCCTCCTTCCCTCGGTGATGAGGGCCTTCTGGCGTCAGGCCCTAACTGCTGGGTACCCACATATTCTGATACATGCTAAGTGGTGTGAGGACACTCCTGCCAGGTTCCCATCCCTATTGGGATGTGGGCCTTGTGCTCTGAGGTCCCAACGTCTGGGTTGCTCACAGTTTCATGATGTGGCCCTCTGCTCTGTGTTCACTGTGGTCTGGATCCCATAGTCTCGGTGCTCTGGGCTCCCTGCTGGCAGGTTCCTACTGCTGGTTTCCTCACCATTTTTATTCTATGGGCCCTGTGTTGTGTGGCTACTCCTGCCTACCTCACTCCGAGGCCATTGGACATGTGGGTCCTCTGGTTTAGGCCACATGTGCTGGGTTCCTCACCTTTCTATGATGTGACCGCACTGGTGTGAGGACACTCCTGCCTGGTTCCGATCCCCTTGGTGATGTGGGCCCTCTGGTGAGAGTCTTATCCTGGCTTGGTTGCTCACCCTTCTGTGAGGTAGGCCCTCTGCTGCGAGGTCACTCCTGCCTGGCTGGCAAACGTTACCTTGGTGACGTGTGCCCTCAGTTGGGAGTTGGTGCCTGTTTGGAGTCTCCTCCCCTCGGTAATGAGGGCCCTCTGGCATCAGGCCCTAACTCCTGGCTCCCAAATTTTCTGATGTGCGCCCTGTGGTGCGAGTACACTCCTGGCAGGTTCCCAACCACATGGGAATGTGGGCCTTCAGCTCTGAGGTCCCAACGCCTGTGTTGCTCACAGTTTCATGATGAGGGCCCTCTGTTGTGAATTCACTCAGGCCTGGATCCCATAGCCTCCCTGCTCTTGGCCGCCTGCTGGGAGGTTCCAACTGCGGGATTCCTTACCTTTGTTATTCTATAGGAACTCTGTTTTGAGGCTCCCCCTGCCTGCCTCACTCCCAGCCCCTTGGTGATGTGTGTCCTCTGATTTGAGGCTACGTGTGCTGGGTCCCTCGTCTTTCGCTGACGTGGCTCCACTGGTGAGAGGACACTCCTGCCTGGTTCTCATCCCCTTGGTGATGTGGGCCCTCTGGAGAGAGTCTGATCCTTGTTGGGTACCTCACACATTTGTGAGGTGGGCCCTCTGCTCTGAAGTCAGTCCTGCCTGGCTCGCACACCCTGATTTAGTGACGTCGGCCCTCGGGTAGCACTTGGAGCGTGCTGGGGCCTCCTCCCGTTGGTAATGAGGGCCCTCTGGCGTCAGGCCCTAACTGGTGGACTCCCCACATTTTCTGATGTGTGCCCACTGGTGCAATGACACTCCTGCCAGGTTCCCATCCCCATGGGGATGTGGGCCTTCTGCTCTGAGGTCCCAACGGCTGGGTTGATTACAGTGTCAGGATGTTGGCCCTCTGCTGTGAGTTTACTCTGGCATGGATCCTATGGCCTCGGTGATCTGGGCCACCTGCTTGGAGCTTCCAACTGCTGGATTCCTCACCTTTTTTATTCTATGGTCCCTGTGTTGTGAGACACCTCCTGCCTGCCTCACTCCGAGCCTCTTGGCGATGTGGGCACTCTGGTTTGAGGCCACATGTGCTGGTTTCCTCACCTTTCACAGATGTGGCCCCCCTTGTGTGAGGACACTCCTGCCTGGTTCCCATTACCTCGGAGATGTGTGCGCTCTGGTGAGTGTGATCCTGGTTGGGTTCCTCACACTTCTGTGAGGTGGGCCCTCTGCTGTGAGGTCACTCCTTCCTGGATGCACACATCGCCTTGGCCACATGGGCCCTGTGGTAGCAGTTGGAACCTGCTGGGAGCCTCCTCCCCTCGGTCATGAGGGCCCTCTGGCGTCAGGCTGTAACTGCTGGGTTCCCATATTTTCTGATACGTGCTAAGTGGTGCGAGGACACTCCTGCCAGGTTCCCATCCACATGGGGATGTGGGCCTTCTGCTCTGAGGTCCCAACAGCTGGGTTGCTCACAGTTTCATGCTGTGGGCTCTCTGCTGTGATTTCACTGCGGCCTGCGTACCATAGACTCGGTGCTCTGGGCCACCTGCTCGGAGGTTCCAACTGCTGGATTCCTCACCTTTTTTATTCTTTGGGCCCTCTTTTTTCAGCCTACTCCTGCGTGACTCACTGCGTGCCCCTTGGGGATGTGGATCCTCTGGTTCAGGCCACATGTGCTGGGTTTCTCTCATTTATATGATGTGGCCACACTGGTGGCAGTGTCAGGACACTCCTGCCTGTTTCCGATCCCCTAACACATGTGGACACTCTGGTGAGGGTCTTATCCTGGCTGGGTTCCTCGCCCTTCTGTGAGGTAGGCCCTTTGCTGTGACATCACTCCTGCCTTGCTGGCACACATCACCTTGGCGACATGGGCCCTCAGTTGCGAGTTGGTGCCTGCTGGGGATCTCCTCCCCTTGGTAATGAGGGCCCTCTGGCGTCAGGCCCTAACTCCTGGGCTCCCAAAATTTTCTGATGTGAGCCCAGTGATGCCAGGACACTCTTGTAAGGTTCCCATCCCCATGGGGATGTGTGCCTTCTGTTCTCTTGTCCCAACGCCTGGGTTGCTCACAGTTTCATGATGTTGGCTCCCTGGTGTTAATTCACACAGGCTTAGATCCCGTAGCCTCACTGCTCCTTGCCGCCTGCTGGGAGGTTCCAACTGCAGGATTCCTCACTTTTTATTCTATGGGCCTTCAGTTTTGAGGCTCCTCCAGCCTGTCTCACTCCCAGCCCCTTGGTGATGTGTGTCCTCATGTTTGAGGCCACGTGTGCTGGGTCCCTCTCCTTTCGATAATGTGGCCCCACTGGTGTGAGGACACTCCTGCCCAGCTCCCATCCACTTGGTGATGTGGGACCTCTGGTGAGAGTCTGATCCTGGCTGGGTTCCTCACCCTTTTGTGAGGTGGGCCCTCTCTGTGAGGTAATTCCTGCCTGGCTTGCTCCCTTTGCCTTGGTGACATCGGCCCTTTGGTGGCAGTTGCAGCCTGCTGGGAACCTCCTCTCCTAAGTGTTCAGGGCCCTCTGGCGTCAGGCTCTAAGTGCTGGGCTCCCCACGTTTTCTGATGTGAGCCCAGTGATGCCACGACACTCCTGTACGGTTCCCATCCCCATGAAGATGTGTGCCTTCTGTTCTCTTGTCCCAACGCCTGGGTTGCTCACAGTTTCAGGATGTGGGCCCTCTGCTGTGAGTTCACTCCGGCCTGTATCCAATAGCGTCGGTGCTCTGGGCTGCCTGCTTGGAGGTTGCAACTTTTGGTTTCCTTAATTTTTATTCTATTGGCCCTCTGTTGTGAGTCTCATCCTGCATGCCTCACTCCCAGCACCTTCGTGATGTGTGTCCCCTTGTTTGAGGCCACATGTGCTGGGTTCCTCACCTTTCGCTGATGTGGCCCCCCTGGTGTGATGACACTCCTTCCTGGTTCCCATCCACTTGGCGATGTGTGCCCTCTGGTGAGAGTCTGATCCTGATAGGGTTCCTCACACTTCTGTGAGGTGGGCGCTCTGCTCTGAGGTCACTCCTGCCTGGCTGGCACACCCCGCCTTGGTGACGTCGGCCCTTTGGTGGCAGTTGGAGCCTGCTGGGAGCTTCCTCCCGTCAGTCATGAGGGCCCTCTGGCGTCAGGCCATAACTGCTGGGCACCCACATTTTATGATACGTGCTAAGTGGTACGAGGACACTCCTGCCAAGTTCCCATCCCCATGGGGATGTGGGCCTCCTGCTCTGAGGTCCCAACGCCTGGGTTGCTCAGAGTTTCATGATGTGGGCCATCTGCTGTGAGTTCACTGTGGCCTGGATCACATAGACTCGGTGCTCTGGGCCGCCTGCTGGGAGGTTCCAACTGCTGGATTCCTCACATTTTTTATTCTATGGGCCCTCTGTTTTGAGTCTCCTCCTGCATGCCTCACTGCCAGACCCCTTGTGATGTGTGTCCCCTTGTTTGAGGCCACATGTGCTGGGTTCCTCACCTTTCGCTGATGTGGCCCCACTGGTGTGAAGACACACTTGCCTAGTTCCCATCCCCTTGGTGATGTGGGCCCTCTGGTGAGAATCTGATCCTCGTTGGGGTCCTCACACTTCCGTGACGTGGGATCTCTGTGCTGAGGTCACTCCTGCCTGGCTGGCACACGTCACCTTGGCGACATGGGCCCTCAGTTGGGAGTTGGTGCCTGCTGGCGGTCTACTCCCCTTGGTAATGAGGTCACTCTGGCTTCAGGCCCTAACTCCTGGGATCCAAATTTTTCTGATGGTCGCCCAGTGGTTCTAGGACACTCCTGCCAGGTTCCCATCTCCATGGGCATGTGGGCCTTCTGTTCTGAGGTCCCAACGGCTGGGTTGCTCACAGTTTCATGATGTGGGCCCTCTGCTGTAAGTTCACTGCGGCCTGGATCCCATAGACTCTGTGCTCTTGGCCGCCTGCTGAGAGGTTCCAACTGCTGGATTCCTCACATTTTTTATTCTATGGGCCCTGTGTTGTGAGGCTACTCCTTCCTGCCTCACTCCAAGCCCCTTGGAGATGTTGGTCCTCTGGTTTAAGCCACATGTTCTGGGTTCCTCACCTTTCTATGATTTGGCCTCACTGGTGTGAGGCCACTCCTGCCTCGTTCCGATCCCCTTGGTTATGTGGGCCCTCTGGGGAGAGTCTTATACTGGCTGGGTTCCTCACACTTCTGTGACGTAGGCCCTCTGCTCAGAGGTCACTCCTGCCTGGCTGGCACACGTCACCTTGGCAACGTGTGCCCTCAGTTGGGAGTTGGTGCCTGCTGGGAGCCTCCTCCCCTCAGTAATGAGGGCCCTCTGGCGTCAGGCCCTAACTCCTGGGCTCCCAAAATTTTCTGATGTGTGCCCTGTGGTGTGAGTACACTCCTGCCAGGTTCCCAACCTCATGGGAATGTGGGCCTTCTGCTCTGTGGTCCCAAAGTCTGGGTTGCTCACAGTTTCATGATGAGGGCCCTCTGTTGTGAGTTCACACCGGCCGGGATCCCATAGCCTCGCTGCACTTTGCCGCCTGGTGGGAGGTTCCAAATGCTGGATTCCTCACATTTTTTATTCTACGGGCCCTGTGTTGTGAGGCTACTCCTGCCTGCCTCACTCCGAGCCCCTTGGAGATGTGGGTCCTCTGGTTTAGGCCACATGTTCCGGGTTCCTCACCTTTCTATGATTTGGCCACACTGGTGTGAGGACACTCCTGCCTGGTTCCGATCCCCTTGGTGATGTGAGTCCTCTGGTGATAGTCTGATCCTGGATGGGTTCCTCACCCTTCTGTGAGGTGGGCCCTCTCTCTGAGGCAATTCCTGCCTGGCTGGCACAAGTTGCCTTGGTGAGCTCGGCCCTCTGGTGGCAGTTGGAGCCTGCTGGGAACCTCCTCTCCTACGTGATGAGGGCCCTCTGGCGTCAGGCTCTAACTGCTGGGCTCCCCACGTTTTCTGATGTGAGCCCAGTGATGCCAGGACACTCTTGTAAGGTTCCCATCCCCATGGGGATGTGTGCCTTCTGTTCTCTTGTCCCAACGCCTGGGTTACTCACAGTTTCATGATGTTGGCTCCCTGGTGTTAGTTCACCAGGCTTAGATCCCATAGCCTCTGTGCTCTGGGCTGCCTGCTGGGAGGTTCCAACTGCAGGATCCCTCACCATTTTTATACTTCTGTCCCTGTGTTGTGAGGCTCCTCCTGCCTGCCTCACTGCGAGCCCCTTGTTGATGTAGGTCCTCTGGTTTGAGGCCACATGTGCCGGTTGCCTCACCTTTTAGTGATGTGGCCCCACTGGTGTGAGGACACTCCTGCCTGGTTCCCATCCCCTTGGTGATGTGGGCCCTCTGGTGAGAGTCTGATCCTGATGGGGTTCCTCACGCTTCTGTGAGGTGGGCCCTCTGCTCTGAGGTCACTCCTGCCTGGCTTGCACACACCTCCATGGCGACGTTGGCACTCTGGTGACAGTTGGAGCCTGCTGAGAGCCTCCTTCCCTCGGTGATGAGGGCCTTCTGGCGTCAGGCCCTAACTGCTGGGTACCCACATATTCTGATACATGCTAAGTGGTGTGAGGACACTCCTGCCAGGTTCCCATCCCTATTGGGATGTGGGCCTTGTGCTCTGAGGTCCCAACGTCTGGGTTGCTCACAGTTTCATGATGTGGCCCTCTGCTCTGTGTTCACTGTGGTCTGGATCCCATAGTCTCGGTGCTCTGGGCTCCCTGCTGGCAGGTTCCTACTGCTGGTTTCCTCACCATTTTTATTCTATGGGCCCTGTGTTGTGTGGCTACTCCTGCCTACCTCACTCCGAGGCCATTGGACATGTGGGTCCTCTGGTTTAGGCCACATGTGCTGGGTTCCTCACCTTTCTATGATGTGACCGCACTGGTGTGAGGACACTCCTGCCTGGTTCCGATCCCCTTGGTGATGTGGGCCCTCTGGTGAGAGTCTTATCCTGGCTTGGTTGCTCACCCTTCTGTGAGGTAGGCCCTCTGCTGCGAGGTCACTCCTGCCTGGCTGGCAAACGTTACCTTGGTGACGTGTGCCCTCAGTTGGGAGTTGGTGCCTGTTTGGAGTCTCCTCCCCTCGGTAATGAGGGCCCTCTGGCATCAGGCCCTAACTCCTGGCTCCCAAATTTTCTGATGTGCGCCCTGTGGTGCGAGTACACTCCTGGCAGGTTCCCAACCACATGGGAATGTGGGCCTTCAGCTCTGAGGTCCCAACGCCTGTGTTGCTCACAGTTTCATGATGAGGGCCCTCTGTTGTGAATTCACTCAGGCCTGGATCCCATAGCCTCCCTGCTCTTGGCCGCCTGCTGGGAGGTTCCAACTGCGGGATTCCTTACCTTTGTTATTCTATAGGAACTCTGTTTTGAGGCTCCCCCTGCCTGCCTCACTCCCAGCCCCTTGGTGATGTGTGTCCTCTGATTTGAGGCTACGTGTGCTGGGTCCCTCGTCTTTCGCTGACGTGGCTCCACTGGTGAGAGGACACTCCTGCCTGGTTCTCATCCCCTTGGTGATGTGGGCCCTCTGGAGAGAGTCTGATCCTTGTTGGGTACCTCACACATTTGTGAGGTGGGCCCTCTGCTCTGAAGTCAGTCCTGCCTGGCTCGCACACCCTGATTTAGTGACGTCGGCCCTCGGGTAGCACTTGGAGCGTGCTGGGGCCTCCTCCCGTTGGTAATGAGGGCCCTCTGGCGTCAGGCCCTAACTGGTGGACTCCCCACATTTTCTGATGTGTGCCCACTGGTGCAATGACACTCCTGCCAGGTTCCCATCCCCATGGGGATGTGGGCCTTCTGCTCTGAGGTCCCAACGGCTGGGTTGATTACAGTGTCAGGATGTTGGCCCTCTGCTGTGAGTTTACTCTGGCATGGATCCTATGGCCTCGGTGATCTGGGCCACCTGCTTGGAGCTTCCAACTGCTGGATTCCTCACCTTTTTTATTCTATGGTCCCTGTGTTGTGAGACACCTCCTGCCTGCCTCACTCCGAGCCTCTTGGCGATGTGGGCACTCTGGTTTGAGGCCACATGTGCTGGTTTCCTCACCTTTCACAGATGTGGCCCCCTTGTGTGAGGACACTCCTGCCTGGTTCCCATTACCTCGGAGATGTGTGCGCTCTGGTGAGTGTGATCCTGGTTGGGTTCCTCACACTTCTGTGAGGTGGGCCCTCTGCTGTGAGGTCACTCCTTCCTGGATGCACACATCGCCTTGGCCACATGGGCCCTGTGGTAGCAGTTGGAACCTGCTGGGAGCCTCCTCCCCTCGGTCATGAGGGCCCTCTGGCGTCAGGCTGTAACTGCTGGGTTCCCATATTTTCTGATACGTGCTAAGTGGTGCGAGGACACTCCTGCCAGGTTCCCATCCACATGGGGATGTGGGCCTTCTGCTCTGAGGTCCCAACAGCTGCGTTGCTCACAGTTTCATGCTGTGGGCTCTCTGCTGTGATTTCACTGCGGCCTGGGTACCATAGACTCGGTGCTCTGGGCCACCTGCTCGGAGGTTCCAACTGCTGGATTCCTCACCTTTTTTATTCTTTGGGCCCTCTTTTTTCAGCCTACTCCTGCGTGACTCACTGCGTGCCCCTTGGGGATGTGGATCCTCTGGTTCAGGCCACATGTGCTGGGTTTCTCTCATTTATATGATGTGGCCACACTGGTGGCAGTGTCAGGACACTCCTGCCTGTTTCCGATCCCCTAACACATGTGGACACTCTGGTGAGGGTCTTATCCTGGCTGGGTTCCTCGCCCTTCTGTGAGGTAGGCCCTTTGCTGTGACATCACTCCTGCCTTGCTGGCACACATCACCTTGGCGACATGGGCCCTCAGTTGCGAGTTGGTGCCTGCTGGGGATCTCCTCCCCT
Source organism: Delphinapterus leucas (assembly GCF_059928025.1). Taxonomy (NCBI): domain Eukaryota; kingdom Metazoa; phylum Chordata; class Mammalia; order Artiodactyla; family Monodontidae; genus Delphinapterus; species Delphinapterus leucas. Next base: position 19,919,191 of record NW_028322233.1, on the reverse strand, counting down.
TGGTAATGAGGGCCCTCTGGCGTCAGGCCCTAACTCCTGGGCTCCCAAAATTTTCTGATGTGAGCCCAGTGATGCCAGGACACTCTTGTAAGGTTCCCATCCCCATGGGGATGTGTGCCTTCTGTTCTCTTGTCCCAACGCCTGGGTTGCTCACAGTTTCATGATGTTGGCTCCCTGGTGTTAATTCACACAGGCTTAGATCCCGTAGCCTCACTGCTCCTTGCCGCCTGCTGGGAGGTTCCAACTGCAGGATTCCTCACTTTTTATTCTATGGGCCTTCAGTTTTGAGGCTCCTCCAGCCTGTCTCACTCCCAGCCCCTTGGTGATGTGTGTCCTCATGTTTGAGGCCACGTGTGCTGGGTCCCTCTCCTTTCGATAATGTGGCCCCACTGGTGTGAGGACACTCCTGCCCAGCTCCCATCCACTTGGTGATGTGGGACCTCTGGTGAGAGTCTGATCCTGGCTGGGTTCCTCACCCTTTTGTGAGGTGGGCCCTCTCTGTGAGGTAATTCCTGCCTGGCTTGCTCCCTTTGCCTTGGTGACATCGGCCCTTTGGTGGCAGTTGCAGCCTGCTGGGAACCTCCTCTCCTAAGTGTTCAGGGCCCTCTGGCGTCAGGCTCTAAGTGCTGGGCTCCCCACGTTTTCTGATGTGAGCCCAGTGATGCCACGACACTCCTGTACGGTTCCCATCCCCATGAAGATGTGTGCCTTCTGTTCTCTTGTCCCAACGCCTGGGTTGCTCACAGTTTCAGGATGTGGGCCCTCTGCTGTGAGTTCACTCCGGCCTGTATCCAATAGCGTCGGTGCTCTGGGCTGCCTGCTTGGAGGTTGCAACTTTTGGTTTCCTTAATTTTTATTCTATTGGCCCTCTGTTGTGAGTCTCATCCTGCATGCCTCACTCCCAGCACCTTCGTGATGTGTGTCCCCTTGTTTGAGGCCCCATGTGCTGGGTTCCTCACCTTTCGCTGATGTGGCCCCCCTGGTGTGATGACACTCCTTCCTGGTTCCCATCCACTTGGCGATGTGTGCCCTCTGGTGAGAGTCTGATCCTGATAGGGTTCCTCACACTTCTGTGAGGTGGGCGCTCTGCTCTGAGGTCACTCCTGCCTGGCTGGCACACCCCGCCTTGGTGACGTCGGCCCTTTGGTGGCAGTTGGAGCCTGCTGGGAGCTTCCTCCCGTCAGTCATGAGGGCCCTCTGGCGTCAGGCCATAACTGCTGGGCACCCACATTTTATGATACGTGCTAAGTGGTACGAGGACACTCCTGCCAAGTTCCCATCCCCATGGGGATGTGGGCCTCCTGCTCTGAGGTCCCAACGCCTGGGTTGCTCAGAGTTTCATGATGTGGGCCATCTGCTGTGAGTTCACTGTGGCCTGGATCACATAGACTCGGTGCTCTGGGCCGCCTGCTGGGAGGTTCCAACTGCTGGATTCCTCACATTTTTTATTCTATGGGCCCTCTGTTTTGAGTCTCCTCCTGCATGCCTCACTGCCAGACCCCTTGTGATGTGTGTCCCCTTGTTTGAGGCCACATGTGCTGGGTTCCTCACCTTTCGCTGATGTGGCCCCACTGGTGTGAAGACACACTTGCCTAGTTCCCATCCCCTTGGTGATGTGGGCCCTCTGGTGAGAATCTGATCCTCGTTGGGGTCCTCACACTTCCGTGACGTGGGATCTCTGTGCTGAGGTCACTCCTGCCTGGCTGGCACACGTCACCTTGGCGACATGGGCCCTCAGTTGGGAGTTGGTGCCTGCTGGCGGTCTACTCCCCTTGGTAATGAGGTCACTCTGGCTTCAGGCCCTAACTCCTGGGATCCAAATTTTTCTGATGGTCGCCCAGTGGTTCTAGGACACTCCTGCCAGGTTCCCATCTCCATGGGCATGTGGGCCTTCTGTTCTGAGGTCCCAACGGCTGGGTTGCTCACAGTTTCATGATGTGGGCCCTCTGCTGTAAGTTCACTGCGGCCTGGATCCCATAGACTCTGTGCTCTTGGCCGCCTGCTGAGAGGTTCCAACTGCTGGATTCCTCACATTTTTTATTCTATGGGCCCTGTGTTGTGAGGCTACTCCTTCCTGCCTCACTCCAAGCCCCTTGGAGATGTTGGTCCTCTGGTTTAAGCCACATGTTCTGGGTTCCTCACCTTTCTATGATTTGGCCTCACTGGTGTGAGGCCACTCCTGCCTCGTTCCGATCCCCTTGGTTATGTGGGCCCTCTGGGGAGAGTCTTATACTGGCTGGGTTCCTCACACTTCTGTGACGTAGGCCCTCTGCTCAGAGGTCACTCCTGCCTGGCTGGCACACGTCACCTTGGCAACGTGTGCCCTCAGTTGGGAGTTGGTGCCTGCTGGGAGCCTCCTCCCCTCAGTAATGAGGGCCCTCTGGCGTCAGGCCCTAACTCCTGGGCTCCCAAAATTTTCTGATGTGTGCCCTGTGGTGTGAGTACACTCCTGCCAGGTTCCCAACCTCATGGGAATGTGGGCCTTCTGCTCTGTGGTCCCAAAGTCTGGGTTGCTCACAGTTTCATGATGAGGGCCCTCTGTTGTGAGTTCACACCGGCCGGGATCCCATAGCCTCGCTGCACTTTGCCGCCTGGTGGGAGGTTCCAAATGCTGGATTCCTCACATTTTTTATTCTACGGGCCCTGTGTTGTGAGGCTACTCCTGCCTGCCTCACTCCGAGCCCCTTGGAGATGTGGGTCCTCTGGTTTAGGCCACATGTTCCGGGTTCCTCACCTTTCTATGATTTGGCCACACTGGTGTGAGGACACTCCTGCCTGGTTCCGATCCCCTTGGTGATGTGAGTCCTCTGGTGATAGTCTGATCCTGGATGGGTTCCTCACCCTTCTGTGAGGTGGGCCCTCTCTCTGAGGCAATTCCTGCCTGGCTGGCACAAGTTGCCTTGGTGAGCTCGGCCCTCTGGTGGCAGTTGGAGCCTGCTGGGAACCTCCTCTCCTACGTGATGAGGGCCCTCTGGCGTCAGGCTCTAACTGCTGGGCTCCCCACGTTTTCTGATGTGAGCCCAGTGATGCCAGGACACTCTTGTAAGGTTCCCATCCCCATGGGGATGTGTGCCTTCTGTTCTCTTGTCCCAACGCCTGGGTTACTCACAGTTTCATGATGTTGGCTCCCTGGTGTTAGTTCACCAGGCTTAGATCCCATAGCCTCTGTGCTCTGGGCTGCCTGCTGGGAGGTTCCAACTGCAGGATCCCTCACCATTTTTATACTTCTGTCCCTGTGTTGTGAGGCTCCTCCTGCCTGCCTCACTGCGAGCCCCTTGTTGATGTAGGTCCTCTGGTTTGAGGCCACATGTGCCGGTTGCCTCACCTTTTAGTGATGTGGCCCCACTGGTGTGAGGACACTCCTGCCTGGTTCCCATCCCCTTGGTGATGTGGGCCCTCTGGTGAGAGTCTGATCCTGATGGGGTTCCTCACGCTTCTGTGAGGTGGGCCCTCTGCTCTGAGGTCACTCCTGCCTGGCTTGCACACACCTCCATGGCGACGTTGGCACTCTGGTGACAGTTGGAGCCTGCTGAGAGCCTCCTTCCCTCGGTGATGAGGGCCTTCTGGCGTCAGGCCCTAACTGCTGGGTACCCACATATTCTGATACATGCTAAGTGGTGTGAGGACACTCCTGCCAGGTTCCCATCCCTATTGGGATGTGGGCCTTGTGCTCTGAGGTCCCAACGTCTGGGTTGCTCACAGTTTCATGATGTGGCCCTCTGCTCTGTGTTCACTGTGGTCTGGATCCCATAGTCTCGGTGCTCTGGGCTCCCTGCTGGCAGGTTCCTACTGCTGGTTTCCTCACCATTTTTATTCTATGGGCCCTGTGTTGTGTGGCTACTCCTGCCTACCTCACTCCGAGGCCATTGGACATGTGGGTCCTCTGGTTTAGGCCACATGTGCTGGGTTCCTCACCTTTCTATGATGTGACCGCACTGGTGTGAGGACACTCCTGCCTGGTTCCGATCCCCTTGGTGATGTGGGCCCTCTGGTGAGAGTCTTATCCTGGCTTGGTTGCTCACCCTTCTGTGAGGTAGGCCCTCTGCTGCGAGGTCACTCCTGCCTGGCTGGCAAACGTTACCTTGGTGACGTGTGCCCTCAGTTGGGAGTTGGTGCCTGTTTGGAGTCTCCTCCCCTCGGTAATGAGGGCCCTCTGGCATCAGGCCCTAACTCCTGGCTCCCAAATTTTCTGATGTGCGCCCTGTGGTGCGAGTACACTCCTGGCAGGTTCCCAACCACATGGGAATGTGGGCCTTCAGCTCTGAGGTCCCAACGCCTGTGTTGCTCACAGTTTCATGATGAGGGCCCTCTGTTGTGAATTCACTCAGGCCTGGATCCCATAGCCTCCCTGCTCTTGGCCGCCTGCTGGGAGGTTCCAACTGCGGGATTCCTTACCTTTGTTATTCTATAGGAACTCTGTTTTGAGGCTCCCCCTGCCTGCCTCACTCCCAGCCCCTTGGTGATGTGTGTCCTCTGATTTGAGGCTACGTGTGCTGGGTCCCTCGTCTTTCGCTGACGTGGCTCCACTGGTGAGAGGACACTCCTGCCTGGTTCTCATCCCCTTGGTGATGTGGGCCCTCTGGAGAGAGTCTGATCCTTGTTGGGTACCTCACACATTTGTGAGGTGGGCCCTCTGCTCTGAAGTCAGTCCTGCCTGGCTCGCACACCCTGATTTAGTGACGTCGGCCCTCGGGTAGCACTTGGAGCGTGCTGGGGCCTCCTCCCGTTGGTAATGAGGGCCCTCTGGCGTCAGGCCCTAACTGGTGGACTCCCCACATTTTCTGATGTGTGCCCACTGGTGCAATGACACTCCTGCCAGGTTCCCATCCCCATGGGGATGTGGGCCTTCTGCTCTGAGGTCCCAACGGCTGGGTTGATTACAGTGTCAGGATGTTGGCCCTCTGCTGTGAGTTTACTCTGGCATGGATCCTATGGCCTCGGTGATCTGGGCCACCTGCTTGGAGCTTCCAACTGCTGGATTCCTCACCTTTTTTATTCTATGGTCCCTGTGTTGTGAGACACCTCCTGCCTGCCTCACTCCGAGCCTCTTGGCGATGTGGGCACTCTGGTTTGAGGCCACATGTGCTGGTTTCCTCACCTTTCACAGATGTGGCCCCCTTGTGTGAGGACACTCCTGCCTGGTTCCCATTACCTCGGAGATGTGTGCGCTCTGGTGAGTGTGATCCTGGTTGGGTTCCTCACACTTCTGTGAGGTGGGCCCTCTGCTGTGAGGTCACTCCTTCCTGGATGCACACATCGCCTTGGCCACATGGGCCCTGTGGTAGCAGTTGGAACCTGCTGGGAGCCTCCTCCCCTCGGTCATGAGGGCCCTCTGGCGTCAGGCTGTAACTGCTGGGTTCCCATATTTTCTGATACGTGCTAAGTGGTGCGAGGACACTCCTGCCAGGTTCCCATCCACATGGGGATGTGGGCCTTCTGCTCTGAGGTCCCAACAGCTGCGTTGCTCACAGTTTCATGCTGTGGGCTCTCTGCTGTGATTTCACTGCGGCCTGCGTACCATAGACTCGGTGCTCTGGGCCACCTGCTCGGAGGTTCCAACTGCTGGATTCCTCACCTTTTTTATTCTTTGGGCCCTCTTTTTTCAGCCTACTCCTGCGTGACTCACTGCGTGCCCCTTGGGGATGTGGATCCTCTGGTTCAGGCCACATGTGCTGGGTTTCTCTCATTTATATGATGTGGCCACACTGGTGGCAGTGTCAGGACACTCCTGCCTGTTTCCGATCCCCTAACACATGTGGACACTCTGGTGAGGGTCTTATCCTGGCTGGGTTCCTCGCCCTTCTGTGAGGTAGGCCCTTTGCTGTGACATCACTCCTGCCTTGCTGGCACACATCACCTTGGCGACATGGGCCCTCAGTTGCGAGTTGGTGCCTGCTGGGGATCTCCTCCCCTTGGTAATGAGGGCCCTCTGGCGTCAGGCCCTAACTCCTGGGCTCCCAAAATTTTCTGATGTGAGCCCAGTGATGCCAGGACACTCTTGTAAGGTTCCCATCCCCATGGGGATGTGTGCCTTCTGTTCTCTTGTCCCAACGCCTGGGTTGCTCACAGTTTCATGATGTTGGCTCCCTGGTGTTAATTCACACAGGCTTAGATCCCGTAGCCTCACTGCTCCTTGCCGCCTGCTGGGAGGTTCCAACTGCAGGATTCCTCACTTTTTATTCTATGGGCCTTCAGTTTTGAGGCTCCTCCAGCCTGTCTCACTCCCAGCCCCTTGGTGATGTGTGTCCTCATGTTTGAGGCCACGTGTGCTGGGTCCCTCTCCTTTCGATAATGTGGCCCCACTGGTGTGAGGACACTCCTGCCCAGCTCCCATCCACTTGGTGATGTGGGACCTCTGGTGAGAGTCTGATCCTGGCTGGGTTCCTCACCCTTTTGTGAGGTGGGCCCTCTCTGTGAGGTAATTCCTGCCTGGCTTGCTCCCTTTGCCTTGGTGACATCGGCCCTTTGGTGGCAGTTGCAGCCTGCTGGGAACCTCCTCTCCTAAGTGTTCAGGGCCCTCTGGCGTCAGGCTCTAAGTGCTGGGCTCCCCACGTTTTCTGATGTGAGCCCAGTGATGCCACGACACTCCTGTACGGTTCCCATCCCCATGAAGATGTGTGCCTTCTGTTCTCTTGTCCCAACGCCTGGGTTGCTCACAGTTTCAGGATGTGGGCCCTCTGCTGTGAGTTCACTCCGGCCTGTATCCAATAGCGTCGGTGCTCTGGGCTGCCTGCTTGGAGGTTGCAACTTTTGGTTTCCTTAATTTTTATTCTATTGGCCCTCTGTTGTGAGTCTCATCCTGCATGCCTCACTCCCAGCACCTTCGTGATGTGTGTCCCCTTGTTTGAGGCCCCATGTGCTGGGTTCCTCACCTTTCGCTGATGTGGCCCCCCTGGTGTGATGACACTCCTTCCTGGTTCCCATCCACTTGGCGATGTGTGCCCTCTGGTGAGAGTCTGATCCTGATAGGGTTCCTCACACTTCTGTGAGGTGGGCGCTCTGCTCTGAGGTCACTCCTGCCTGGCTGGCACACCCCGCCTTGGTGACGTCGGCCCTTTGGTGGCAGTTGGAGCCTGCTGGGAGCTTCCTCCCGTCAGTCATGAGGGCCCTCTGGCATCAGGCCATAACTGCTGGGCACCCACATTTTATGATACGTGCTAAGTGGTACGAGGACACTCCTGCCAAGTTCCCATCCCCATGGGGATGTGGGTCTCCTGCTCTGAGGTCCCAACGCCTGGGTTGCTCAGAGTTTCATGATGTGGGCCATCTGCTGTGAGTTCACTGTGGCCTGGATCACATAGACTCGGTGCTCTGGGCCGCCTGCTGGGAGGTTCCAACTGCTGGATTCCTCACATTTTTTATTCTATGGGCCCTCTGTTTTGAGTCTCCTCCTGCATGCCTCACTGCCAGACCCCTTGTGATGTGTGTCCCCTTGTTTGAGGCCACATGTGCTGGGTTCCTCACCTTTCGCTGATGTGGCCCCACTGGTGTGAAGACACACTTGCCTAGTTCCCATCCCCTTGGTGATGTGGGCCCTCTGGTGAGAATCTGATCCTCGTTGGGGTCCTCACACTTCCGTGACGTGGGATCTCTGTGCTGAGGTCACTCCTGCCTGGCTGGCACACGTCACCTTGGCGACATGGGCCCTCAGTTGGGAGTTGGTGCCTGCTGGCGGTCTACTCCCCTTGGTAATGAGGTCACTCTGGCTTCAGGCCCTAACTCCTGGGATCCAAATTTTTCTGATGGTCGCCCAGTGGTTCTAGGACACTCCTGCCAGGTTCCCATCTCCATGGGCATGTGGGCCTTCTGTTCTGAGGTCCCAACGGCTGGGTTGCTCACAGTTTCATGATGTGGGCCCTCTGCTGTAAGTTCACTGCGGCCTGGATCCCATAGACTCTGTGCTCTTGGCCGCCTGCTGAGAGGTTCCAACTGCTGGATTCCTCACATTTTTTATTCTATGGGCCCTGTGTTGTGAGGCTACTCCTTCCTGCCTCACTCCAAGCCCCTTGGAGATGTTGGTCCTCTGGTTTAAGCCACATGTTCTGGGTTCCTCACCTTTCTATGATTTGGCCTCACTGGTGTGAGGCCACTCCTGCCTCGTTCCGATCCCCTTGGTTATGTGGGCCCTCTGGGGAGAGTCTTATACTGGCTGGGTTCCTCACACTTCTGTGACGTAGGCCCTCTGCTCAGAGGTCACTCCTGCCTGGCTGGCACACGTCACCTTGGCAACGTGTGCCCTCAGTTGGGAGTTGGTGCCTGCTGGGAGCCTCCTCCCCTCAGTAATGAGGGCCCTCTGGCGTCAGGCCCTAACTCCTGGGCTCCCAAAATTTTCTGATGTGTGCCCTGTGGTGTGAGTACACTCCTGCCAGGTTCCCAACCTCATGGGAACGTGGGCCTTCTGCTCTGTGGTCCCAAAGTCTGGGTTGCTCACAGTTTTATGATGAGGGCCCTCTGTTGTGAGTTCACACCGGCCGGGATCCCATAGCCTCGCTGCACTTTGCCGCCTGGTGGGAGGTTCCAAATGCTGGATTCCTCACATTTTTTATTCTACGGGCCCTGTGTTGTGAGGCTACTCCTGCCTGCCTCACTCCGAGCCCCTTGGAGATGTGGGTCCTCTGGTTTAGGCCACATGTTCCGGGTTCCTCACCTTTCTATGATTTGGCCACACTGGTGTGAGGACACTCCTGCCTGGTTCCGATCCCCTTGGTGATGTGAGTCCTCTGGTGATAGTCTGATCCTGGATGGGTTCCTCACCCTTCTGTGAGGTGGGCCCTCTCTCTGAGGCAATTCCTGCCTGGCTGGCACAAGTTGCCTTGGTGAGCTCGGCCCTCTGGTGGCAGTTGGAGCCTGCTGGGAACCTCCTCTCCTACGTGATGAGGGCCCTCTGGCGTCAGGCTCTAACTGCTGGGCTCCCCACGTTTTCTGATGTGAGCCCAGTGATGCCAGGACACTCTTGTAAGGTTCCCATCCCCATGGGGATGTGTGCCTTCTGTTCTCTTGTCCCAACGCCTGGGTTACTCACAGTTTCATGATGTTGGCTCCCTGGTGTTAGTTCACCAGGCTTAGATCCCATAGCCTCTGTGCTCTGGGCTGCCTGCTGGGAGGTTCCAACTGCAGGATCCCTCACCATTTTTATACTTCTGTCCCTGTGTTGTGAGGCTCCTCCTGCCTGCCTCACTGCGAGCCCCTTGTTGATGTAGGTCCTCTGGTTTGAGGCCACATGTGCCGGTTGCCTCACCTTTTAGTGATGTGGCCCCACTGGTGTGAGGACACTCCTGCCTGGTTCCCATCCCCTTGGTGATGTGGGCCCTCTGGTGAGAGTCTGATCCTGATGGGGTTCCTCACGCTTCTGTGAGGTGGGCCCTCTGCTCTGAGGTCACTGCTGCCTGGCTTGCACACACCTCCATGGCGACGTTGGCACTCTGGTGACAGTTGGAGCCTGCTGAGAGCCTCCTTCCCTCGGTGATGAGGGCCTTCTGGCGTCAGGCCCTAACTGCTGGGTACCCACATATTCTGATACATGCTAAGTGGTGTGAGGACACTCCTGCCAGGTTCCCATCCCTATTGGGATGTGGGCCTTGTGCTCTGAGGTCCCAACGTCTGGGTTGCTCACAGTTTCATGATGTGGCCCTCTGCTCTGTGTTCACTGTGGTCTGGATCCCATAGTCTCGGTGCTCTGGGCTCCCTGCTGGCAGGTTCCTACTGCTGGTTTCCTCACCATTTTTATTCTATGGGCCCTGTGTTGTGTGGCTACTCCTGCCTACCTCACTCCGAGGCCATTGGACATGTGGGTCCTCTGGTTTAGGCCACATGTGCTGGGTTCCTCACCTTTCTATGATGTGACCGCACTGGTGTGAGGACACTCCTGCCTGGTTCCGATCCCCTTGGTGATGTGGGCCCTCTGGTGAGAGTCTTATCCTGGCTTGGTTGCTCACCCTTCTGTGAGGTAGGCCCTCTGCTGCGAGGTCACTCCTGCCTGGCTGGCAAACGTTACCTTGGTGACGTGTGCCCTCAGTTGGGAGTTGGTGCCTGTTTGGAGTCTCCTCCCCTCGGTAATGAGGGCCCTCTGGCATCAGGCCCTAACTCCTGGCTCCCAAATTTTCTGATGTGCGCCCTGTGGTGCGAGTACACTCCTGGCAGGTTCCCAACCACATGGGAATGTGGGCCTTCAGCTCTGAGGTCCCAACGCCTGTGTTGCTCACAGTTTCATGATGAGGGCCCTCTGTTGTGAATTCACTCAGGCCTGGATCCCATAGCCTCCCTGCTCTTGGCCGCCTGCTGGGAGGTTCCAACTGCGGGATTCCTTACCTTTGTTATTCTATAGGAACTCTGTTTTGAGGCTCCCCCTGCCTGCCTCACTCCCAGCCCCTTGGTGATGTGTGTCCTCTGATTTGAGGCTACGTGTGCTGGGTCCCTCGTCTTTCGCTGACGTGGCTCCACTGGTGAGAGGACACTCCTGCCTGGTTCTCATCCCCTTGGTGATGTGGGCCCTCTGGAGAGAGTCTGATCCTTGTTGGGTACCTCACACATTTGTGAGGTGGGCCCTCTGCTCTGAAGTCAGTCCTGCCTGGCTCGCACACCCTGATTTAGTGACGTCGGCCCTCGGGTAGCACTTGGAGCGTGCTGGGGCCTCCTCCCGTTGGTAATGAGGGCCCTCTGGCGTCAGGCCCTAACTGGTGGACTCCCCACATTTTCTGATGTGTGCCCACTGGTGCAATGACACTCCTGCCAGGTTCCCATCCCCATGGGGATGTGGGCCTTCTGCTCTGAGGTCCCAACGGCTGGGTTGATTACAGTGTCAGGATGTTGGCCCTCTGCTGTGAGTTTACTCTGGCATGGATCCTATGGCCTCGGTGATCTGGGCCACCTGCTTGGAGCTTCCAACTGCTGGATTCCTCACCTTTTTTATTCTATGGTCCCTGTGTTGTGAGACACCTCCTGCCTGCCTCACTCCGAGCCTCTTGGCGATGTGGGCACTCTGGTTTGAGGCCACATGTGCTGGTTTCCTCACCTTTCACAGATGTGGCCCCCCTTGTGTGAGGACACTCCTGCCTGGTTCCCATTACCTCGGAGATGTGTGCGCTCTGGTGAGTGTGATCCTGGTTGGGTTCCTCACACTTCTGTGAGGTGGGCCCTCTGCTGTGAGGTCACTCCTTCCTGGATGCACACATCGCCTTGGCCACATGGGCCCTGTGGTAGCAGTTGGAACCTGCTGGGAGCCTCCTCCCCTCGGTCATGAGGGCCCTCTGGCGTCAGGCTGTAACTGCTGGGTTCCCATATTTTCTGATACGTGCTAAGTGGTGCGAGGACACTCCTGCCAGGTTCCCATCCACATGGGGATGTGGGCCTTCTGCTCTGAGGTCCCAACAGCTGGGTTGCTCACAGTTTCATGCTGTGGGCTCTCTGCTGTGATTTCACTGCGGCCTGCGTACCATAGACTCGGTGCTCTGGGCCACCTGCTCGGAGGTTCCAACTGCTGGATTCCTCACCTTTTTTATTCTTTGGGCCCTCTTTTTTCAGCCTACTCCTGCGTGACTCACTGCGTGCCCCTTGGGGATGTGGATCCTCTGGTTCAGGCCACATGTGCTGGGTTTCTCTCATTTATATGATGTGGCCACACTGGTGGCAGTGTCAGGACACTCCTGCCTGTTTCCGATCCCCTAACACATGTGGACACTCTGGTGAGGGTCTTATCCTGGCTGGGTTCCTCGCCCTTCTGTGAGGTAGGCCCTTTGCTGTGACATCACTCCTGCCTTGCTGGCACACATCACCTTGGCGACATGGGCCCTCAGTTGCGAGTTGGTGCCTGCTGGGGATCTCCTCCCCTTGGTAATGAGGGCCCTCTGGCGTCAGGCCCTAACTCCTGGGCTCCCAAAATTTTCTGATGTGAGCCCAGTGATGCCAGGACACTCTTGTAAGGTTCCCATCCCCATGGGGATGTGTGCCTTCTGTTCTCTTGTCCCAACGCCTGGGTTGCTCACAGTTTCATGATGTTGGCTCCCTGGTGTTAATTCACACAGGCTTAGATCCCGTAGCCTCACTGCTCCTTGCCGCCTGCTGGGAGGTTCCAACTGCAGGATTCCTCACTTTTTATTCTATGGGCCTTCAGTTTTGAGGCTCCTCCAGCCTGTCTCACTCCCAGCCCCTTGGTGATGTGTGTCCTCATGTTTGAGGCCACGTGTGCTGGGTCCCTCTCCTTTCCATAATGTGGCCCCACTGGTGTGAGGACACTCCTGCCCAGCTCCCATCCACTTGGTGATGTGGGACCTCTGGTGAGAGTCTGATCCTGGCTGGGTTCCTCACCCTTTTGTGAGGTGGGCCCTCTCTGTGAGGTAATTCCTGCCTGGCTTGCTCCCTTTGCCTTGGTGACATCGGCCCTTTGGTGGCAGTTGCAGCCTGCTGGGAACCTCCTCTCCTAAGTGTTCAGGGCCCTCTGGCGTCAGGCTCTAAGTGCTGGGCTCCCCACGTTTTCTGATGTGAACCCAGTGATGCCACGACACTCCTGTACGGTTCCCATCCCCATGAAGATGTGTGCCTTCTGTTCTCTTGTCCCAACGCCTGGGTTGCTCACAGTTTCAGGATGTGGGCCCTCTGCTGTGAGTTCACTCCGGCCTGTATCCAATAGCGTCGGTGCTCTGGGCTGCCTGCTTGGAGGTTGCAACTTTTGGTTTCCTTAATTTTTATTCTATTGGCCCTCTGTTGTGAGTCTCATCCTGCATGCCTCACTCCCAGCACCTTCGTGATGTGTGTCCCCTTGTTTGAGGCCCCATGTGCTGGGTTCCTCACCTTTCGCTGATGTGGCCCCCCTGGTGTGATGACACTCCTTCCTGGTTCCCATCCACTTGGCGATGTGTGCCCTCTGGTGAGAGTCTGATCCTGATAGGGTTCCTCACACTTCTGTGAGGTGGGCGCTCTGCTCTGAGGTCACTCCTGCCTGGCTGGCACACCCCGCCTTGGTGACGTCGGCCCTTTGGTGGCAGTTGGAGCCTGCTGGGAGCTTCCTCCCGTCAGTCATGAGGGCCCTCTGGCGTCAGGCCATAACTGCTGGGCACCCACATTTTATGATACGTGCTAAGTGGTACGAGGACACTCCTGCCAAGTTCCCATCCCCATGGGGATGTGGGCCTCCTGCTCTGAGGTCCCAACGCCTGGGTTGCTCAGAGTTTCATGATGTGGGCCATCTGCTGTGAGTTCACTGTGGCCTGGATCACATAGACTCGGTGCTCTGGGCCGCCTGCTGGGAGGTTCCAACTGCTGGATTCCTCACATTTTTTATTCTATGGGCCCTCTGTTTTGAGTCTCCTCCTGCATGCCTCACTGCCAGACCCCTTGTGATGTGTGTCCCCTTGTTTGAGGCCACATGTGCTGGGTTCCTCACCTTTCGCTGATGTGGCCCCACTGGTGTGAAGACACACTTGCCTAGTTCCCATCCCCTTGGTGACGTGGGCCCTCTGGTGAGAATCTGATCCTCGTTGGGGTCCTCACACTTCCGTGACGTGGGATCTCTGTGCTGAGGTCACTCCTGCCTGGCTGGCACACGTCACCTTGGCGACATGGGCCCTCAGTTGGGAGTTGGTGCCTGCTGGCGGTCTACTCCCCTTGGTAATGAGGTCACTCTGGCTTCAGGCCCTAACTCCTGGGATCCAAATTTTTCTGATGGTCGCCCAGTGGTTCTAGGACACTCCTGCCAGGTTCCCATCTCCATGGGCATGTGGGCCTTCTGTTCTGAGGTCCCAACGGCTGGGTTGCTCACAGTTTCATGATGTGGGCCCTCTGCTGTAAGTTCACTGCGGCCTGGATCCCATAGACTCTGTGCTCTTGGCCGCCTGCTGAGAGGTTCCAACTGCTGGATTCCTCACATTTTTTATTCTATGGGCCCTGTGTTGTGAGGCTACTCCTTCCTGCCTCACTCCAAGCCCCTTGGAGATGTTGGTCCTCTGGTTTAAGCCACATGTTCTGGGTTCCTCACCTTTCTATGATTTGGCCTCACTGGTGTGAGGCCACTCCTGCCTCGTTCCGATCCCCTTGGTTATGTGGGCCCTCTGGGGAGAGTCTTATACTGGCTGGGTTCCTCACACTTCTGTGACGTAGGCCCTCTGCTCAGAGGTCACTCCTGCCTGGCTGGCACACGTCACCTTGGCAACGTGTGCCCTCAGTTGGGAGTTGGTGCCTGCTGGGAGCCTCCTCCCCTCAGTAATGAGGGCCCTCTGGCGTCAGGCCCTAACTCCTGGGCTCCCAAAATTTTCTGATGTGTGCCCTGTGGTGTGAGTACACTCCTGCCAGGTTCCCAACCTCATGGGAATGTGGGCCTTCTGCTCTGTGGTCCCAAAGTCTGGGTTGCTCACAGTTTCATGATGAGGGCCCTCTGTTGTGAGTTCACACCGGCCGGGATCCCATAGCCTCGCTGCACTTTGCCGCCTGGTGGGAGGTTCCAAATGCTGGATTCCTCACATTTTTTATTCTACGGGCCCTGTGTTGTGAGGCTACTCCTGCCTGCCTCACTCCGAGCCCCTTGGAGATGTGGGTCCTCTGGTTTAGGCCACATGTTCCGGGTTCCTCACCTTTCTATGATTTGGCCACACTGGTGTGAGGACACTCCTGCCTGGTTCCGATCCCCTTGGTGATGTGAGTCCTCTGGTGATAGTCTGATCCTGGATGGGTTCCTCACCCTTCTGTGAGGTGGGCCCTCTCTCTGAGGCAATTCCTGCCTGGCTGGCACAAGTTGCCTTGGTGAGCTCGGCCCTCTGGTGGCAGTTGGAGCCTGCTGGGAACCTCCTCTCCTACGTGATGAGGGCCCTCTGGCGTCAGGCTCTAACTGCTGGGCTCCCCACGTTTTCTGATGTGAGCCCAGTGATGCCAGGACACTCTTGTAAGGTTCCCATCCCCATGGGGATGTGTGCCTTCTGTTCTCTTGTCCCAACGCCTGGGTTACTCACAGTTTCATGATGTTGGCTCCCTGGTGTTAGTTCACCAGGCTTAGATCCCATAGCCTCTGTGCTCTGGGCTGCCTGCTGGGAGGTTCCAACTGCAGGATCCCTCACCATTTTTATACTTCTGTCCCTGTGTTGTGAGGCTCCTCCTGCCTGCCTCACTGCGAGCCCCTTGTTGATGTAGGTCCTCTGGTTTGAGGCCACATGTGCCGGTTGCCTCACCTTTTAGTGATGTGGCCCCACTGGTGTGAGGACACTCCTGCCTGGTTCCCATCCCCTTGGTGATGTGGGCCCTCTGGTGAGAGTCTGATCCTGATGGGGTTCCTCACGCTTCTGTGAGGTGGGCCCTCTGCTCTGAGGTCACTCCTGCCTGGCTTGCACACACCTCCATGGCGACGTTGGCACTCTGGTGACAGTTGGAGCCTGCTGAGAGCCTCCTTCCCTCGGTGATGAGGGCCTTCTGGCGTCAGGCCCTAACTGCTGGGTACCCACATATTCTGATACATGCTAAGTGGTGTGAGGACACTCCTGCCAGGTTCCCATCCCTATTGGGATGTGGGCCTTGTGCTCTGAGGTCCCAACGTCTGGGTTGCTCACAGTTTCATGATGTGGCCCTCTGCTCTGTGTTCACTGTGGTCTGGATCCCATAGTCTCGGTGCTCTGGGCTCCCTGCTGGCAGGTTCCTACTGCTGGTTTCCTCACCATTTTTATTCTATGGGCCCTGTGTTGTGTGGCTACTCCTGCCTACCTCACTCCGAGGCCATTGGACATGTGGGTCCTCTGGTTTAGGCCACATGTGCTGGGTTCCTCACCTTTCTATGATGTGACCGCACTGGTGTGAGGACACTCCTGCCTGGTTCCGATCCCCTTGGTGATGTGGGCCCTCTGGTGAGAGTCTTATCCTGGCTTGGTTGCTCACCCTTCTGTGAGGTAGGCCCTCTGCTGCGAGGTCACTCCTGCCTGGCTGGCAAACGTTACCTTGGTGACGTGTGCCCTCAGTTGGGAGTTGGTGCCTGTTTGGAGTCTCCTCCCCTCGGTAATGAGGGCCCTCTGGCATCAGGCCCTAACTCCTGGCTCCCAAATTTTCTGATGTGCGCCCTGTGGTGCGAGTACACTCCTGGCAGGTTCCCAACCACATGGGAATGTGGGCCTTCAGCTCTGAGGTCCCAACGCCTGTGTTGCTCACAGTTTCATGATGAGGGCCCTCTGTTGTGAATTCACTCAGGCCTGGATCCCATAGCCTCCCTGCTCTTGGCCGCCTGCTGGGAGGTTCCAACTGCGGGATTCCTTACCTTTGTTATTCTATAGGAACTCTGTTTTGAGGCTCCCCCTGCCTGCCTCACTCCCAGCCCCTTGGTGATGTGTGTCCTCTGATTTGAGGCTACGTGTGCTGGGTCCCTCGTCTTTCGCTGACGTGGCTCCACTGGTGAGAGGACACTCCTGCCTGGTTCTCATCCCCTTGGTGATGTGGGCCCTCTGGAGAGAGTCTGATCCTTGTTGGGTACCTCACACATTTGTGAGGTGGGCCCTCTGCTCTGAAGTCAGTCCTGCCTGGCTCGCACACCCTGATTTAGTGACGTCGGCCCTCGGGTAGCACTTGGAGCGTGCTGGGGCCTCCTCCCGTTGGTAATGAGGGCCCTCTGGCGTCAGGCCCTAACTGGTGGACTCCCCACATTTTCTGATGTGTGCCCACTGGTGCAATGACACTCCTGCCAGGTTCCCATCCCCATGGGGATGTGGGCCTTCTGCTCTGAGGTCCCAACGGCTGGGTTGATTACAGTGTCAGGATGTTGGCCCTCTGCTGTGAGTTTACTCTGGCATGGATCCTATGGCCTCGGTGATCTGGGCCACCTGCTTGGAGCTTCCAACTGCTGGATTCCTCACCTTTTTTATTCTATGGTCCCTGTGTTGTGAGACACCTCCTGCCTGCCTCACTCCGAGCCTCTTGGCGATGTGGGCACTCTGGTTTGAGGCCACATGTGCTGGTTTCCTCACCTTTCACAGATGTGGCCCCCCTTGTGTGAGGACACTCCTGCCTGGTTCCCATTACCTCGGAGATGTGTGCGCTCTGGTGAGTGTGATCCTGGTTGGGTTCCTCACACTTCTGTGAGGTGGGCCCTCTGCTGTGAGGTCACTCCTTCCTGGATGCACACATCGCCTTGGCCACATGGGCCCTGTGGTAGCATTTGGAACGTGCTGGGAGCCTCCTCCCCTCGGTCATGAGGGCCCTCTGGCGTCAGGCTGTAACTGCTGGGTTCCCATATTTTCTGATACGTGCTAAGTGGTGCGAGGACACTCCTGCCAGGTTCCCATCCACATGGGGATGTGGGCCTTCTGCTCTGAGGTCCCAACAGCTGGGTTGCTCACAGTTTCATGCTGTGGGCTCTCTGCTGTGATTTCACTGCGGCCTGCGTACCATAGACTCGGTGCTCTGGGCCACCTGCTCGGAGGTTCCAACTGCTGGATTCCTCACCTTTTTTATTCTTTGGGCCCTCTTTTTTCAGCCTACTCCTGCGTGACTCACTGCGTGCCCCTTGGGGATGTGGATCCTCTGGTTCAGGCCACATGTGCTGGGTTTCTCTCATTTATATGATGTGGCCACACTGGTGGCAGTGTCAGGACACTCCTGCCTGTTTCCGATCCCCTAACACATGTGGACACTCTGGTGAGGGTCTTATCCTGGCTGGGTTCCTCGCCCTTCTGTGAGGTAGGCCCTTTGCTGTGACATCACTCCTGCCTTGCTGGCACACATCACCTTGGCGACATGGGCCCTCAGTTGCGAGTTGGTGCCTGCTGGGGATCTCCTCCCCTTGGTAATGAGGGCCCTCTGGCGTCAGGCCCTAACTCCTGGGCTCCCAAAATTTTCTGATGTGAGCCCAGTGATGCCAGGACACTCTTGTAAGGTTCCCATCCCCATGGGGATGTGTGCCTTCTGTTCTCTTGTCCCAACGCCTGGGTTGCTCACAGTTTCATGATGTTGGCTCCCTGGTGTTAATTCACACAGGCTTAGATCCCGTAGCCTCACTGCTCCTTGCCGCCTGCTGGGAGGTTCCAACTGCAGGATTCCTCACTTTTTATTCTATGGGCCTTCAGTTTTGAGGCTCCTCCAGCCTGTCTCACTCCCAGCCCCTTGGTGATGTGTGTCCTCATGTTTGAGGCCACGTGTGCTGGGTCCCTCTCCTTTCGATAATGTGGCCCCACTGGTGTGAGGACACTCCTGCCCAGCTCCCATCCACTTGGTGATGTGGGACCTCTGGTGAGAGTCTGATCCTGGCTGGGTTCCTCACCCTTTTGTGAGGTGGGCCCTCTCTGTGAGGTAATTCCTGCCTGGCTTGCTCCCTTTGCCTTGGTGACATCGGCCCTTTGGTGGCAGTTGCAGCCTGCTGGGAACCTCCTCTCCTAAGTGTTCAGGGCCCTCTGGCGTCAGGCTCTAAGTGCTGGGCTCCCCACGTTTTCTGATGTGAGCCCAGTGATGCCACGACACTCCTGTACGGTTCCCATCCCCATGAAGATGTGTGCCTTCTGTTCTCTTGTCCCAACGCCTGGGTTGCTCACAGTTTCAGGATGTGGGCCCTCTGCTGTGAGTTCACTCCGGCCTGTATCCAATAGCGTCGGTGCTCTGGGCTGCCTGCTTGGAGGTTGCAACTTTTGGTTTCCTTAATTTTTATTCTATTGGCCCTCTGTTGTGAGTCTCATCCTGCATGCCTCACTCCCAGCACCTTCGTGATGTGTGTCCCCTTGTTTGAGGCCCAGGTGCTGGGTTCCTCACCTTTCGCTGATGTGGCCCCCCTGGTGTGATGACACTCCTTCCTGGTTCCCATCCACTTGGCGATGTGTGCCCTCTGGTGAGAGTCTGATCCTGATAGGGTTCCTCACACTTCTGTGAGGTGGGCGCTCTGCTCTGAGGTCACTCCTGCCTGGCTGGCACACCCCGCCTTGGTGACGTCGGCCCTTTGGTGGCAGTTGGAGCCTGCTGGGAGCTTCCTCCCGTCAGTCATTAGGGCCCTCTGGCGTCAGGCCATAACTGCTGGGCACCCACATTTTATGATACGTGCTAAGTGGTACGAGGACACTCCTGCCAAGTTCCCATCCCCATGGGGATGTGGGCCTCCTGCTCTGAGGTCCCAACGCCTGGGTTGCTCAGAGTTTCATGATGTGGGCCATCTGCTGTGAGTTCACTGTGGCCTGGATCACATAGACTCGGTGCTCTGGGCCGCCTGCTGGGAGGTTCCAACTGCTGGATTCCTCACATTTTTTATTCTATGGGCCCTCTGTTTTGAGTCTCCTCCTGCATGCCTCACTGCCAGACCCCTTGTGATGTGTGTCCCCTTGTTTGAGGCCACATGTGCTGGGTTCCTCCACTTTCGCTGATGTGGCCCCACTGGTGTGAAGACACACTTGCCTAGTTCCCATCCCCTTGGTGATGTGGGCCCTCTGGTGAGAATCTGATCCTCGTTGGGGTCCTCACACTTCCGTGACGTGGGATCTCTGTGCTGAGGTCACTCCTGCCTGGCTGGCACACGTCACCTTGGCGACATGGGCCCTCAGTTGGGAGTTGGTGCCTGCTGGCGGTCTACTCCCCTTGGTAATGAGGTCACTCTGGCTTCAGGCCCTAACTCCTGGGATCCAAATTTTTCTGATGGTCGCCCAGTGGTTCTAGGACACTCCTGCCAGGTTCCCATCTCCATGGGCATGTGGGCCTTCTGTTCTGAGGTCCCAACGGCTGGGTTGCTCACAGTTTCATGATGTGGGCCCTCTGCTGTAAGTTCACTGCGGCCTGGATCCCATAGACTCTGTGCTCTTGGCCGCCTGCTGAGAGGTTCCAACTGCTGGATTCCTCACATTTTTTATTCTATGGGCCCTGTGTTGTGAGGCTACTCCTTCCTGCCTCACTCCAAGCCCCTTGGAGATGTTGGTCCTCTGGTTTAAGCCACATGTTCTGGGTTCCTCACCTTTCTATGATTTGGCCTCACTGGTGTGAGGCCACTCCTGCCTCGTTCCGATCCCCTTGGTTATGTGGGCCCTCTGGGGAGAGTCTTATACTGGCTGGGTTCCTCACACTTCTGTGACGTAGGCCCTCTGCTCAGAGGTCACTCCTGCCTGGCTGGCACACGTCACCTTGGCAACGTGTGCCCTCAGTTGGGAGTTGGTGCCTGCTGGGAGCCTCCTCCCCTCAGTAATGAGGGCCCTCTGGCGTCAGGCCCTAACTCCTGGGCTCCCAAAATTTTCTGATGTGTGCCCTGTGGTGTGAGTACACTCCTGCCAGGTTCCCAACCTCATGGGAATGTGGGCCTTCTGCTCTGTGGTCCCAAAGTCTGGGTTGCTCACAGTTTCATGATGAGGGCCCTCTGTTGTGAGTTCACACCGGCCGGGATCCCATAGCCTCGCTGCACTTTGCCGCCTGGTGGGAGGTTCCAAATGCTGGATTCCTCACATTTTTTATTCTACGGGCCCTGTGTTGTGAGGCTACTCCTGCCTGCCTCACTCCGAGCCCCTTGGAGATGTGGGTCCTCTGGTTTAGGCCACATGTTCCGGGTTCCTCACCTTTCTATGATTTGGCCACACTGGTGTGAGGACACTCCTGCCTGGTTCCGATCCCCTTGGTGATGTGAGTCCTCTGGTGATAGTCTGATCCTGGATGGGTTCCTCACCCTTCTGTGAGGTGGGCCCTCTCTCTGAGGCAATTCCTGCCTGGCTGGCACAAGTTGCCTTGGTGAGCTCGGCCCTCTGGTGGCAGTTGGAGCCTGCTGGGAACCTCCTCTCCTACGTGATGAGGGCCCTCTGGCGTCAGGCTCTAACTGCTGGGCTCCCCACGTTTTCTGATGTGAGCCCAGTGATGCCAGGACACTCTTGTAAGGTTCCCATCCCCATGGGGATGTGTGCCTTCTGTTCTCTTGTCCCAACGCCTGGGTTACTCACAGTTTCATGATGTTGGCTCCCTGGTGTTAGTTCACCAGGCTTAGATCCCATAGCCTCTGTGCTCTGGGCTGCCTGCTGGGAGGTTCCAACTGCAGGATCCCTCACCATTTTTATACTTCTGTCCCTGTGTTGTGAGGCTCCTCCTGCCTGCCTCACTGCGAGCCCCTTGTTGATGTAGGTCCTCTGGTTTGAGGCCACATGTGCCGGTTGCCTCACCTTTTAGTGATGTGGCCCCACTGGTGTGAGGACACTCCTGCCTGGTTCCCATCCCCTTGGTGATGTGGGCCCTCTGGTGAGAGTCTGATCCTGATGGGGTTCCTCACGCTTCTGTGAGGTGGGCCCTCTGCTCTGAGGTCACTCCTGCCTGGCTTGCACACACCTCCATGGCGACGTTGGCACTCTGGTGACAGTTGGAGCCTGCTGAGAGCCTCCTTCCCTCGGTGATGAGGGCCTTCTGGCGTCAGGCCCTAACTGCTGGGTACCCACATATTCTGATACATGCTAAGTGGTGTGAGGACACTCCTGCCAGGTTCCCATCCCTATTGGGATGTGGGCCTTGTGCTCTGAGGTCCCAACGTCTGGGTTGCTCACAGTTTCATGATGTGGCCCTCTGCTCTGTGTTCACTGTGGTCTGGATCCCATAGTCTCGGTGCTCTGGGCTCCCTGCTGGCAGGTTCCTACTGCTGGTTTCCTCACCATTTTTATTCTATGGGCCCTGTGTTGTGTGGCTACTCCTGCCTACCTCACTCCGAGGCCATTGGACATGTGGGTCCTCTGGTTTAGGCCACATGTGCTGGGTTCCTCACCTTTCTATGATGTGACCGCACTGGTGTGAGGACACTCCTGCCTGGTTCCGATCCCCTTGGTGATGTGGGCCCTCTGGTGAGAGTCTTATCCTGGCTTGGTTGCTCACCCTTCTGTGAGGTAGGCCCTCTGCTGCGAGGTCACTCCTGCCTGGCTGGCAAACGTTACCTTGGTGACGTGTGCCCTCAGTTGGGAGTTGGTGCCTGTTTGGAGTCTCCTCCCCTCGGTAATGAGGGCCCTCTGGCATCAGGCCCTAACTCCTGGCTCCCAAATTTTCTGATGTGCGCCCTGTGGTGCGAGTACACTCCTGGCAGGTTCCCAACCACATGGGAATGTGGGCCTTCAGCTCTGAGGTCCCAACGCCTGTGTTGCTCACAGTTTCATGATGAGGGCCCTCTGTTGTGAATTCACTCAGGCCTGGATCCCATAGCCTCCCTGCTCTTGGCCGCCTGCTGGGAGGTTCCAACTGCGGGATTCCTTACCTTTGTTATTCTATAGGAACTCTGTTTTGAGGCTCCCCCTGCCTGCCTCACTCCCAGCCCCTTGGTGATGTGTGTCCTCTGATTTGAGGCTACGTGTGCTGGGTCCCTCGTCTTTCGCTGACGTGGCTCCACTGGTGAGAGGACACTCCTGCCTGGTTCTCATCCCCTTGGTGATGTGGGCCCTCTGGAGAGAGTCTGATCCTTGTTGGGTACCTCACACATTTGTGAGGTGGGCCCTCTGCTCTGAAGTCAGTCCTGCCTGGCTCGCACACCCTGATTTAGTGACGTCGGCCCTCGGGTAGCACTTGGAGCGTGCTGGGGCCTCCTCCCGTTGGTAATGAGGGCCCTCTGGCGTCAGGCCCTAACTGGTGGACTCCCCACATTTTCTGATGTGTGCCCACTGGTGCAATGACACTCCTGCCAGGTTCCCATCCCCATGGGGATGTGGGCCTTCTGCTCTGAGGTCCCAACGGCTGGGTTGATTACAGTGTCAGGATGTTGGCCCTCTGCTGTGAGTTTACTCTGGCATGGATCCTATGGCCTCGGTGATCTGGGCCACCTGCTTGGAGCTTCCAACTGCTGGATTCCTCACCTTTTTTATTCTATGGTCCCTGTGTTGTGAGACACCTCCTGCCTGCCTCACTCCGAGCCTCTTGGCGATGTGGGCACTCTGGTTTGAGGCCACATGTGCTGGTTTCCTCACCTTTCACAGATGTGGCCCCCCTTGTGTGAGGACACTCCTGCCTGGTTCCCATTACCTCGGAGATGTGTGCGCTCTGGTGAGTGTGATCCTGGTTGGGTTCCTCACACTTCTGTGAGGTGGGCCCTCTGCTGTGAGGTCACTCCTTCCTGGATGCACACATCGCCTTGGCCACATGGGCCCTGTGGTAGCAGTTGGAACCTGCTGGGAGCCTCCTCCCCTCGGTCATGAGGGCCCTCTGGCGTCAGGCTGTAACTGCTGGGTTCCCATATTTTCTGATACGTGCTAAGTGGTGCGAGGACACTCCTGCCAGGTTCCCATCCACATGGGGATGTGGGCCTTCTGCTCTGAGGTCCCAACAGCTGGGTTGCTCACAGTTTCATGCTGTGGGCTCTCTGCTGTGATTTCACTGCGGCCTGGGTACCATAGACTCGGTGCTCTGGGCCACCTGCTCGGAGGTTCCAACTGCTGGATTCCTCACCTTTTTTATTCTTTGGGCCCTCTTTTTTCAGCCTACTCCTGCGTGACTCACTGCGTGCCCCTTGGGGATGTGGATCCTCTGGTTCAGGCCACATGTGCTGGGTTTCTCTCATTTATATGATGTGGCCACACTGGTGGCAGTGTCAGGACACTCCTGCCTGTTTCCGATCCCCTAACACATGTGGACACTCTGGTGAGGGTCTTATCCTGGCTGGGTTCCTCGCCCTTCTGTGAGGTAGGCCCTTTGCTGTGACATCACTCCTGCCTTGCTGGCACACATCACCTTGGCGACATGGGCCCTCAGTTGCGAGTTGGTGCCTGCTGGGGATCTCCTCCCCTTGGTAATGAGGGCCCTCTGGCGTCAGGCCCTAACTCCTGGGCTCCCAAAATTTTCTGATGTGAGCCCAGTGATGCCAGGACACTCTTGTAAGGTTCCCATCCCCATGGGGATGTGTGCCTTCTGTTCTCTTGTCCCAACGCCTGGGTTGCTCACAGTTTCATGATGTTGGCTCCCTGGTGTTAATTCACACAGGCTTAGATCCCGTAGCCTCACTGCTCCTTGCCGCCTGCTGGGAGGTTCCAACTGCAGGATTCCTCACTTTTTATTCTATGGGCCTTCAGTTTTGAGGCTCCTCCAGCCTGTCTCACTCCCAGCCCCTTGGTGATGTGTGTCCTCATGTTTGAGGCCACGTGTGCTGGGTCCCTCTCCTTTCCATAATGTGGCCCCACTGGTGTGAGGACACTCCTGCCCAGCTCCCATCCACTTGGTGATGTGGGACCTCTGGTGAGAGTCTGATCCTGGCTGGGTTCCTCACCCTTTTGTGAGGTGGGCCCTCTCTGTGAGGTAATTCCTGCCTGGCTTGCTCCCTTTGCCTTGGTGACATCGGCCCTTTGGTGGCAGTTGCAGCCTGCTGGGAACCTCCTCTCCTAAGTGTTCAGGGCCCTCTGGCGTCAGGCTCTAAGTGCTGGGCTCCCCACGTTTTCTGATGTGAGCCCAGTGATGCCACGACACTCCTGTACGGTTCCCATCCCCATGAAGATGTGTGCCTTCTGTTCTCTTGTCCCAACGCCTGGGTTGCTCACAGTTTCAGGATGTGGGCCCTCTGCTGTGAGTTCACTCCGGCCTGTATCCAATAGCGTCGGTGCTCTGGGCTGCCTGCTTGGAGGTTGCAACTTTTGGTTTCCTTAATTTTTATTCTATTGGCCCTCTGTTGTGAGTCTCATCCTGCATGCCTCACTCCCAGCACCTTCGTGATGTGTGTCCCCTTGTTTGAGGCCACATGTGCTGGGTTCCTCACCTTTCGCTGATGTGGCCCCCCTGGTGTGATGACACTCCTTCCTGGTTCCCATCCACTTGGCGATGTGTGCCCTCTGGTGAGAGTCTGATCCTGATAGGGTTCCTCACACTTCTGTGAGGTGGGCGCTCTGCTCTGAGGTCACTCCTGCCTGGCTGGCACACCCCGCCTTGGTGACGTCGGCCCTTTGGTGGCAGTTGGAGCCTGCTGGGAGCTTCCTCCCGTCAGTCATGAGGGCCCTCTGGCGTCAGGCCATAACTGCTGGGCACCCACATTTTATGATACGTGCTAAGTGGTACGAGGACACTCCTGCCAAGTTCCCATCCCCATGGGGATGTGGGCCTCCTGCTCTGAGGTCCCAACGCCTGGGTTGCTCAGAGTTTCATGATGTGGGCCATCTGCTGTGAGTTCACTGTGGCCTGGATCACATAGACTCGGTGCTCTGGGCCGCCTGCTGGGAGGTTCCAACTGCTGGATTCCTCACATTTTTTATTCTATGGGCCCTCTGTTTTGAGTCTCCTCCTGCATGCCTCACTGCCAGACCCCTTGTGATGTGTGTCCCCTTGTTTGAGGCCACATGTGCTGGGTTCCTCCACTTTCGCTGATGTGGCCCCACTGGTGTGAAGACACACTTGCCTAGTTCCCATCCCCTTGGTGACGTGGGCCCTCTGGTGAGAATCTGATCCTCGTTGGGGTCCTCACACTTCCGTGACGTGGGATCTCTGTGCTGAGGTCACTCCTGCCTGGCTGGCACACGTCACCTTGGCGACATGGGCCCTCAGTTGGGAGTTGGTGCCTGCTGGCGGTCTACTCCCCTTGGTAATGAGGTCACTCTGGCTTCAGGCCCTAACTCCTGGGATCCAAATTTTTCTGATGGTCGCCCAGTGGTTCTAGGACACTCCTGCCAGGTTCCCATCTCCATGGGCATGTGGGCCTTCTGTTCTGAGGTCCCAACGGCTGGGTTGCTCACAGTTTCATGATGTGGGCCATCTGCTGTAAGTTCACTGCAGCCTGGATCCCATAGACTCTGTGCTCTTGGCCGCCTGCTGAGAGGTTCCAACTGCTGGATTCCTCACATTTTTTATTCTATGGGCCCTCTGTTTTGAGTCTCCTCCTGCATGCCTCACTGCCAGACCCCTTGTGATGTGTGTCCCCTTGTTTGAGGCCACATGTGCTGGGTTCCTCCACTTTCGCTGATGTGGCCCCACTGGTGTGAAGACACACTTGCCTAGTTCCCATCCCCTTGGTGATGTGGGCCCTCTGGTGAGAATCTGATCCTCGTTGGGGTCCTCACACTTCCGTGACGTGGGATCTCTGTGCTGAGGTCACTCCTGCCTGGCTGGCACACGTCACCTTGGCGACATGGGCCCTCAGTTGGGAGTTGGTGCCTGCTGGCGGTCTACTCCCCTTGGTAATGAGGTCACTCTGGCTTCAGGCCCTAACTCCTGGGATCCAAATTTTTCTGATGGTCGCCCAGTGGTTCTAGGACACTCCTGCCAGGTTCCCATCTCCATGGGCATGTGGGCCTTCTGTTCTGAGGTCCCAACGGCTGGGTTGCTCACAGTTTCATGATGTGGGCCCTCTGCTGTAAGTTCACTGCGGCCTGGATCCCATAGACTCTGTGCTCTTGGCCGCCTGCTGAGAGGTTCCAACTGCTGGATTCCTCACATTTTTTATTCTATGGGCCCTGTGTTGTGAGGCTACTCCTTCCTGCCTCACTCCAAGCCCCTTGGAGATGTTGGTCCTCTGGTTTAAGCCACATGTTCTGGGTTCCTCACCTTTCTATGATTTGGCCTCACTGGTGTGAGGCCACTCCTGCCTCGTTCCGATCCCCTTGGTTATGTGGGCCCTCTGGGGAGAGTCTTATACTGGCTGGGTTCCTCACACTTCTGTGACGTAGGCCCTCTGCTCAGAGGTCACTCCTGCCTGGCTGGCACACGTCACCTTGGCAACGTGTGCCCTCAGTTGGGAGTTGGTGCCTGCTGGGAGCCTCCTCCCCTCAGTAATGAGGGCCCTCTGGCGTCAGGCCCTAACTCCTGGGCTCCCAAAATTTTCTGATGTGTGCCCTGTGGTGTGAGTACACTCCTGCCAGGTTCCCAACCTCATGGGAATGTGGGCCTTCTGCTCTGTGGTCCCAAAGTCTGGGTTGCTCACAGTTTCATGATGAGGGCCCTCTGTTGTGAGTTCACACCGGCCGGGATCCCATAGCCTCGCTGCACTTTGCCGCCTGGTGGGAGGTTCCAAATGCTGGATTCCTCACATTTTTTATTCTACGGGCCCTGTGTTGTGAGGCTACTCCTGCCTGCCTCACTCCGAGCCCCTTGGAGATGTGGGTCCTCTGGTTTAGGCCACATGTTCCGGGTTCCTCACCTTTCTATGATTTGGCCACACTGGTGTGAGGACACTCCTGCCTGGTTCCGATCCCCTTGGTGATGTGAGTCCTCTGGTGATAGTCTGATCCTGGATGGGTTCCTCACCCTTCTGTGAGGTGGGCCCTCTCTCTGAGGCAATTCCTGCCTGGCTGGCACAAGTTGCCTTGGTGAGCTCGGCCCTCTGGTGGCAGTTGGAGCCTGCTGGGAACCTCCTCTCCTACGTGATGAGGGCCCTCTGGCGTCAGGCTCTAACTGCTGGGCTCCCCACGTTTTCTGATGTGAGCCCAGTGATGCCAGGACACTCTTGTAAGGTTCCCATCCCCATGGGGATGTGTGCCTTCTGTTCTCTTGTCCCAACGCCTGGGTTACTCACAGTTTCATGATGTTGGCTCCCTGGTGTTAGTTCACCAGGCTTAGATCCCATAGCCTCTGTGCTCTGGGCTGCCTGCTGGGAGGTTCCAACTGCAGGATCCCTCACCATTTTTATACTTCTGTCCCTGTGTTGTGAGGCTCCTCCTGCCTGCCTCACTGCGAGCCCCTTGTTGATGTAGGTCCTCTGGTTTGAGGCCACATGTGCCGGTTGCCTCACCTTTTAGTGATGTGGCCCCACTGGTGTGAGGACACTCCTGCCTGGTTCCCATCCCCTTGGTGATGTGGGCCCTCTGGTGAGAGTCTGATCCTGATGGGGTTCCTCACGCTTCTGTGAGGTGGGCCCTCTGCTCTGAGGTCACTCCTGCCTGGCTTGCACACACCTCCATGGCGACGTTGGCACTCTGGTGACAGTTGGAGCCTGCTGAGAGCCTCCTTCCCTCGGTGATGAGGGCCTTCTGGCGTCAGGCCCTAACTGCTGGGTACCCACATATTCTGATACATGCTAAGTGGTGTGAGGACACTCCTGCCAGGTTCCCATCCCTATTGGGATGTGGGCCTTGTGCTCTGAGGTCCCAACGTCTGGGTTGCTCACAGTTTCATGATGTGGCCCTCTGCTCTGTGTTCACTGTGGTCTGGATCCCATAGTCTCGGTGCTCTGGGCTCCCTGCTGGCAGGTTCCTACTGCTGGTTTCCTCACCATTTTTATTCTATGGGCCCTGTGTTGTGTGGCTACTCCTGCCTACCTCACTCCGAGGCCATTGGACATGTGGGTCCTCTGGTTTAGGCCACATGTGCTGGGTTCCTCACCTTTCTATGATGTGACCGCACTGGTGTGAGGACACTCCTGCCTGGTTCCGATCCCCTTGGTGATGTGGGCCCTCTGGTGAGAGTCTTATCCTGGCTTGGTTGCTCACCCTTCTGTG
Source organism: Delphinapterus leucas (assembly GCF_059928025.1). Lineage (NCBI taxonomy): Eukaryota > Metazoa > Chordata > Mammalia > Artiodactyla > Monodontidae > Delphinapterus > Delphinapterus leucas. The sequence goes on along the minus strand of NW_028322233.1, from coordinate 19,890,914 downwards.
AGGTAGGCCCTCTGCTGCGAGGTCACTCCTGCCTGGCTGGCAAACGTTACCTTGGTGACGTGTGCCCTCAGTTGGGAGTTGGTGCCTGTTTGGAGTCTCCTCCCCTCGGTAATGAGGGCCCTCTGGCATCAGGCCCTAACTCCTGGCTCCCAAATTTTCTGATGTGCGCCCTGTGGTGCGAGTACACTCCTGGCAGGTTCCCAACCACATGGGAATGTGGGCCTTCAGCTCTGAGGTCCCAACGCCTGTGTTGCTCACAGTTTCATGATGAGGGCCCTCTGTTGTGAATTCACTCAGGCCTGGATCCCATAGCCTCCCTGCTCTTGGCCGCCTGCTGGGAGGTTCCAACTGCGGGATTCCTTACCTTTGTTATTCTATAGGAACTCTGTTTTGAGGCTCCCCCTGCCTGCCTCACTCCCAGCCCCTTGGTGATGTGTGTCCTCTGATTTGAGGCTACGTGTGCTGGGTCCCTCGTCTTTCGCTGACGTGGCTCCACTGGTGAGAGGACACTCCTGCCTGGTTCTCATCCCCTTGGTGATGTGGGCCCTCTGGAGAGAGTCTGATCCTTGTTGGGTACCTCACACATTTGTGAGGTGGGCCCTCTGCTCTGAAGTCAGTCCTGCCTGGCTCGCACACCCTGATTTAGTGACGTCGGCCCTCGGGTAGCACTTGGAGCGTGCTGGGGCCTCCTCCCGTTGGTAATGAGGGCCCTCTGGCGTCAGGCCCTAACTGGTGGACTCCCCACATTTTCTGATGTGTGCCCACTGGTGCAATGACACTCCTGCCAGGTTCCCATCCCCATGGGGATGTGGGCCTTCTGCTCTGAGGTCCCAACGGCTGGGTTGATTACAGTGTCAGGATGTTGGCCCTCTGCTGTGAGTTTACTCTGGCATGGATCCTATGGCCTCGGTGATCTGGGCCACCTGCTTGGAGCTTCCAACTGCTGGATTCCTCACCTTTTTTATTCTATGGTCCCTGTGTTGTGAGACACCTCCTGCCTGCCTCACTCCGAGCCTCTTGGCGATGTGGGCACTCTGGTTTGAGGCCACATGTGCTGGTTTCCTCACCTTTCACAGATGTGGCCCCCCTTGTGTGAGGACACTCCTGCCTGGTTCCCATTACCTCGGAGATGTGTGCGCTCTGGTGAGTGTGATCCTGGTTGGGTTCCTCACACTTCTGTGAGGTGGGCCCTCTGCTGTGAGGTCACTCCTTCCTGGATGCACACATCGCCTTGGCCACATGGGCCCTGTGGTAGCAGTTGGAACCTGCTGGGAGCCTCCTCCCCTCGGTCATGAGGGCCCTCTGGCGTCAGGCTGTAACTGCTGGGTTCCCATATTTTCTGATACGTGCTAAGTGGTGCGAGGACACTCCTGCCAGGTTCCCATCCACATGGGGATGTGGGCCTTCTGCTCTGAGGTCCCAACAGCTGGGTTGCTCACAGTTTCATGCTGTGGGCTCTCTGCTGTGATTTCACTGCGGCCTGGGTACCATAGACTCGGTGCTCTGGGCCACCTGCTCGGAGGTTCCAACTGCTGGATTCCTCACCTTTTTTATTCTTTGGGCCCTCTTTTTTCAGCCTACTCCTGCGTGACTCACTGCGTGCCCCTTGGGGATGTGGATCCTCTGGTTCAGGCCACATGTGCTGGGTTTCTCTCATTTATATGATGTGGCCACACTGGTGGCAGTGTCAGGACACTCCTGCCTGTTTCCGATCCCCTAACACATGTGGACACTCTGGTGAGGGTCTTATCCTGGCTGGGTTCCTCGCCCTTCTGTGAGGTAGGCCCTTTGCTGTGACATCACTCCTGCCTTGCTGGCACACATCACCTTGGCGACATGGGCCCTCAGTTGCGAGTTGGTGCCTGCTGGGGATCTCCTCCCCTTGGTAATGAGGGCCCTCTGGCGTCAGGCCCTAACTCCTGGGCTCCCAAAATTTTCTGATGTGAGCCCAGTGATGCCAGGACACTCTTGTAAGGTTCCCATCCCCATGGGGATGTGTGCCTTCTGTTCTCTTGTCCCAACGCCTGGGTTGCTCACAGTTTCATGATGTTGGCTCCCTGGTGTTAATTCACACAGGCTTAGATCCCGTAGCCTCACTGCTCCTTGCCGCCTGCTGGGAGGTTCCAACTGCAGGATTCCTCACTTTTTATTCTATGGGCCTTCAGTTTTGAGGCTCCTCCAGCCTGTCTCACTCCCAGCCCCTTGGTGATGTGTGTCCTCATGTTTGAGGCCACGTGTGCTGGGTCCCTCTCCTTTCCATAATGTGGCCCCACTGGTGTGAGGACACTCCTGCCCAGCTCCCATCCACTTGGTGATGTGGGGCCTCTGGTGAGAGTCTGATCCTGGCTGGGTTCCTCACCCTTTTGTGAGGTGGGCCCTCTCTGTGAGGTAATTCCTGCCTGGCTTGCTCCCTTTGCCTTGGTGACATCGGCCCTTTGGTGGCAGTTGCAGCCTGCTGGGAACCTCCTCTCCTAAGTGTTCAGGGCCCTCTGGCGTCAGGCTCTAAGTGCTGGGCTCCCCACGTTTTCTGATGTGAGCCCAGTGATGCCACGACACTCCTGTACGGTTCCCATCCCCATGAAGATGTGTGCCTTCTGTTCTCTTGTCCCAACGCCTGGGTTGCTCACAGTTTCAGGATGTGGGCCCTCTGCTGTGAGTTCACTCCGGCCTGTATCCAATAGCGTCGGTGCTCTGGGCTGCCTGCTTGGAGGTTGCAACTTTTGGTTTCCTTAATTTTTATTCTATTGGCCCTCTGTTGTGAGTCTCATCCTGCATGCCTCACTCCCAGCACCTTCGTGATGTGTGTCCCCTTGTTTGAGGCCACATGTGCTGGGTTCCTCACCTTTCGCTGATGTGGCCCCCCTGGTGTGATGACACTCCTTCCTGGTTCCCATCCACTTGGCGATGTGTGCCCTCTGGTGAGAGTCTGATCCTGATAGGGTTCCTCACACTTCTGTGAGGTGGGCGCTCTGCTCTGAGGTCACTCCTGCCTGGCTGGCACACCCCGCCTTGGTGACGTCGGCCCTTTGGTGGCAGTTGGAGCCTGCTGGGAGCTTCCTCCCGTCAGTCATGAGGGCCCTCTGGCGTCAGGCCATAACTGCTGGGCACCCACATTTTATGATACGTGCTAAGTGGTACGAGGACACTCCTGCCAAGTTCCCATCCCCATGGGGATGTGGGCCTCCTGCTCTGAGGTCCCAACGCCTGGGTTGCTCAGAGTTTCATGATGTGGGCCATCTGCTGTGAGTTCACTGTGGCCTGGATCACATAGACTCGGTGCTCTGGGCCGCCTGCTGGGAGGTTCCAACTGCTGGATTCCTCACATTTTTTATTCTATGGGCCCTCTGTTTTGAGTCTCCTCCTGCATGCCTCACTGCCAGACCCCTTGTGATGTGTGTCCCCTTGTTTGAGGCCACATGTGCTGGGTTCCTCCACTTTCGCTGATGTGGCCCCACTGGTGTGAAGACACACTTGCCTAGTTCCCATCCCCTTGGTGATGTGGGCCCTCTGGTGAGAATCTGATCCTCGTTGGGGTCCTCACACTTCCGTGACGTGGGATCTCTGTGCTGAGGTCACTCCTGCCTGGCTGGCACACGTCACCTTGGCGACATGGGCCCTCAGTTGGGAGTTGGTGCCTGCTGGCGGTCTACTCCCCTTGGTAATGAGGTCACTCTGGCTTCAGGCCCTAACTCCTGGGATCCAAATTTTTCTGATGGTCGCCCAGTGGTTCTAGGACACTCCTGCCAGGTTCCCATCTCCATGGGCATGTGGGCCTTCTGTTCTGAGGTCCCAACGGCTGGGTTGCTCACAGTTTCATGATGTGGGCCCTCTGCTGTAAGTTCACTGCGGCCTGGATCCCATAGACTCTGTGCTCTTGGCCGCCTGCTGAGAGGTTCCAACTGCTGGATTCCTCACATTTTTTATTCTATGGGCCCTGTGTTGTGAGGCTACTCCTTCCTGCCTCACTCCAAGCCCCTTGGAGATGTTGGTCCTCTGGTTTAAGCCACATGTTCTGGGTTCCTCACCTTTCTATGATTTGGCCTCACTGGTGTGAGGCCACTCCTGCCTCGTTCCGATCCCCTTGGTTATGTGGGCCCTCTGGGGAGAGTCTTATACTGGCTGGGTTCCTCACACTTCTGTGACGTAGGCCCTCTGCTCAGAGGTCACTCCTGCCTGGCTGGCACACGTCACCTTGGCAACGTGTGCCCTCAGTTGGGAGTTGGTGCCTGCTGGGAGCCTCCTCCCCTCAGTAATGAGGGCCCTCTGGCGTCAGGCCCTAACTCCTGGGCTCCCAAAATTTTCTGATGTGTGCCCTGTGGTGTGAGTACACTCCTGCCAGGTTCCCAACCTCATGGGAATGTGGGCCTTCTGCTCTGTGGTCCCAAAGTCTGGGTTGCTCACAGTTTCATGATGAGGGCCCTCTGTTGTGAGTTCACACCGGCCGGGATCCCATAGCCTCGCTGCACTTTGCCGCCTGGTGGGAGGTTCCAAATGCTGGATTCCTCACATTTTTTATTCTACGGGCCCTGTGTTGTGAGGCTACTCCTGCCTGCCTCACTCCGAGCCCCTTGGAGATGTGGGTCCTCTGGTTTAGGCCACATGTTCCGGGTTCCTCACCTTTCTATGATTTGGCCACACTGGTGTGAGGACACTCCTGCCTGGTTCCGATCCCCTTGGTGATGTGAGTCCTCTGGTGATAGTCTGATCCTGGATGGGTTCCTCACCCTTCTGTGAGGTGGGCCCTCTCTCTGAGGCAATTCCTGCCTGGCTGGCACAAGTTGCCTTGGTGAGCTCGGCCCTCTGGTGGCAGTTGGAGCCTGCTGGGAACCTCCTCTCCTACGTGATGAGGGCCCTCTGGCGTCAGGCTCTAACTGCTGGGCTCCCCACGTTTTCTGATGTGAGCCCAGTGATGCCAGGACACTCTTGTAAGGTTCCCATCCCCATGGGGATGTGTGCCTTCTGTTCTCTTGTCCCAACGCCTGGGTTACTCACAGTTTCATGATGTTGGCTCCCTGGTGTTAGTTCACCAGGCTTAGATCCCATAGCCTCTGTGCTCTGGGCTGCCTGCTGGGAGGTTCCAACTGCAGGATCCCTCACCATTTTTATACTTCTGTCCCTGTGTTGTGAGGCTCCTCCTGCCTGCCTCACTGCGAGCCCCTTGTTGATGTAGGTCCTCTGGTTTGAGGCCACATGTGCCGGTTGCCTCACCTTTTAGTGATGTGGCCCCACTGGTGTGAGGACACTCCTGCCTGGTTCCCATCCCCTTGGTGATGTGGGCCCTCTGGTGAGAGTCTGATCCTGATGGGGTTCCTCACGCTTCTGTGAGGTGGGCCCTCTGCTCTGAGGTCACTCCTGCCTGGCTTGCACACACCTCCATGGCGACGTTGGCACTCTGGTGACAGTTGGAGCCTGCTGAGAGCCTCCTTCCCTCGGTGATGAGGGCCTTCTGGCGTCAGGCCCTAACTGCTGGGTACCCACATATTCTGATACATGCTAAGTGGTGTGAGGACACTCCTGCCAGGTTCCCATCCCTATTGGGATGTGGGCCTTGTGCTCTGAGGTCCCAACGTCTGGGTTGCTCACAGTTTCATGATGTGGCCCTCTGCTCTGTGTTCACTGTGGTCTGGATCCCATAGTCTCGGTGCTCTGGGCTCCCTGCTGGCAGGTTCCTACTGCTGGTTTCCTCACCATTTTTATTCTATGGGCCCTGTGTTGTGTGGCTACTCCTGCCTACCTCACTCCGAGGCCATTGGACATGTGGGTCCTCTGGTTTAGGCCACATGTGCTGGGTTCCTCACCTTTCTATGATGTGACCGCACTGGTGTGAGGACACTCCTGCCTGGTTCCGATCCCCTTGGTGATGTGGGCCCTCTGGTGAGAGTCTTATCCTGGCTTGGTTGCTCACCCTTCTGTGAGGTAGGCCCTCTGCTGCGAGGTCACTCCTGCCTGGCTGGCAAACGTTACCTTGGTGACGTGTGCCCTCAGTTGGGAGTTGGTGCCTGTTTGGAGTCTCCTCCCCTCGGTAATGAGGGCCCTCTGGCATCAGGCCCTAACTCCTGGCTCCCAAATTTTCTGATGTGCGCCCTGTGGTGCGAGTACACTCCTGGCAGGTTCCCAACCACATGGGAATGTGGGCCTTCAGCTCTGAGGTCCCAACGCCTGTGTTGCTCACAGTTTCATGATGAGGGCCCTCTGTTGTGAATTCACTCAGGCCTGGATCCCATAGCCTCCCTGCTCTTGGCCGCCTGCTGGGAGGTTCCAACTGCGGGATTCCTTACCTTTGTTATTCTATAGGAACTCTGTTTTGAGGCTCCCCCTGCCTGCCTCACTCCCAGCCCCTTGGTGATGTGTGTCCTCTGATTTGAGGCTACGTGTGCTGGGTCCCTCGTCTTTCGCTGACGTGGCTCCACTGGTGAGAGGACACTCCTGCCTGGTTCTCATCCCCTTGGTGATGTGGGCCCTCTGGAGAGAGTCTGATCCTTGTTGGGTACCTCACACATTTGTGAGGTGGGCCCTCTGCTCTGAAGTCAGTCCTGCCTGGCTCGCACACCCTGATTTAGTGACGTCGGCCCTCGGGTAGCACTTGGAGCGTGCTGGGGCCTCCTCCCGTTGGTAATGAGGGCCCTCTGGCGTCAGGCCCTAACTGGTGGACTCCCCACATTTTCTGATGTGTGCCCACTGGTGCAATGACACTCCTGCCAGGTTCCCATCCCCATGGGGATGTGGGCCTTCTGCTCTGAGGTCCCAACGGCTGGGTTGATTACAGTGTCAGGATGTTGGCCCTCTGCTGTGAGTTTACTCTGGCATGGATCCTATGGCCTCGGTGATCTGGGCCACCTGCTTGGAGCTTCCAACTGCTGGATTCCTCACCTTTTTTATTCTATGGTCCCTGTGTTGTGAGACACCTCCTGCCTGCCTCACTCCGAGCCTCTTGGCGATGTGGGCACTCTGGTTTGAGGCCACATGTGCTGGTTTCCTCACCTTTCACAGATGTGGCCCCCCTTGTGTGAGGACACTCCTGCCTGGTTCCCATTACCTCGGAGATGTGTGCGCTCTGGTGAGTGTGATCCTGGTTGGGTTCCTCACACTTCTGTGAGGTGGGCCCTCTGCTGTGAGGTCACTCCTTCCTGGATGCACACATCGCCTTGGCCACATGGGCCCTGTGGTAGCAGTTGGAACCTGCTGGGAGCCTCCTCCCCTCGGTCATGAGGGCCCTCTGGCGTCAGGCTGTAACTGCTGGGTTCCCATATTTTCTGATACGTGCTAAGTGGTGCGAGGACACTCCTGCCAGGTTCCCATCCACATGGGGATGTGGGCCTTCTGCTCTGAGGTCCCAACAGCTGGGTTGCTCACAGTTTCATGCTGTGGGCTCTCTGCTGTGATTTCACTGCGGCCTGCGTACCATAGACTCGGTGCTCTGGGCCACCTGCTCGGAGGTTCCAACTGCTGGATTCCTCACCTTTTTTATTCTTTGGGCCCTCTTTTTTCAGCCTACTCCTGCGTGACTCACTGCGTGCCCCTTGGGGATGTGGATCCTCTGGTTCAGGCCACATGTGCTGGGTTTCTCTCATTTATATGATGTGGCCACACTGGTGGCAGTGTCAGGACACTCCTGCCTGTTTCCGATCCCCTAACACATGTGGACACTCTGGTGAGGGTCTTATCCTGGCTGGGTTCCTCGCCCTTCTGTGAGGTAGGCCCTTTGCTGTGACATCACTCCTGCCTTGCTGGCACACATCACCTTGGCGACATGGGCCCTCAGTTGCGAGTTGGTGCCTGCTGGGGATCTCCTCCCCTTGGTAATGAGGGCCCTCTGGCGTCAGGCCCTAACTCCTGGGCTCCCAAAATTTTCTGATGTGAGCCCAGTGATGCCAGGACACTCTTGTAAGGTTCCCATCCCCATGGGGATGTGTGCCTTCTGTTCTCTTGTCCCAACGCCTGGGTTGCTCACAGTTTCATGATGTTGGCTCCCTGGTGTTAATTCACACAGGCTTAGATCCCGTAGCCTCACTGCTCCTTGCCGCCTGCTGGGAGGTTCCAACTGCAGGATTCCTCACTTTTTATTCTATGGGCCTTCAGTTTTGAGGCTCCTCCAGCCTGTCTCACTCCCAGCCCCTTGGTGATGTGTGTCCTCATGTTTGAGGCCACGTGTGCTGGGTCCCTCTCCTTTCGATAATGTGGCCCCACTGGTGTGAGGACACTCCTGCCCAGCTCCCATCCACTTGGTGATGTGGGACCTCTGGTGAGAGTCTGATCCTGGCTGGGTTCCTCACCCTTTTGTGAGGTGGGCCCTCTCTGTGAGGTAATTCCTGCCTGGCTTGCTCCCTTTGCCTTGGTGACATCGGCCCTTTGGTGGCAGTTGCAGCCTGCTGGGAACCTCCTCTCCTAAGTGTTCAGGGCCCTCTGGCGTCAGGCTCTAAGTGCTGGGCTCCCCACGTTTTCTGATGTGAGCCCAGTGATGCCACGACACTCCTGTACGGTTCCCATCCCCATGAAGATGTGTGCCTTCTGTTCTTTTGTCCCAACGCCTGGGTTGCTCACAGTTTCAGGATGTGGGCCCTCTGCTGTGAGTTCACTCCGGCCTGTATCCAATAGCGTCGGTGCTCTGGGCTGCCTGCTTGGAGGTTGCAACTTTTGGTTTCCTTAATTTTTATTCTATTGGCCCTCTGTTGTGAGTCTCATCCTGCATGCCTCACTCCCAGCACCTTCGTGATGTGTGTCCCCTTGTTTGAGGCCACATGAGCTGGGTTCCTCACCTTTCGCTGATGTGGCCCCCCTGGTGTGATGACACTCCTTCCTGGTTCCCATCCACTTGGCGATGTGTGCCCTCTGGTGAGAGTCTGATCCTGATAGGGTTCCTCACACTTCTGTGAGGTGGGCGCTCTGCTCTGAGGTCACTCCTGCCTGGCTGGCACACCCCGTCTTGGTGACGTCGGCCCTTTGGTGGCAGTTGGAGCCTGCTGGGAGCTTCCTCCCGTCAGTCATGAGGGCCCTCTGGCGTCAGGCCATAACTGCTGGGCACCCACATTTTATGATACGTGCTAAGTGGTACGAGGACACTCCTGCCAAGTTCCCATCCCCATGGGGATGTGGGCCTCCTGCTCTGAGGTCCCAACGCCTGGGTTGCTCAGAGTTTCATGATGTGGGCCATCTGCTGTGAGTTCACTGTGGCCTGGATCACATAGACTCGGTGCTCTGGGCCGCCTGCTGGGAGGTTCCAACTGCTGGATTCCTCACATTTTTTATTCTATGGGCCCTCTGTTTTGAGTCTCCTCCTGCATGCCTCACTGCCAGACCCCTTGTGATGTGTGTCCCCTTGTTTGAGGCCACATGTGCTGGGTTCCTCACCTTTCGCTGATGTGGCCCCACTGGTGTGAAGACACACTTGCCTAGTTCCCATCCCCTTGGTGATGTGGGCCCTCTGGTGAGAATCTGATCCTCGTTGGGGTCCTCACACTTCCGTGACGTGGGATCTCTGTGCTGAGGTCACTCCTGCCTGGCTGGCACACGTCACCTTGGCGACATGGGCCCTCAGTTGGGAGTTGGTGCCTGCTGGCGGTCTACTCCCCTTGGTAATGAGGTCACTCTGGCTTCAGGCCCTAACTCCTGGGATCCAAATTTTTCTGATGGTCGCCCAGTGGTTCTAGGACACTCCTGCCAGGTTCCCATCTCCATGGGCATGTGGGCCTTCTGTTCTGAGGTCCCAACGGCTGGGTTGCTCACAGTTTCATGATGTGGGCCCTCTGCTGTAAGTTCACTGCGGCCTGGATCCCATAGACTCTGTGCTCTTGGCCGCCTGCTGAGAGGTTCCAACTGCTGGATTCCTCACATTTTTTATTCTATGGGCCCTGTGTTGTGAGGCTACTCCTTCCTGCCTCACTCCAAGCCCCTTGGAGATGTTGGTCCTCTGGTTTAAGCCACATGTTCTGGGTTCCTCACCTTTCTATGATTTGGCCTCACTGGTGTGAGGCCACTCCTGCCTCGTTCCGATCCCCTTGGTTATGTGGGCCCTCTGGGGAGAGTCTTATACTGGCTGGGTTCCTCACACTTCTGTGACGTAGGCCCTCTGCTCAGAGGTCACTCCTGCCTGGCTGGCACACGTCACCTTGGCAACGTGTGCCCTCAGTTGGGAGTTGGTGCCTGCTGGGAGCCTCCTCCCCTCAGTAATGAGGGCCCTCTGGCGTCAGGCCCTAACTCCTGGGCTCCCAAAATTTTCTGATGTGTGCCCTGTGGTGTGAGTACACTCCTGCCAGGTTCCCAACCTCATGGGAATGTGGGCCTTCTGCTCTGTGGTCCCAAAGTCTGGGTTGCTCACAGTTTCATGATGAGGGCCCTCTGTTGTGAGTTCACACCGGCCGGGATCCCATAGCCTCGCTGCACTTTGCCGCCTGGTGGGAGGTTCCAAATGCTGGATTCCTCACATTTTTTATTCTACGGGCCCTGTGTTGTGAGGCTACTCCTGCCTGCCTCACTCCGAGCCCCTTGGAGATGTGGGTCCTCTGGTTTAGGCCACATGTTCCGGGTTCCTCACCTTTCTATGATTTGGCCACACTGGTGTGAGGACACTCCTGCCTGGTTCCGATCCCCTTGGTGATGTGAGTCCTCTGGTGATAGTCTGATCCTGGATGGGTTCCTCACCCTTCTGTGAGGTGGGCCCTCTCTCTGAGGCAATTCCTGCCTGGCTGGCACAAGTTGCCTTGGTGAGCTCGGCCCTCTGGTGGCAGTTGGAGCCTGCTGGGAACCTCCTCTCCTACGTGATGAGGGCCCTCTGGCGTCAGGCTCTAACTGCTGGGCTCCCCACGTTTTCTGATGTGAGCCCAGTGATGCCAGGACACTCTTGTAAGGTTCCCATCCCCATGGGGATGTGTGCCTTCTGTTCTCTTGTCCCAACGCCTGGGTTACTCACAGTTTCATGATGTTGGCTCCCTGGTGTTAGTTCACCAGGCTTAGATCCCATAGCCTCTGTGCTCTGGGCTGCCTGCTGGGAGGTTGCAACTGCAGGATCCCTCACCATTTTTATACTTCTGTCCCTGTGTTGTGAGGCTCCTCCTGCCTGCCTCACTGCGAGCCCCTTGTTGATGTAGGTCCTCTGGTTTGAGGCCACATGTGCCGGTTGCCTCACCTTTTAGTGATGTGGCCCCACTGGTGTGAGGACACTCCTGCCTGGTTCCCATCCCCTTGGTGATGTGGGCCCTCTGGTGAGAGTCTGATCCTGATGGGGTTCCTCACGCTTCTGTGAGGTGGGCCCTCTGCTCTGAGGTCACTCCTGCCTGGCTTGCACACACCTCCATGGTGACGTTGGCACTCTGGTGACAGTTGGAGCCTGCTGAGAGCCTCCTTCCCTCGGTGATGAGGGCCTTCTGGCGTCAGGCCCTAACTGCTGGGTACCCACATATTCTGATACATGCTAAGTGGTGTGAGGACACTCCTGCCAGGTTCCCATCCCTATTGGGATGTGGGCCTTGTGCTCTGAGGTCCCAACGTCTGGGTTGCTCACAGTTTCATGATGTGGCCCTCTGCTCTGTGTTCACTGTGGTCTGGATCCCATAGTCTCGGTGCTCTGGGCTCCCTGCTGGCAGGTTCCTACTGCTGGTTTCCTCACCATTTTTATTCTATGGGCCCTGTGTTGTGTGGCTACTCCTGCCTACCTCACTCCGAGGCCATTGGACATGTGGGTCCTCTGGTTTAGGCCACATGTGCTGGGTTCCTCACCTTTCTATGATGTGACCGCACTGGTGTGAGGACACTCCTGCCTGGTTCCGATCCCCTTGGTGATGTGGGCCCTCTGGTGAGAGTCTTATCCTGGCTTGGTTGCTCACCCTTCTGTGAGGTAGGCCCTCTGCTGCGAGGTCACTCCTGCCTGGCTGGCAAACGTTACCTTGGTGACGTGTGCCCTCAGTTGGGAGTTGGTGCCTGTTTGGAGTCTCCTCCCCTCGGTAATGAGGGCCCTCTGGCATCAGGCCCTAACTCCTGGCTCCCAAATTTTCTGATGTGCGCCCTGTGGTGCGAGTACACTCCTGGCAGGTTCCCAACCACATGGGAATGTGGGCCTTCAGCTCTGAGGTCCCAACGCCTGTGTTGCTCACAGTTTCATGATGAGGGCCCTCTGTTGTGAATTCACTCAGGCCTGGATCCCATAGCCTCCCTGCTCTTGGCCGCCTGCTGGGAGGTTCCAACTGCGGGATTCCTTACCTTTGTTATTCTATAGGAACTCTGTTTTGAGGCTCCCCCTGCCTGCCTCACTCCCAGCCCCTTGGTGATGTGTGTCCTCTGATTTGAGGCTACGTGTGCTGGGTCCCTCGTCTTTCGCTGACGTGGCTCCACTGGTGAGAGGACACTCCTGCCTGGTTCTCATCCCCTTGGTGATGTGGGCCCTCTGGAGAGAGTCTGATCCTTGTTGGGTACCTCACACATTTGTGAGGTGGGCCCTCTGCTCTGAAGTCAGTCCTGCCTGGCTCGCACACCCTGATTTAGTGACGTCGGCCCTCGGGTAGCACTTGGAGCGTGCTGGGGCCTCCTCCCGTTGGTAATGAGGGCCCTCTGGCGTCAGGCCCTAACTGGTGGACTCCCCACATTTTCTGATGTGTGCCCACTGGTGCAATGACACTCCTGCCAGGTTCCCATCCCCATGGGGATGTGGGCCTTCTGCTCTGAGGTCCCAACGGCTGGGTTGATTACAGTGTCAGGATGTTGGCCCTCTGCTGTGAGTTTACTCTGGCATGGATCCTATGGCCTCGGTGATCTGGGCCACCTGCTTGGAGCTTCCAACTGCTGGATTCCTCACCTTTTTTATTCTATGGTCCCTGTGTTGTGAGACACCTCCTGCCTGCCTCACTCCGAGCCTCTTGGCGATGTGGGCACTCTGGTTTGAGGCCACATGTGCTGGTTTCCTCACCTTTCACAGATGTGGCCCCCTTGTGTGAGGACACTCCTGCCTGGTTCCCATTACCTCGGAGATGTGTGCGCTCTGGTGAGTGTGATCCTGGTTGGGTTCCTCACACTTCTGTGAGGTGGGCCCTCTGCTGTGAGGTCACTCCTTCCTGGATGCACACATCGCCTTGGCCACATGGGCCCTGTGGTAGCAGTTGGAACCTGCTGGGAGCCTCCTCCCCTCGGTCATGAGGGCCCTCTGGCGTCAGGCTGTAACTGCTGGGTTCCCATATTTTCTGATACGTGCTAAGTGGTGTGAGGACACTCCTGCCAGGTTCCCATCCACATGGGGATGTGGGCCTTCTGCTCTGAGGTCCCAACAGCTGGGTTGCTCACAGTTTCATGCTGTGGGCTCTCTGCTGTGATTTCACTGCGGCCTGGGTACCATAGACTCGGTGCTCTGGGCCACCTGCTCGGAGGTTCCAACTGCTGGATTCCTCACCTTTTTTATTCTTTGGGCCCTCTTTTTTCAGCCTACTCCTGCGTGACTCACTGCGTGCCCCTTGGGGATGTGGATCCTCTGGTTCAGGCCACATGTGCTGGGTTTCTCTCATTTATATGATGTGGCCACACTGGTGGCAGTGTCAGGACACTCCTGCCTGTTTCCGATCCCCTAACACATGTGGACACTCTGGTGAGGGTCTTATCCTGGCTGGGTTCCTCGCCCTTCTGTGAGGTAGGCCCTTTGCTGTGACATCACTCCTGCCTTGCTGGCACACATCACCTTGGCGACATGGGCCCTCAGTTGCGAGTTGGTGCCTGCTGGGGATCTCCTCCCCTTGGTAATGAGGGCCCTCTGGCGTCAGGCCCTAACTCCTGGGCTCCCAAAATTTTCTGATGTGAGCCCAGTGATGCCAGGACACTCTTGTAAGGTTCCCATCCCCATGGGGATGTGTGCCTTCTGTTCTCTTGTCCCAACGCCTGGGTTGCTCACAGTTTCATGATGTTGGCTCCCTGGTGTTAATTCACACAGGCTTAGATCCCGTAGCCTCACTGCTCCTTGCCGCCTGCTGGGAGGTTCCAACTGCAGGATTCCTCACTTTTTATTCTATGGGCCTTCAGTTTTGAGGCTCCTCCAGCCTGTCTCACTCCCAGCCCCTTGGTGATGTGTGTCCTCATGTTTGAGGCCACGTGTGCTGGGTCCCTCTCCTTTCGATAATGTGGCCCCACTGGTGTGAGGACACTCCTGCCCAGCTCCCATCCACTTGGTGATGTGGGACCTCTGGTGAGAGTCTGATCCTGGCTGGGTTCCTCACCCTTTTGTGAGGTGGGCCCTCTCTGTGAGGTAATTCCTGCCTGGCTTGCTCCCTTTGCCTTGGTGACATCGGCCCTTTGGTGGCAGTTGCAGCCTGCTGGGAACCTCCTCTCCTAAGTGTTCAGGGCCCTCTGGCGTCAGGCTCTAAGTGCTGGGCTCCCCACGTTTTCTGATGTGAGCCCAGTGATGCCACGACACTCCTGTACGGTTCCCATCCCCATGAAGATGTGTGCCTTCTGTTCTCTTGTCCCAACGCCTGGGTTGCTCACAGTTTCAGGATGTGGGCCCTCTGCTGTGAGTTCACTCCGGCCTGTATCCAATAGCGTCGGTGCTCTGGGCTGCCTGCTTGGAGGTTGCAACTTTTGGTTTCCTTAATTTTTATTCTATTGGCCCTCTGTTGTGAGTCTCATCCTGCATGCCTCACTCCCAGCACCTTCGTGATGTGTGTCCCCTTGTTTGAGGCCACATGTGCTGGGTTCCTCACCTTTCGCTGATGTGGCCCCCCTGGTGTGATGACACTCCTTCCTGGTTCCCATCCACTTGGCGATGTGTGCCCTCTCGTGAGAGTCTGATCCTGATAGGGTTCCTCACACTTCTGTGAGGTGGGCGCTCTGCTCTGAGGTCACTCCTGCCTGGCTGGCACACCCCGCCTTGGTGACGTCGGCCCTTTGGTGGCAGTTGGAGCCTGCTGGGAGCTTCCTCCCGTCAGTCATGAGGGCCCTCTGGCGTCAGGCCATAACTGCTGGGCACCCACATTTTATGATACGTGCTAAGTGGTACGAGGACACTCCTGCCAAGTTCCCATCCCCATGGGGATGTGGGCCTCCTGCTCTGAGGTCCCAACGCCTGGGTTGCTCAGAGTTTCATGATGTGGGCCATCTGCTGTGAGTTCACTGTGGCCTGGATCACATAGACTCGGTGCTCTGGGCCGCCTGCTGGGAGGTTCCAACTGCTGGATTCCTCACATTTTTTATTCTATGGGCCCTCTGTTTTGAGTCTCCTCCTGCATGCCTCACTGCCAGACCCCTTGTGATGTGTGTCCCCTTGTTTGAGGCCACATGTGCTGGGTTCCTCACCTTTCGCTGATGTGGCCCCACTGGTGTGAAGACACACTTGCCTAGTTCCCATCCCCTTGGTGATGTGGGCCCTCTGGTGAGAATCTGATCCTCGTTGGGGTCCTCACACTTCCGTGACGTGGGATCTCTGTGCTGAGGTCACTCCTGCCTGGCTGGCACACGTCACCTTGGCGACATGGGCCCTCAGTTGGGAGTTGGTGCCTGCTGGCGGTCTACTCCCCTTGGTAATGAGGTCACTCTGGCTTCAGGCCCTAACTCCTGGGATCCAAATTTTTCTGATGGTCGCCCAGTGGTTCTAGGACACTCCTGCCAGGTTCCCATCTCCATGGGCATGTGGGCCTTCTGTTCTGAGGTCCCAACGGCTGGGTTGCTCACAGTTTCATGATGTGGGCCCTCTGCTGTAAGTTCACTGCGGCCTGGATCCCATAGACTCTGTGCTCTTGGCCGCCTGCTGAGAGGTTCCAACTGCTGGATTCCTCACATTTTTTATTCTATGGGCCCTGTGTTGTGAGGCTACTCCTTCCTGCCTCACTCCAAGCCCCTTGGAGATGTTGGTCCTCTGGTTTAAGCCACATGTTCTGGGTTCCTCACCTTTCTATGATTTGGCCTCACTGGTGTGAGGCCACTCCTGCCTCGTTCCGATCCCCTTGGTTATGTGGGCCCTCTGGGGAGAGTCTTATACTGGCTGGGTTCCTCACACTTCTGTGACGTAGGCCCTCTGCTCAGAGGTCACTCCTGCCTGGCTGGCACACGTCACCTTGGCAACGTGTGCCCTCAGTTGGGAGTTGGTGCCTGCTGGGAGCCTCCTCCCCTCAGTAATGAGGGCCCTCTGGCGTCAGGCCCTAACTCCTGGGCTCCCAAAATTTTCTGATGTGTGCCCTGTGGTGTGAGTACACTCCTGCCAGGTTCCCAACCTCATGGGAATGTGGGCCTTCTGCTCTGTGGTCCCAAAGTCTGGGTTGCTCACAGTTTCATGATGAGGGCCCTCTGTTGTGAGTTCACACCGGCCGGGATCCCATAGCCTCGCTGCACTTTGCCGCCTGGTGGGAGGTTCCAAATGCTGGATTCCTCACATTTTTTATTCTACGGGCCCTGTGTTGTGAGGCTACTCCTGCCTGCCTCACTCCGAGCCCCTTGGAGATGTGGGTCCTCTGGTTTAGGCCACATGTTCCGGGTTCCTCACCTTTCTATGATTTGGCCACACTGGTGTGAGGACACTCCTGCCTGGTTCCGATCCCCTTGGTGATGTGAGTCCTCTGGTGATAGTCTGATCCTGGATGGGTTCCTCACCCTTCTGTGAGGTGGGCCCTCTCTCTGAGGCAATTCCTGCCTGGCTGGCACAAGTTGCCTTGGTGAGCTCGGCCCTCTGGTGGCAGTTGGAGCCTGCTGGGAACCTCCTCTCCTACGTGATGAGGGCCCTCTGGCGTCAGGCTCTAACTGCTGGGCTCCCCACGTTTTCTGATGTGAGCCCAGTGATGCCAGGACACTCTTGTAAGGTTCCCATCCCCATGGGGATGTGTGCCTTCTGTTCTCTTGTCCCAACGCCTGGGTTACTCACAGTTTCATGATGTTGGCTCCCTGGTGTTAGTTCACCAGGCTTAGATCCCATAGCCTCTGTGCTCTGGGCTGCCTGCTGGGAGGTTCCAACTGCAGGATCCCTCACCATTTTTATACTTCTGTCCCTGTGTTGTGAGGCTCCTCCTGCCTGCCTCACTGCGAGCCCCTTGTTGATGTAGGTCCTCTGGTTTGAGGCCACATGTGCCGGTTGCCTCACCTTTTAGTGATGTGGCCCCACTGGTGTGAGGACACTCCTGCCTGGTTCCCATCCCCTTGGTGATGTGGGCCCTCTGGTGAGAGTCTGATCCTGATGGGGTTCCTCACGCTTCTGTGAGGTGGGCCCTCTGCTCTGAGGTCACTCCTGCCTGGCTTGCACACACCTCCATGGCGACGTTGGCACTCTGGTGACAGTTGGAGCCTGCTGAGAGCCTCCTTCCCTCGGTGATGAGGGCCTTCTGGCGTCAGGCCCTAACTGCTGGGTACCCACATATTCTGATACATGCTAAGTGGTGTGAGGACACTCCTGCCAGGTTCCCATCCCTATTGGGATGTGGGCCTTGTGCTCTGAGGTCCCAACGTCTGGGTTGCTCACAGTTTCATGATGTGGCCCTCTGCTCTGTGTTCACTGTGGTCTGGATCCCATAGTCTCGGTGCTCTGGGCTCCCTGCTGGCAGGTTCCTACTGCTGGTTTCCTCACCATTTTTATTCTATGGGCCCTGTGTTGTGTGGCTACTCCTGCCTACCTCACTCCGAGGCCATTGGACATGTGGGTCCTCTGGTTTAGGCCACATGTGCTGGGTTCCTCACCTTTCTATGATGTGACCGCACTGGTGTGAGGACACTCCTGCCTGGTTCCGATCCCCTTGGTGATGTGGGCCCTCTGGTGAGAGTCTTATCCTGGCTTGGTTGCTCACCCTTCTGTGAGGTAGGCCCTCTGCTGCGAGGTCACTCCTGCCTGGCTGGCAAACGTTACCTTGGTGACGTGTGCCCTCAGTTGGGAGTTGGTGCCTGTTTGGAGTCTCCTCCCCTCGGTAATGAGGGCCCTCTGGCATCAGGCCCTAACTCCTGGCTCCCAAATTTTCTGATGTGCGCCCTGTGGTGCGAGTACACTCCTGGCAGGTTCCCAACCACATGGGAATGTGGGCCTTCAGCTCTGAGGTCCCAACGCCTGTGTTGCTCACAGTTTCATGATGAGGGCCCTCTGTTGTGAATTCACTCAGGCCTGGATCCCATAGCCTCCCTGCTCTTGGCCGCCTGCTGGGAGGTTCCAACTGCGGGATTCCTTACCTTTGTTATTCTATAGGAACTCTGTTTTGAGGCTCCCCCTGCCTGCCTCACTCCCAGCCCCTTGGTGATGTGTGTCCTCTGATTTGAGGCTACGTGTGCTGGGTCCCTCGTCTTTCGCTGACGTGGCTCCACTGGTGAGAGGACACTCCTGCCTGGTTCTCATCCCCTTGGTGATGTGGGCCCTCTGGAGAGAGTCTGATCCTTGTTGGGTACCTCACACATTTGTGAGGTGGGCCCTCTGCTCTGAAGTCAGTCCTGCCTGGCTCGCACACCCTGATTTAGTGACGTCGGCCCTCGGGTAGCACTTGGAGCGTGCTGGGGCCTCCTCCCGTTGGTAATGAGGGCCCTCTGGCGTCAGGCCCTAACTGGTGGACTCCCCACATTTTCTGATGTGTGCCCACTGGTGCAATGACACTCCTGCCAGGTTCCCATCCCCATGGGGATGTGGGCCTTCTGCTCTGAGGTCCCAACGGCTGGGTTGATTACAGTGTCAGGATGTTGGCCCTCTGCTGTGAGTTTACTCTGGCATGGATCCTATGGCCTCGGTGATCTGGGCCACCTGCTTGGAGCTTCCAACTGCTGGATTCCTCACCTTTTTTATTCTATGGTCCCTGTGTTGTGAGACACCTCCTGCCTGCCTCACTCCGAGCCTCTTGGCGATGTGGGCACTCTGGTTTGAGGCCACATGTGCTGGTTTCCTCACCTTTCACAGATGTGGCCCCCCTTGTGTGAGGACACTCCTGCCTGGTTCCCATTACCTCGGAGATGTGTGCGCTCTGGTGAGTGTGATCCTGGTTGGGTTCCTCACACTTCTGTGAGGTGGGCCCTCTGCTGTGAGGTCACTCCTTCCTGGATGCACACATCGCCTTGGCCACATGGGCCCTGTGGTAGCAGTTGGAACCTGCTGGGAGCCTCCTCCCCTCAGTCATGAGGGCCCTCTGGCGTCAGGCTGTAACTGCTGGGTTCCCATATTTTCTGATACGTGCTAAGTGGTGCGAGGACATTCCTGCCAGGTTCCCATCCACATGGGGATGTGGGCCTTCTGCTCTGAGGTCCCAACAGCTGGGTTGCTCACAGTTTCATGCTGTGGGCTCTCTGCTGTGATTTCACTGCGGCCTGGGTACCATAGACTCGGTGCTCTGGGCCACCTGCTCGGAGGTTCCAACTGCTGGATTCCTCACCTTTTTTATTCTTTGGGCCCTCTTTTTTCAGCCTACTCCTGCGTGACTCACTGCGTGCCCCTTGGGGATGTGGATCCTCTGGTTCAGGCCACATGTGCTGGGTTTCTCTCATTTATATGATGTGGCCACACTGGTGGCAGTGTCAGGACACTCCTGCCTGTTTCCGATCCCCTAACACATGTGGACACTCTGGTGAGGGTCTTATCCTGGCTGGGTTCCTCGCCCTTCTGTGAGGTAGGCCCTTTGCTGTGACATCACTCCTGCCTTGCTGGCACACATCACCTTGGCGACATGGGCCCTCAGTTGCGAGTTGGTGCCTGCTGGGGATCTCCTCCCCTTGGTAATGAGGGCCCTCTGGCGTCAGGCCCTAACTCCTGGGCTCCCAAAATTTTCTGATGTGAGCCCAGTGATGCCAGGACACTCTTGTAAGGTTCCCATCCCCATGGGGATGTGTGCCTTCTGTTCTCTTGTCCCAACGCCTGGGTTGCTCACAGTTTCATGATGTTGGCTCCCTGGTGTTAATTCACACAGGCTTAGATCCCGTAGCCTCACTGCTCCTTGCCGCCTGCTGGGAGGTTCCAACTGCAGGATTCCTCACTTTTTATTCTATGGGCCTTCAGTTTTGAGGCTCCTCCAGCCTGTCTCACTCCCAGCCCCTTGGTGATGTGTGTCCTCATGTTTGAGGCCACGTGTGCTGGGTCCCTCTCCTTTCCATAATGTGGCCCCACTGGTGTGAGGACACTCCTGCCCAGCTCCCATCCACTTGGTGATGTGGGACCTCTGGTGAGAGTCTGATCCTGGCTGGGTTCCTCACCCTTTTGTGAGGTGGGCCCTCTCTGTGAGGTAATTCCTGCCTGGCTTGCTCCCTTTGCCTTGGTGACATCGGCCCTTTGGTGGCAGTTGCAGCCTGCTGGGAACCTCCTCTCCTAAGTGTTCAGGGCCCTCTGGCGTCAGGCTCTAAGTGCTGGGCTCCCCACGTTTTCTGATGTGAGCCCAGTGATGCCACGACACTCCTGTACGGTTCCCATCCCCATGAAGATGTGTGCCTTCTGTTCTCTTGTCCCAACGCCTGGGTTGCTCACAGTTTCAGGATGTGGGCCCTCTGCTGTGAGTTCACTCCGGCCTGTATCCAATAGCGTCGGTGCTCTGGGCTGCCTGCTTGGAGGTTGCAACTTTTGGTTTCCTTAATTTTTATTCTATTGGCCCTCTGTTGTGAGTCTCATCCTGCATGCCTCACTCCCAGCACCTTCGTGATGTGTGTCCCCTTGTTTGAGGCCCCATGTGCTGGGTTCCTCACCTTTCGCTGATGTGGCCCCCCTGGTGTGATGACACTCCTTCCTGGTTCCCATCCACTTGGCGATGTGTGCCCTCTGGTGAGAGTCTGATCCTGATAGGGTTCCTCAAACTTCTTTGAGGTGGGCGCTCTGCTCTGAGGTCACTCCTGCCTGGCTGGCACACCCCGCCTTGGTAACGTCGGCCCTTTGGTGGCAGTTGGAGCCTGCTGGGAGCTTCCTCCCGTCAGTCATGAGGGCCCTCTGGCGTCAGGCCATAACTGCTGGGCACCCACATTTTATGATACGTGCTAAGTGGTACGAGGACACTCCTGCCAAGTTCCCATCCCCATGGGGATGTGGGCCTCCTGCTCTGAGGTCCCAACGCCTGGGTTGCTCAGAGTTTCATGATGTGGGCCATCTGCTGTGAGTTCACTGTGGCCTGGATCACATAGACTCGGTGCTCTGGGCCGCCTGCTGGGAGGTTCCAACTGCTGGATTCCTCACATTTTTTATTCTATGGGCCCTCTGTTTTGAGTCTCCTCCTGCATGCCTCACTGCCAGACCCCTTGTGATGTGTGTCCCCTTGTTTGAGGCCACATGTGCTGGGTTCCTCACCTTTCGCTGATGTGGCCCCACTGGTGTGAAGACACACTTGCCTAGTTCCCATCCCCTTGGTGACGTGGGCCCTCTGGTGAGAATCTGATCCTCGTTGGGGTCCTCACACTTCCGTGACGTGGGATCTCTGTGCTGAGGTCACTCCTGCCTGGCTGGCACACGTCACCTTGGCGACATGGGCCCTCAGTTGGGAGTTGGTGCCTGCTGGCGGTCTACTCCCCTTGGTAATGAGGTCACTCTGGCTTCAGGCCCTAACTCCTGGGATCCAAATTTTTCTGATGGTCGCCCAGTGGTTCTAGGACACTCCTGCCAGGTTCCCATCTCCATGGGCATGTGGGCCTTCTGTTCTGAGGTCCCAACGGCTGGGTTGCTCACAGTTTCATGATGTGGGCCATCTGCTGTAAGTTCACTGCGGCCTGGATCCCATAGACTCTGTGCTCTTGGCCGCCTGCTGAGAGGTTCCAACTGCTGGATTCCTCACATTTTTTATTCTATGGGCCCTCTGTTTTGAGTCTCCTCCTGCATGCCTCACTGCCAGACCCCTTGTGATGTGTGTCCCCTTGTTTGAGGCCACATGTGCTGGGTTCCTCCACTTTCGCTGATGTGGCCCCACTGGTGTGAAGACACACTTGCCTAGTTCCCATCCCCTTGGTGATGTGGGCCCTCTGGTGAGAATCTGATCCTCGTTGGGGTCCTCACACTTCCGTGACGTGGGATCTCTGTGCTGAGGTCACTCCTGCCTGGCTGGCACACGTCACCTTGGCGACATGGGCCCTCAGTTGGGAGTTGGTGCCTGCTGGCGGTCTACTCCCCTTGGTAATGAGGTCACTCTGGCTTCAGGCCCTAACTCCTGGGATCCAAATTTTTCTGATGGTCGCCCAGTGGTTCTAGGACACTCCTGCCAGGTTCCCATCTCCATGGGCATGTGGGCCTTCTGTTCTGAGGTCCCAACGGCTGGGTTGCTCACAGTTTCATGATGTGGGCCCTCTGCTGTAAGTTCACTGCGGCCTGGATCCCATAGACTCTGTGCTCTTGGCCGCCTGCTGAGAGGTTCCAACTGCTGGATTCCTCACATTTTTTATTCTATGGGCCCTGTGTTGTGAGGCTACTCCTTCCTGCCTCACTCCAAGCCCCTTGGAGATGTTGGTCCTCTGGTTTAAGCCACATGTTCTGGGTTCCTCACCTTTCTATGATTTGGCCTCACTGGTGTGAGGCCACTCCTGCCTCGTTCCGATCCCCTTGGTTATGTGGGCCCTCTGGGGAGAGTCTTATACTGGCTGGGTTCCTCACACTTCTGTGACGTAGGCCCTCTGCTCAGAGGTCACTCCTGCCTGGCTGGCACACGTCACCTTGGCAACGTGTGCCCTCAGTTGGGAGTTGGTGCCTGCTGGGAGCCTCCTCCCCTCAGTAATGAGGGCCCTCTGGCGTCAGGCCCTAACTCCTGGGCTCCCAAAATTTTCTGATGTGTGCCCTGTGGTGTGAGTACACTCCTGCCAGGTTCCCAACCTCATGGGAATGTGGGCCTTCTGCTCTGTGGTCCCAAAGTCTGGGTTGCTCACAGTTTCATGATGAGGGCCCTCTGTTGTGAGTTCACACCGGCCGGGATCCCATAGCCTCGCTGCACTTTGCCGCCTGGTGGGAGGTTCCAAATGCTGGATTCCTCACATTTTTTATTCTACGGGCCCTGTGTTGTGAGGCTACTCCTGCCTGCCTCACTCCGAGCCCCTTGGAGATGTGGGTCCTCTGGTTTAGGCCACATGTTCCGGGTTCCTCACCTTTCTATGATTTGGCCACACTGGTGTGAGGACACTCCTGCCTGGTTCCGATCCCCTTGGTGATGTGAGTCCTCTGGTGATAGTCTGATCCTGGATGGGTTCCTCACCCTTCTGTGAGGTGGGCCCTCTCTCTGAGGCAATTCCTGCCTGGCTGGCACAAGTTGCCTTGGTGAGCTCGGCCCTCTGGTGGCAGTTGGAGCCTGCTGGGAACCTCCTCTCCTACGCGATGAGGGCCCTCTGGCGTCAGGCTCTAACTGCTGGGCTCCCCACGTTTTCTGATGTGAGCCCAGTGATGCCAGGACACTCTTGTAAGGTTCCCATCCCCATGGGGATGTGTGCCTTCTGTTCTCTTGTCCCAACGCCTGGGTTACTCACAGTTTCATGATGTTGGCTCCCTGGTGTTAGTTCACCAGGCTTAGATCCCATAGCCTCTGTGCTCTGGGCTGCCTGCTGGGAGGTTCCAACTGCAGGATCCCTCACCATTTTTATACTTCTGTCCCTGTGTTGTGAGGCTCCTCCTGCCTGCCTCACTGCGAGCCCCTTGTTGATGTAGGTCCTCCGGTTTGAGGCCACATGTGCCGGTTGCCTCACCTTTTAGTGATGTGGCCCCACTGGTGTGAGGACACTCCTGCCTGGTTCCCATCCCCTTGGTGATGTGGGCCCTCTGGTGAGAGTCTGATCCTGATGGGGTTCCTCACGCTTCTGTGAGGTGGGCCCTCTGCTCTGAGGTCACTCCTGCCTGGCTTGCACACACCTCCATGGCGACGTTGGCACTCTGGTGACAGTTGGAGCCTGCTGAGAGCCTCCTTCCCTCGGTGATGAGGGCCTTCTGGCGTCAGGCCCTAACTGCTGGGTACCCACATATTCTGATACATGCTAAGTGGTGTGAGGACACTCCTGCCAGGTTCCCATCCCTATTGGGATGTGGGCCTTGTGCTCTGAGGTCCCAACGTCTGGGTTGCTCACAGTTTCATGATGTGGCCCTCTGCTCTGTGTTCACTGTGGTCTGGATCCCATAGTCTCGGTGCTCTGGGCTCCCTGCTGGCAGGTTCCTACTGCTGGTTTCCTCACCATTTTTATTCTATGGGCCCTGTGTTGTGTGGCTACTCCTGCCTACCTCACTCCGAGGCCATTGGACATGTGGGTCCTCTGGTTTAGGCCACATGTGCTGGGTTCCTCACCTTTCTATGATGTGACCGCACTGGTGTGAGGACACTCCTGCCTGGTTCCGATCCCCTTGGTGATGTGGGCCCTCTGGTGAGAGTCTTATCCTGGCTTGGTTGCTCACCCTTCTGTGAGGTAGGCCCTCTGCTGCGAGGTCACTCCTGCCTGGCTGGCAAACGTTACCTTGGTGACGTGTGCCCTCAGTTGGGAGTTGGTGCCTGTTTGGAGTCTCCTCCCCTCGGTAATGAGGGCCCTCTGGCATCAGGCCCTAACTCCTGGCTCCCAAATTTTCTGATGTGCGCCCTGTGGTGCGAGTACACTCCTGGCAGGTTCCCAACCACATGGGAATGTGGGCCTTCAGCTCTGAGGTCCCAACGCCTGTGTTGCTCACAGTTTCATGATGAGGGCCCTCTGTTGTGAATTCACTCAGGCCTGGATCCCATAGCCTCCCTGCTCTTGGCCGCCTGCTGGGAGGTTCCAACTGCGGGATTCCTTACCTTTGTTATTCTATAGGAACTCTGTTTTGAGGCTCCCCCTGCCTGCCTCACTCCCAGCCCCTTGGTGATGTGTGTCCTCTGATTTGAGGCTACGTGTGCTGGGTCCCTCGTCTTTCGCTGACGTGGCTCCACTGGTGAGAGGACACTCCTGCCTGGTTCTCATCCCCTTGGTGATGTGGGCCCTCTGGAGAGAGTCTGATCCTTGTTGGGTACCTCACACATTTGTGAGGTGGGCCCTCTGCTCTGAAGTCAGTCCTGCCTGGCTCGCACACCCTGATTTAGTGACGTCGGCCCTCGGGTAGCACTTGGAGCGTGCTGGGGCCTCCTCCCGTTGGTAATGAGGGCCCTCTGGCGTCAGGCCCTAACTGGTGGACTCCCCACATTTTCTGATGTGTGCCCACTGGTGCAATGACACTCCTGCCAGGTTCCCATCCCCATGGGGATGTGGGCCTTCTGCTCTGAGGTCCCAACGGCTGGGTTGATTACAGTGTCAGGATGTTGGCCCTCTGCTGTGAATTTACTCTGGCATGGATCCTATGGCCTCGGTGATCTGGGCCACCTGCTTGGAGCTTCCAACTGCTGGATTCCTCACCTTTTTTATTCTATGGTCCCTGTGTTGTGAGACACCTCCTGCCTGCCTCACTCCGAGCCTCTTGGCGATGTGGGCACTCTGGTTTGAGGCCACATGTGCTGGTTTCCTCACCTTTCACAGATGTGGCCCCCCTTGTGTGAGGACACTCCTGCCTGGTTCCCATTACCTCGGAGATGTGTGCGCTCTGGTGAGTGTGATCCTGGTTGGGTTCCTCACACTTCTGTGAGGTGGGCCCTCTGCTGTGAGGTCACTCCTTCCTGGATGCACACATCGCCTTGGCCACATGGGCCCTGTGGTAGCAGTTGGAACCTGCTGGGAGCCTCCTCCCCTCGGTCATGAGGGCCCTCTGGCGTCAGGCTGTAACTGCTGGGTTCCCATATTTTCTGATACGTGCTAAGTGGTGCGAGGACACTCCTGCCAGGTTCCCATCCACATGGGGATGTGGGCCTTCTGCTCTGAGGTCCCAACAGCTGGGTTGCTCACAGTTTCATGCTGTGGGCTCTCTGCTGTGATTTCACTGCGGCCTGGGTACCATAGACTCGGTGCTCTGGGCCACCTGCTCGGAGGTTCCAACTGCTGGATTCCTCACCTTTTTTATTCTTTGGGCCCTCTTTTTTCAGCCTACTCCTGCGTGACTCACTGCGTGCCCCTTGGGGATGTGGATCCTCTGGTTCAGGCCACATGTGCTGGGTTTCTCTCATTTATATGATGTGGCCACACTGGTGGCAGTGTCAGGACACTCCTGCCTGTTTCCGATCCCCTAACACATGTGGACACTCTGGTGAGGGTCTTATCCTGGCTGGGTTCCTCGCCCTTCTGTGAGGTAGGCCCTTTGCTGTGACATCACTCCTGCCTTGCTGGCACACATCACCTTGGCGACATGGGCCCTCAGTTGCGAGTTGGTGCCTGCTGGGGATCTCCTCCCCTTGGTAATGAGGGCCCTCTGGCGTCAGGCCCTAACTCCTGGGCTCCCAAAATTTTCTGATGTGAGCCCAGTGATGCCAGGACACTCTTGTAAGGTTCCCATCCCCATGGGGATGTGTGCCTTCTGTTCTCTTGTCCCAACGCCTGGGTTGCTCACAGTTTCATGATGTTGGCTCCCTGGTGTTAATTCACACAGGCTTAGATCCCGTAGCCTCACTGCTCCTTGCCGCCTGCTGGAAGGTTCCAACTGCAGGATTCCTCACTTTTTATTCTATGGGCCTTCAGTTTTGAGGCTCCTCCAGCCTGTCTCACTCCCAGCCCCTTGGTGATGTGTGTCCTCATGTTTGAGGCCACGTGTGCTGGGTCCCTCTCCTTTCGATAATGTGGCCCCACTGGTGTGAGGACACTCCTGCCCAGCTCCCATCCACTTGGTGATGTGGGACCTCTGGTGAGAGTCTGATCCTGGCTGGGTTCCTCACCCTTTTGTGAGGTGGGCCCTCTCTGTGAGGTAATTCCTGCCTGGCTTGCTCCCTTTGCCTTGGTGACATCGGCCCTTTGGTGGCAGTTGCAGCCTGCTGGGAACCTCCTCTCCTAAGTGTTCAGGGCCCTCTGGCGTCAGGCTCTAAGTGCTGGGCTCCCCACGTTTTCTGATGTGAGCCCAGTGATGCCACGACACTCCTGTACGGTTCCCATCCCCATGAAGATGTGTGCCTTCTGTTCTCTTGTCCCAACGCCTGGGTTGCTCACAGTTTCAGGATGTGGGCCCTCTGCTGTGAGTTCACTCCGGCCTGTATCCAATAGCGTCGGTGCTCTGGGCTGCCTGCTTGGAGGTTGCAACTTTTGGTTTCCTTAATTTTTATTCTATTGGCCCTCTGTTGTGAGTCTCATCCTGCATGCCTCACTCCCAGCACCTTCGTGATGTGTGTCCCCTTGTTTGAGGCCACATGTGCTGGGTTCCTCACCTTTCGCTGATGTGGCCCCCCTGGTGTGATGACACTCCTTCCTGGTTCCCATCCACTTGGCGATGTGTGCCCTCTGGTGAGAGTCTGATCCTGATGGGGTTCCTCACACTTCTGTGAGGTGGGCGCTCTGCCCTGAGGTCACTCCTGCCTGGCTGGCACACCCCGCCTTGGTGACGTCGGCCCTTTGGTGGCAGTTGGAGCCTGCTGGGAGCTTCGTCCCGTCAGTCATGAGGGCCCTCTGGCGTCAGGCCATAACTGCTGGGCACCCACATTTTATGATACGTGCTAAGTGGTACGAGGACACTCCTGCCAAGTTCCCATCCCCATGGGGATGTGGGCCTCCTGCTCTGAGGTCCCAACGCCTGGGTTGCTCAGAGTTTCATGATGTGGGCCCTCTGCTGTGAGTTCACTGTGGCCTGGATCACATAGACTCGGTGCTCTGGGCCGCCTGCTGGGAGGTTCCAACTGCTGGATTCCTCACATTTTTTATTCTATGGGCCCTCTGTTTTGAGTCTCCTCCTGCATGCCTCACTGCCAGACCCCTTGTGATGTGTGTCCCCTTGTTTGAGGCCACATGTGCTGGGTTCCTCACCTTTCGCTGATGTGGCCCCACTGGTGTGAAGACACACTTGCCTAGTTCCCATCCCCTTGGTGATGTGGGCCCTCTGGTGAGAATCTGATCCTCGTTGGGGTCCTCACACTTCCGTGACGTGGGATCTCTGTGCTGAGGTCACTCCTGCCTGGCTGGCACACGTCACCTTGGCGACATGGGCCCTCAGTTGGGAGTTGGTGCCTGCTGGCGGTCTACTCCCCTTGGTAATGAGGTCACTCTGGCTTCAGGCCCTAACTCCTGGGATCCAAATTTTTCTGATGGTCGCCCAGTGGTTCTAGGACACTCCTGCCAGGTTCCCATCTCCATGGGCATGTGGGCCTTCTGTTCTGAGGTCCCAACGGCTGGGTTGCTCACAGTTTCATGATGTGGGCCCTCTGCTGTAAGTTCACTGCGGCCTGGATCCCATAGACTCTGTGCTCTTGGCCGCCTGCTGAGAGGTTCCAACTGCTGGATTCCTCACATTTTTTATTCTATGGGCCCTGTGTTGTGAGGCTACTCCTTCCTGCCTCACTCCAAGCCCCTTGGAGATGTTGGTCCTCTGGTTTAAGCCACATGTTCTGGGTTCCTCACCTTTCTATGATTTGGCCTCACTGGTGTGAGGCCACTCCTGCCTCGTTCCGATCCCCTTGGTTATGTGGGCCCTCTGGGGAGAGTCTTATACTGGCTGGGTTCCTCACACTTCTGTGACGTAGGCCCTCTGCTCAGAGGTCACTCCTGCCTGGCTGGCACACGTCACCTTGGCAACGTGTGCCCTCAGTTGGGAGTTGGTGCCTGCTGGGAGCCTCCTCCCCTCAGTAATGAGGGCCCTCTGGCGTCAGGCCCTAACTCCTGGGCTCCCAAAATTTTCTGATGTGTGCCCTGTGGTGTGAGTACACTCCTGCCAGGTTCCCAACCTCATGGGAATGTGGGCCTTCTGCTCTGTGGTCCCAAAGTCTGGGTTGCTCACAGTTTCATGATGAGGGCCCTCTGTTGTGAGTTCACACCGGCCGGGATCCCATAGCCTCGCTGCACTTTGCCGCCTGGTGGGAGGTTCCAAATGCTGGATTCCTCACATTTTTTATTCTACGGGCCCTGTGTTGTGAGGCTACTCCTGCCTGCCTCACTCCGAGCCCCTTGGAGATGTGGGTCCTCTGGTTTAGGCCACATGTTCCGGGTTCCTCACCTTTCTATGATTTGGCCACACTGGTGTGAGGACACTCCTGCCTGGTTCCGATCCCCTTGGTGATGTGAGTCCTCTGGTGATAGTCTGATCCTGGATGGGTTCCTCACCCTTCTGTGAGGTGGGCCCTCTCTCTGAGGCAATTCCTGCCTGGCTGGCACAAGTTGCCTTGGTGAGCTCGGCCCTCTGGTGGCAGTTGGAGCCTGCTGGGAACCTCCTCTCCTACGTGATGAGGGCCCTCTGGCGTCAGGCTCTAACTGCTGGGCTCCCCACGTTTTCTGATGTGAGCCCAGTGATGCCAGGACACTCTTGTAAGGTTCCCATCCCCATGGGGATGTGTGCCTTCTGTTCTCTTGTCCCAACGCCTGGGTTACTCACAGTTTCATGATGTTGGCTCCCTGGTGTTAGTTCACCAGGCTTAGATCCCATAGCCTCTGTGCTCTGGGCTGCCTGCTGGGAGGTTCCAACTGCAGGATCCCTCACCATTTTTATACTTCTGTCCCTGTGTTGTGAGGCTCCTCCTGCCTGCCTCACTGCGAGCCCCTTGTTGATGTAGGTCCTCTGGTTTGAGGCCACATGTGCCGGTTGCCTCACCTTTTAGTGATGTGGCCCCACTGGTGTGAGGACACTCCTGCCTGGTTCCCATCCCCTTGGTGATGTGGGCCCTCTGGTGAGAGTCTGATCCTGATTGGGTTCCTCACGCTTCTGTGAGGTGGGCCCTCTGCTCTGAGGTCACTCCTGCCTGGCTTGCACACACCTCCATGGCGACGTTGGCACTCTGGTGACAGTTGGAGCCTGCTGAGAGCCTCCTTCCCTCGGTGATGAGGGCCTTCTGGCGTCAGGCCCTAACTGCTGGGTACCCACATATTCTGATACATGCTAAGTGGTGTGAGGACACTCCTGCCAGGTTCCCATCCCTATTGGGATGTGGGCCTTGTGCTCTGAGGTCCCAACGTCTGGGTTGCTCACAGTTTCATGATGTGGCCCTCTGCTCTGTGTTCACTGTGGTCTGGATCCCATAGTCTCGGTGCTCTGGGCTCCCTGCTGGCAGGTTCCTACTGCTGGTTTCCTCACCATTTTTATTCTATGGGCCCTGTGTTGTGTGGCTACTCCTGCCTACCTCACTCCGAGGCCATTGGACATGTGGGTCCTCTGGTTTAGGCCACATGTGCTGGGTTCCTCACCTTTCTATGATGTGACCGCACTGGTGTGAGGACACTCCTGCCTGGTTCCGATCCCCTTGGTGATGTGGGCCCTCTGGTGAGAGTCTTATCCTGGCTTGGTTGCTCACCCTTCTGTGAGGTAGGCCCTCTGCTGCGAGGTCACTCCTGCCTGGCTGGCAAACGTTACCTTGGTGACGTGTGCCCTCAGTTGGGAGTTGGTGCCTGTTTGGAGTCTCCTCCCCTCGGTAATGAGGGCCCTCTGGCATCAGGCCCTAACTCCTGGCTCCCAAATTTTCTGATGTGCGCCCTGTGGTGCGAGTACACTCCTGGCAGGTTCCCAACCACATGGGAATGTGGGCCTTCAGCTCTGAGGTCCCAACGCCTGTGTTGCTCACAGTTTCATGATGAGGGCCCTCTGTTGTGAATTCACTCAGGCCTGGATCCCATAGCCTCCCTGCTCTTGGCCGCCTGCTGGGAGGTTCCAACTGCGGGATTCCTTACCTTTGTTATTCTATAGGAACTCTGTTTTGAGGCTCCCCCTGCCTGCCTCACTCCCAGCCCCTTGGTGATGTGTGTCCTCTGATTTGAGGCTACGTGTGCTGGGTCCCTCGTCTTTCGCTGACGTGGCTCCACTGGTGAGAGGACACTCCTGCCTGGTTCTCATCCCCTTGGTGATGTGGGCCCTCTGGAGAGAGTCTGATCCTTGTTGGGTACCTCACACATTTGTGAGGTGGGCCCTCTGCTCTGAAGTCAGTCCTGCCTGGCTCGCACACCCTGATTTAGTGACGTCGGCCCTCGGGTAGCACTTGGAGCGTGCTGGGGCCTCCTCCCGTTGGTAATGAGGGCCCTCTGGCGTCAGGCCCTAACTGGTGGACTCCCCACATTTTCTGATGTGTGCCCACTGGTGCAATGACACTCCTGCCAGGTTCCCATCCCCATGGGGATGTGGGCCTTCTGCTCTGAGGTCCCAACGGCTGGGTTGATTACAGTGTCAGGATGTTGGCCCTCTGCTGTGAGTTTACTCTGGCATGGATCCTATGGCCTCGGTGATCTGGGCCACCTGCTTGGAGCTTCCAACTGCTGGATTCCTCACCTTTTTTATTCTATGGTCCCTGTGTTGTGAGACACCTCCTGCCTGCCTCACTCCGAGCCTCTTGGCGATGTGGGCACTCTGGTTTGAGGCCACATGTGCTGGTTTCCTCACCTTTCACAGATGTGGCCCCCCTTGTGTGAGGACACTCCTGCCTGGTTCCCATTACCTCGGAGATGTGTGCGCTCTGGTGAGTGTGATCCTGGTTGGGTTCCTCACACTTCTGTGAGGTGGGCCCTCTGCTGTGAGGTCACTCCTTCCTGGATGCACACATCGCCTTGGCCACATGGGCCCTGTGGTAGCAGTTGGAACCTGCTGGGAGCCTCCTCCCCTCGGTCATGAGGGCCCTCTGGCGTCAGGCTGTAACTGCTGGGTTCCCATATTTTCTGATACGTGCTAAGTGGTGCGAGGACACTCCTGCCAGGTTCCCATCCACATGGGGATGTGGGCCTTCTGCTCTGAGGTCCCAACAGCTGGGTTGCTCACAGTTTCATGCTGTGGGCTCTCTGCTGTGATTTCACTGCGGCCTGCGTACCATAGACTCGGTGCTCTGGGCCACCTGCTCGGAGGTTCCAACTGCTGGATTCCTCACCTTTTTTATTCTTTGGGCCCTCTTTTTTCAGCCTACTCCTGCGTGACTCACTGCGTGCCCCTTGGGGATGTGGATCCTCTGGTTCAGGCCACATGTGCTGGGTTTCTCTCATTTATATGATGTGGCCACACTGGTGGCAGTGTCAGGACACTCCTGCCTGTTTCCGATCCCCTAACACATGTGGACACTCTGGTGAGGGTCTTATCCTGGCTGGGTTCCTCGCCCTTCTGTGAGGTAGGCCCTTTGCTGTGACATCACTCCTGCCTTGCTGGCACACATCACCTTGGCGACATGGGCCCTCAGTTGCGAGTTGGTGCCTGCTGGGGATCTCCTCCCCTTGGTAATGAGGGCCCTCTGGCGTCAGGCCCTAACTCCTGGGCTCCCAAAATTTTCTGATGTGAGCCCAGTGATGCCAGGACACTCTTGTAAGGTTCCCATCCCCATGGGGATGTGTGCCTTCTGTTCTCTTGTCCCAACGCCTGGGTTGCTCACAGTTTCATGATGTTGGCTCCCTGGTGTTAATTCACACAGGCTTAGATCCCGTAGCCTCACTGCTCCTTGCCGCCTGCTGGGAGGTTCCAACTGCAGGATTCCTCACTTTTTATTCTATGGGCCTTCAGTTTTGAGGCTCCTCCAGCCTGTCTCACTCCCAGCCCCTTGGTGATGTGTGTCCTCATGTTTGAGGCCACGTGTGCTGGGTCCCTCTCCTTTCGATAATGTGGCCCCCCTGGTGTGAGGACACTCCTGCCCAGCGCCCATCCACTTGGTGATGTGGGACCTCTGGTGAGAGTCTGATCCTGGCTGGGTTCCTCACCCTTTTGTGAGGTGGGCCCTCTCTGTGAGGTAATTCCTGCCTGGCTTGCTCCCTTTGCCTTGGTGACATCGGCCCTTTGGTGGCAGTTGCAGCCTGCTGGGAACCTCCTCTCCTAAGTGTTCAGGGCCCTCTGGCGTCAGGCTCTAAGTGCTGGGCTCCCCACGTTTTCTGCTGTGAGCCCAGTGATGCCACGACACTCCTGTACGGTTCCCATCCCCATGAAGATGTGTGCCTTCTGTTCCCTTGTCCCAACGCCTGGGTTGCTCACAGTTTCAGGATGTGGGCCCTCTGCTGTGAGTTCACTCCGGCCTGTATCCAATAGCGTCGGTGCTCTAGGCTGCCTGCTTGGAGGTTGCAACTTTTGGTTTCCTTAATTTTTATTCTATTGGCCCTCTGTTGTGAGTCTCATCCTGCATGCCTCACTCCCAGCACCTTCGTGATGTGTGTCCCCTTGTTTGAGGCCACATGTGCTGGGTTCCTCACCTTTCGCTGATGTGGCCCCCCTGGTGTGATGACACTCCTTCCTGGTTCCCATCCACTTGGCGATGTGTGCCCTCTGGTGAGAGTCTGATCCTGATAGGGTTCCTCACACTTCCGTGAGGTGGGCGCTCTGCTCTGAGGTCACTCCTGCCTGGCTGGCACACCCCGCCTTGGTGACGTCGGCCCTTTGGTGGCAGTTGGAGCCTGCTGGGAGCTTCCTCCCGTCAGTCATGAGGGCCCTCTGGCGCCAGGCCATAACTGCTGGGCACCCACATTTTATGATACGTGCTAAGTGGTACGAGGACACTCCTGCCAAGTTCCCATCCCCATGGGGATGTGGGCCTCCTGCTCTGAGGTCCCAACGCCTGGCTTGCTCAGAGTTTCATGATGTGGGCCATCTGCTGTGAGTTCACTGTGGCCTGGATCACATAGACTCGGTGCTCTGGGCCGCCTGCTGGGAGGTTCCAACTGCTGGATTCCTCACATTTTTTATTCTATGGGCCCTCTGTTTTGAGTCTCCTCCTGCATGCCTCACTGCCAGACCCCTTGTGATGTGTGTCCCCTTGTTTGAGGCCACATGTGCTGGGTTCCTCACCTTTCGCTGATGTGGCCCCACTGGTGTGAAGACACACTTGCCTAGTTCCCATCCCCTTGGTGACGTGGGCCCTCTGGTGAGAATCTGATCCTCGTTGGGGTACTCACACTTCTGTGACGTGGGATCTCTGTGCTGAGGTCACTCCTGCCTGGCTGGCACACGTCACCTTGGCGACATGGGCCCTCAGTTGGGAGTTGGTGCCTGCTGGCGGTCTACTCCCCTTGGTAATGAGGTCACTCTGGCTTCAGGCCCTAACTCCTGGGATCCAAATTTTTCTGATGGTCGCCCAGTGGTTCTAGGACACTCCTGCCAGGTTCCCATCTCCATGGGCATGTGGGCCTTCTGTTCTGAGGTCCCAACGGCTGGGTTGCTCACAGTTTCATGATGTGGGCCATCTGCTGTAAGTTCACTGCAGCCTGGATCCCATAGACTCTGTGCTCTTGGCCGCCTGCTGAGAGGTTCCGACTGCTGGATTCCTCACATTTTTTATTCTATGGGCCCTCTGTTTTGAGTCTCCTCCTGCATGCCTCACTGCCAGACCCCTTGTGATGTGTGTCCCCTTGTTTGAGGCCACATGTGCTGGGTTCCTCCACTTTCGCTGATGTGGCCCCACTGGTGTGAAGACACACTTGCCTAGTTCCCATCCCCTTGGTGATGTGGGCCCTCTGGTGAGAATCTGATCCTCGTTGGGGTCCTCACACTTCCGTGACGTGGGATCTCTGTGCTGAGGTCACTCCTGCCTGGCTGGCACACGTCACCTTGGCGACATGGGCCCTCAGTTGGGAGTTGGTGCCTGCTGGCGGTCTACTCCCCTTGGTAATGAGGTCACTCTGGCTTCAGGCCCTAACTCCTGGGATCCAAATTTTTCTGATGGTCGCCCAGTGGTTCTAGGACACTCCTGCCAGGTTCCCATCTCCATGGGCATGTGGGCCTTCTGTTCTGAGGTCCCAACGGCTGGGTTGCTCACAGTTTCATGATGTGGGCCCTCTGCTGTAAGTTCACTGCGGCCTGGATCCCATAGACTCTGTGCTCTTGGCCGCCTGCTGAGAGGTTCCAACTGCTGGATTCCTCACATTTTTTATTCTATGGGCCCTGTGTTGTGAGGCTACTCCTTCCTGCCTCACTCCAAGCCCCTTGGAGATGTTGGTCCTCTGGTTTAAGCCACATGTTCTGGGTTCCTCACCTTTCTATGATTTGGCCTCACTGGTGTGAGGCCACTCCTGCCTCGTTCCGATCCCCTTGGTTATGTGGGCCCTCTGGGGAGAGTCTTATACTGGCTGGGTTCCTCACACTTCTGTGACGTAGGCCCTCTGCTCAGAGGTCACTCCTGCCTGGCTGGCACACGTCACCTTGGCAACGTGTGCCCTCAGTTGGGAGTTGGTGCCTGCTGGGAGCCTCCTCCCCTCAGTAATGAGGGCCCTCTGGCGTCAGGCCCTAACTCCTGGGCTCCCAAAATTTTCTGATGTGTGCCCTGTGGTGTGAGTACACTCCTGCCAGGTTCCCAACCTCATGGGAATGTGGGCCTTCTGCTCTGTGGTCCCAAAGTCTGGGTTGCTCACAGTTTCATGATGAGGGCCCTCTGTTGTGAGTTCACACCGGCCGGGATCCCATAGCCTCGCTGCACTTTGCCGCCTGGTGGGAGGTTCCAAATGCTGGATTCCTCACATTTTTTATTCTACGGGCCCTGTGTTGTGAGGCTACTCCTGCCTGCCTCACTCCGAGCCCCTTGGAGATGTGGGTCCTCTGGTTTAGGCCACATGTTCCGGGTTCCTCACCTTTCTATGATTTGGCCACACTGGTGTGAGGACACTCCT
Source organism: Delphinapterus leucas (assembly GCF_059928025.1). Classification (NCBI taxonomy): domain Eukaryota; kingdom Metazoa; phylum Chordata; class Mammalia; order Artiodactyla; family Monodontidae; genus Delphinapterus; species Delphinapterus leucas. Next base: position 19,855,505 of record NW_028322233.1, on the reverse strand, counting down.
GCCTGGTTCCGATCCCCTTGGTGATGTGAGTCCTCTGGTGATAGTCTGATCCTGGATGGGTTCCTCACCCTTCTGTGAGGTGGGCCCTCTCTCTGAGGCAATTCCTGCCTGGCTGGCACAAGTTGCCTTGGTGAGCTCGGCCCTCTGGTGGCAGTTGGAGCCTGCTGGGAACCTCCTCTCCTACGTGATGAGGGCCCTCTGGCGTCAGGCTCTAACTGCTGGGCTCCCCACGTTTTCTGATGTGAGCCCAGTGATGCCAGGACACTCTTGTAAGGTTCCCATCCCCATGGGGATGTGTGCCTTCTGTTCTCTTGTCCCAACGCCTGGGTTACTCACAGTTTCATGATGTTGGCTCCCTGGTGTTAGTTCACCAGGCTTAGATCCCATAGCCTCTGTGCTCTGGGCTGCCTGCTGGGAGGTTCCAACTGCAGGATCCCTCACCATTTTTATACTTCTGTCCCTGTGTTGTGAGGCTCCTCCTGCCTGCCTCACTGCGAGCCCCTTGTTGATGTAGGTCCTCCGGTTTGAGGCCACATGTGCCGGTTGCCTCACCTTTTAGTGATGTGGCCCCACTGGTGTGAGGACACTCCTGCCTGGTTCCCATCCCCTTGGTGATGTGGGCCCTCTGGTGAGAGTCTGATCCTGATGGGGTTCCTCACGCTTCTGTGAGGTGGGCCCTCTGCTCTGAGGTCACTCCTGCCTGGCTTGCACACACCTCCATGGCGACGTTGGCACTCTGGTGACAGTTGGAGCCTGCTGAGAGCCTCCTTCCCTCGGTGATGAGGGCCTTCTGGCGTCAGGCCCTAACTGCTGGGTACCCACATATTCTGATACATGCTAAGTGGTGTGAGGACACTCCTGCCAGGTTCCCATCCCTATTGGGATGTGGGCCTTGTGCTCTGAGGTCCCAACGTCTGGGTTGCTCACAGTTTCATGATGTGGCCCTCTGCTCTGTGTTCACTGTGGTCTGGATCCCATAGTCTCGGTGCTCTGGGCTCCCTGCTGGCAGGTTCCTACTGCTGGTTTCCTCACCATTTTTATTCTATGGGCCCTGTGTTGTGTGGCTACTCCTGCCTACCTCACTCCGAGGCCATTGGACATGTGGGTCCTCTGGTTTAGGCCACATGTGCTGGGTTCCTCACCTTTCTATGATGTGACCGCACTGGTGTGAGGACACTCCTGCCTGGTTCCGATCCCCTTGGTGATGTGGGCCCTCTGGTGAGAGTCTTATCCTGGCTTGGTTGCTCACCCTTCTGTGAGGTAGGCCCTCTGCTGCGAGGTCACTCCTGCCTGGCTGGCAAACGTTACCTTGGTGACGTGTGCCCTCAGTTGGGAGTTGGTGCCTGTTTGGAGTCTCCTCCCCTCGGTAATGAGGGCCCTCTGGCATCAGGCCCTAACTCCTGGCTCCCAAATTTTCTGATGTGCGCCCTGTGGTGCGAGTACACTCCTGGCAGGTTCCCAACCACATGGGAATGTGGGCCTTCAGCTCTGAGGTCCCAACGCCTGTGTTGCTCACAGTTTCATGATGAGGGCCCTCTGTTGTGAATTCACTCAGGCCTGGATCCCATAGCCTCCCTGCTCTTGGCCGCCTGCTGGGAGGTTCCAACTGCGGGATTCCTTACCTTTGTTATTCTATAGGAACTCTGTTTTGAGGCTCCCCCTGCCTGCCTCACTCCCAGCCCCTTGGTGATGTGTGTCCTCTGATTTGAGGCTACGTGTGCTGGGTCCCTCGTCTTTCGCTGACGTGGCTCCACTGGTGAGAGGACACTCCTGCCTGGTTCTCATCCCCTTGGTGATGTGGGCCCTCTGGAGAGAGTCTGATCCTTGTTGGGTACCTCACACATTTGTGAGGTGGGCCCTCTGCTCTGAAGTCAGTCCTGCCTGGCTCGCACACCCTGATTTAGTGACGTCGGCCCTCGGGTAGCACTTGGAGCGTGCTGGGGCCTCCTCCCGTTGGTAATGAGGGCCCTCTGGCGTCAGGCCCTAACTGGTGGACTCCCCACATTTTCTGATGTGTGCCCACTGGTGCAATGACACTCCTGCCAGGTTCCCATCCCCATGGGGATGTGGGCCTTCTGCTCTGAGGTCCCAACGGCTGGGTTGATTACAGTGTCAGGATGTTGGCCCTCTGCTGTGAGTTTACTCTGGCATGGATCCTATGGCCTCGGTGATCTGGGCCACCTGCTTGGAGCTTCCAACTGCTGGATTCCTCACCTTTTTTATTCTATGGTCCCTGTGTTGTGAGACACCTCCTGCCTGCCTCACTCCGAGCCTCTTGGCGATGTGGGCACTCTGGTTTGAGGCCACATGTGCTGGTTTCCTCACCTTTCACAGATGTGGCCCCCCTTGTGTGAGGACACTCCTGCCTGGTTCCCATTACCTCGGAGATGTGTGCGCTCTGGTGAGTGTGATCCTGGTTGGGTTCCTCACACTTCTGTGAGGTGGGCCCTCTGCTGTGAGGTCACTCCTTCCTGGATGCACACATCGCCTTGGCCACATGGGCCCTGTGGTAGCAGTTGGAACCTGCTGGGAGCCTCCTCCCCTCGGTCATGAGGGCCCTCTGGCGTCAGGCTGTAACTGCTGGGTTCCCATATTTTCTGATACGTGCTAAGTGGTGCGAGGACACTCCTGCCAGGTTCCCATCCACATGGGGATGTGGGCCTTCTGCTCTGAGGTCCCAACAGCTGGGTTGCTCACAGTTTCATGCTGTGGGCTCTCTGCTGTGATTTCACTGCGGCCTGGGTACCATAGACTCGGTGCTCTGGGCCACCTGCTCGGAGGTTCCAACTGCTGGATTCCTCACCTTTTTTATTCTTTGGGCCCTCTTTTTTCAGCCTACTCCTGCGTGACTCACTGCGTGCCCCTTGGGGATGTGGATCCTCTGGTTCAGGCCACATGTGCTGGGTTTCTCTCATTTATATGATGTGGCCACACTGGTGGCAGTGTCAGGACACTCCTGCCTGTTTCCGATCCCCTAACACATGTGGACACTCTGGTGAGGGTCTTATCCTGGCTGGGTTCCTCGCCCTTCTGTGAGGTAGGCCCTTTGCTGTGACATCACTCCTGCCTTGCTGGCACACATCACCTTGGCGACATGGGCCCTCAGTTGCGAGTTGGTGCCTGCTGGGGATCTCCTCCCCTTGGTAATGAGGGCCCTCTGGCGTCAGGCCCTAACTCCTGGGCTCCCAAAATTTTCTGATGTGAGCCCAGTGATGCCAGGACACTCTTGTAAGGTTCCCATCCCCATGGGGATGTGTGCCTTCTGTTCTCTTGTCCCAACGCCTGGGTTGCTCACAGTTTCATGATGTTGGCTCCCTGGTGTTAATTCACACAGGCTTAGATCCCGTAGCCTCACTGCTCCTTGCCGCCTGCTGGGAGGTTCCAACTGCAGGATTCCTCACTTTTTATTCTATGGGCCTTCAGTTTTGAGGCTCCTCCAGCCTGTCTCACTCCCAGCCCCTTGGTGATGTGTGTCCTCATGTTTGAGGCCACGTGTGCTGGGTCCCTCTCCTTTCGATAATGTGGCCCCCCTGGTGTGAGGACACTCCTGCCCAGCGCCCATCCACTTGGTGATGTGGGACCTCTGGTGAGAGTCTGATCCTGGCTGGGTTCCTCACCCTTTTGTGAGGTGGGCCCTCTCTGTGAGGTAATTCCTGCCTGGCTTGCTCCCTTTGCCTTGGTGACATCGGCCCTTTGGTGGCAGTTGCAGCCTGCTGGGAACCTCCTCTCCTAAGTGTTCAGGGCCCTCTGGCGTCAGGCTCTAAGTGCTGGGCTCCCCACGTTTTCTGCTGTGAGCCCAGTGATGCCACGACACTCCTGTACGGTTCCCATCCCCATGAAGATGTGTGCCTTCTGTTCTCTTGTCCCAACGCCTGGGTTGCTCACAGTTTCAGGATGTGGGCCCTCTGCTGTGAGTTCACTCCGGCCTGTATCCAATAGCGTCGGTGCTCTAGGCTGCCTGCTTGGAGGTTGCAACTTTTGGTTTCCTTAATTTTTATTCTATTGGCCCTCTGTTGTGAGTCTCATCCTGCATGCCTCACTCCCAGCACCTTCGTGATGTGTGTCCCCTTGTTTGAGGCCACATGTGCTGGGTTCCTCACCTTTCGCTGATGTGGCCCCCCTGGTGTGATGACACTCCTTCCTGGTTCCCATCCACTTGGCGATGTGTGCCCTCTGGTGAGAGTCTGATCCTGATAGGGTTCCTCACACTTCCGTGAGGTGGGCGCTCTGCTCTGAGGTCACTCCTGCCTGGCTGGCACACCCCGCCTTGGTGACGTCGGCCCTTTGGTGGCAGTTGGAGCCTGCTGGGAGCTTCCTCCCGTCAGTCATGAGGGCCCTCTGGCGCCAGGCCATAACTGCTGGGCACCCACATTTTATGATACGTGCTAAGTGGTACGAGGACACTCCTGCCAAGTTCCCATCCCCATGGGGATGTGGGCCTCCTGCTCTGAGGTCCCAACGCCTGGGTTGCTCAGAGTTTCATGATGTGGGCCATCTGCTGTGAGTTCACTGTGGCCTGGATCACATAGACTCGGTGCTCTGGGCCGCCTGCTGGGAGGTTCCAACTGCTGGATTCCTCACATTTTTTATTCTATGGGCCCTCTGTTTTGAGTCTCCTCCTGCATGCCTCACTGCCAGACCCCTTGTGATGTGTGTCCCCTTGTTTGAGGCCACATGTGCTGGGTTCCTCACCTTTCGCTGATGTGGCCCCACTGGTGTGAAGACACACTTGCCTAGTTCCCATCCCCTTGGTGACGTGGGCCCTCTGGTGAGAATCTGATCCTCGTTGGGGTCCTCACACTTCTGTGACGTGGGATCTCTGTGCTGAGGTCACTCCTGCCTGGCTGGCACACATCACCTTGGCGACATGGGCCCTCAGTTGGGAGTTGGTGCCTGCTGGCGGTCTACTCCCCTTGGTAATGAGGTCACTCTGGCTTCAGGCCCTAACTCCTGGGATCCAAATTTTTCTGATGGTCGCCCAGTGGTTCTAGGACACTCCTGCCAGGTTCCCATCTCCATGGGCATGTGGGCCTTCTGTTCTGAGGTCCCAACGGCTGGGTTGCTCACAGTTTCATGATGTGGGCCATCTGCTGTAAGTTCACTGCAGCCTGGATCCCATAGACTCTGTGCTCTTGGCCGCCTGCTGAGAGGTTCCAACTGCTGGATTCCTCACATTTTTTATTCTATGGGCCCTCTGTTTTGAGTCTCCTCCTGCATGCCTCACTGCCAGACCCCTTGTGATGTGTGTCCCCTTGTTTGAGGCCACATGTGCTGGGTTCCTCCACTTTCGCTGATGTGGCCCCACTGGTGTGAAGACACACTTGCCTAGTTCCCATCCCCTTGGTGATGTGGGCCCTCTGGTGAGAATCTGATCCTCGTTGGGGTCCTCACACTTCCGTGACGTGGGATCTCTGTGCTGAGGTCACTCCTGCCTGGCTGGCACACGTCACCTTGGCGACATGGGCCCTCAGTTGGGAGTTGGTGCCTGCTGGCGGTCTACTCCCCTTGGTAATGAGGTCACTCTGGCTTCAGGCCCTAACTCCTGGGATCCAAATTTTTCTGATGGTCGCCCAGTGGTTCTAGGACACTCCTGCCAGGTTCCCATCTCCATGGGCATGTGGGCCTTCTGTTCTGAGGTCCCAACGGCTGGGTTGCTCACAGTTTCATGATGTGGGCCCTCTGCTGTAAGTTCACTGCGGCCTGGATCCCATAGACTCTGTGCTCTTGGCCGCCTGCTGAGAGGTTCCAACTGCTGGATTCCTCACATTTTTTATTCTATGGGCCCTGTGTTGTGAGGCTACTCCTTCCTGCCTCACTCCAAGCCCCTTGGAGATGTTGGTCCTCTGGTTTAAGCCACATGTTCTGGGTTCCTCACCTTTCTATGATTTGGCCTCACTGGTGTGAGGCCACTCCTGCCTCGTTCCGATCCCCTTGGTTATGTGGGCCCTCTGGGGAGAGTCTTATACTGGCTGGGTTCCTCACACTTCTGTGACGTAGGCCCTCTGCTCAGAGGTCACTCCTGCCTGGCTGGCACACGTCACCTTGGCAACGTGTGCCCTCAGTTGGGAGTTGGTGCCTGCTGGGAGCCTCCTCCCCTCAGTAATGAGGGCCCTCTGGCGTCAGGCCCTAACTCCTGGGCTCCCAAAATTTTCTGATGTGTGCCCTGTGGTGTGAGTACACTCCTGCCAGGTTCCCAACCTCATGGGAATGTGGGCCTTCTGCTCTGTGGTCCCAAAGTCTGGGTTGCTCACAGTTTCATGATGAGGGCCCTCTGTTGTGAGTTCACACCGGCCGGGATCCCATAGCCTCGCTGCACTTTGCCGCCTGGTGGGAGGTTCCAAATGCTGGATTCCTCACATTTTTTATTCTACGGGCCCTGTGTTGTGAGGCTACTCCTGCCTGCCTCACTCCGAGCCCCTTGGAGATGTGGGTCCTCTGGTTTAGGCCACATGTTCCGGGTTCCTCACCTTTCTATGATTTGGCCACACTGGTGTGAGGACACTCCTGCCTGGTTCCGATCCCCTTGGTGATGTGAGTCCTCTGGTGATAGTCTGATCCTGGATGGGTTCCTCACCCTTCTGTGAGGTGGGCCCTCTCTCTGAGGCAATTCCTGCCTGGCTGGCACAAGTTGCCTTGGTGAGCTCGGCCCTCTGGTGGCAGTTGGAGCCTGCTGGGAACCTCCTCTCCTACGTGATGAGGGCCCTCTGGCGTCAGGCTCTAACTGCTGGGCTCCCCACGTTTTCTGATGTGAGCCCAGTGATGCCAGGACACTCTTGTAAGGTTCCCATCCCCATGGGGATGTGTGCCTTCTGTTCTCTTGTCCCAACGCCTGGGTTACTCACAGTTTCATGATGTTGGCTCCCTGGTGTTAGTTCACCAGGCTTAGATCCCATAGCCTCTGTGCTCTGGGCTGCCTGCTGGGAGGTTCCAACTGCAGGATCCCTCACCATTTTTATACTTCTGTCCCTGTGTTGTGAGGCTCCTCCTGCCTGCCTCACTGCGAGCCCCTTGTTGATGTAGGTCCTCTGGTTTGAGGCCACATGTGCCGGTTGCCTCACCTTTTAGTGATGTGGCCCCACTGGTGTGAGGACACTCCTGCCTGGTTCCCATCCCCTTGGTGATGTGGGCCCTCTGGTGAGAGTCTGATCCTGATGGGGTTCCTCACGCTTCTGTGAGGTGGGCCCTCTGCTCTGAGGTCACTCCTGCCTGGCTTGCACACACCTCCATGGCGACGTTGGCACTCTGGTGACAGTTGGAGCCTGCTGAGAGCCTCCTTCCCTCGGTGATGAGGGCCTTCTGGCGTCAGGCCCTAACTGCTGGGTACCCACATATTCTGATACATGCTAAGTGGTGTGAGGACACTCCTGCCAGGTTCCCATCCCTATTGGGATGTGGGCCTTGTGCTCTGAGGTCCCAACGTCTGGGTTGCTCACAGTTTCATGATGTGGCCCTCTGCTCTGTGTTCACTGTGGTCTGGATCCCATAGTCTCGGTGCTCTGGGCTCCCTGCTGGCAGGTTCCTACTGCTGGTTTCCTCACCATTTTTATTCTATGGGCCCTGTGTTGTGTGGCTACTCCTGCCTACCTCACTCCGAGGCCATTGGACATGTGGGTCCTCTGGTTTAGGCCACATGTGCTGGGTTCCTCACCTTTCTATGATGTGACCGCACTGGTGTGAGGACACTCCTGCCTGGTTCCGATCCCCTTGGTGATGTGGGCCCTCTGGTGAGAGTCTTATCCTGGCTTGGTTGCTCACCCTTCTGTGAGGTAGGCCCTCTGCTGCGAGGTCACTCCTGCCTGGCTGGCAAACGTTACCTTGGTGACGTGTGCCCTCAGTTGGGAGTTGGTGCCTGTTTGGAGTCTCCTCCCCTCGGTAATGAGGGCCCTCTGGCATCAGGCCCTAACTCCTGGCTCCCAAATTTTCTGATGTGCGCCCTGTGGTGCGAGTACACTCCTGGCAGGTTCCCAACCACATGGGAATGTGGGCCTTCAGCTCTGAGGTCCCAACGCCTGTGTTGCTCACAGTTTCATGATGAGGGCCCTCTGTTGTGAATTCACTCAGGCCTGGATCCCATAGCCTCCCTGCTCTTGGCCGCCTGCTGGGAGGTTCCAACTGCGGGATTCCTTACCTTTGTTATTCTATAGGAACTCTGTTTTGAGGCTCCCCCTGCCTGCCTCACTCCCAGCCCCTTGGTGATGTGTGTCCTCTGATTTGAGGCTACGTGTGCTGGGTCCCTCGTCTTTCGCTGACGTGGCTCCACTGGTGAGAGGACACTCCTGCCTGGTTCTCATCCCCTTGGTGATGTGGGCCCTCTGGAGAGAGTCTGATCCTTGTTGGGTACCTCACACATTTGTGAGGTGGGCCCTCTGCTCTGAAGTCAGTCCTGCCTGGCTCGCACACCCTGATTTAGTGACGTCGGCCCTCGGGTAGCACTTGGAGCGTGCTGGGGCCTCCTCCCGTTGGTAATGAGGGCCCTCTGGCGTCAGGCCCTAACTGGTGGACTCCCCACATTTTCTGATGTGTGCCCACTGGTGCAATGACACTCCTGCCAGGTTCCCATCCCCATGGGGATGTGGGCCTTCTGCTCTGAGGTCCCAACGGCTGGGTTGATTACAGTGTCAGGATGTTGGCCCTCTGCTGTGAGTTTACTCTGGCATGGATCCTATGGCCTCGGTGATCTGGGCCACCTGCTTGGAGCTTCCAACTGCTGGATTCCTCACCTTTTTTATTCTATGGTCCCTGTGTTGTGAGACACCTCCTGCCTGCCTCACTCCGAGCCTCTTGGCGATGTGGGCACTCTGGTTTGAGGCCACATGTGCTGGTTTCCTCACCTTTCACAGATGTGGCCCCCCTTGTGTGAGGACACTCCTGCCTGGTTCCCATTACCTCGGAGATGTGTGCGCTCTGGTGAGTGTGATCCTGGTTGGGTTCCTCACACTTCTGTGAGGTGGGCCCTCTGCTGTGAGGTCACTCCTTCCTGGATGCACACATCGCCTTGGCCACATGGGCCCTGTGGTAGCAGTTGGAACCTGCTGGGAGCCTCCTCCCCTCGGTCATGAGGGCCCTCTGGCGTCAGGCTGTAACTGCTGGGTTCCCATATTTTCTGATACGTGCTAAGTGGTGCGAGGACACTCCTGCCAGGTTCCCATCCACATGGGGATGTGGGCCTTCTGCTCTGAGGTCCCAACAGCTGGGTTGCTCACAGTTTCATGCTGTGGGCTCTCTGCTGTGATTTCACTGCGGCCTGGGTACCATAGACTCGGTGCTCTGGGCCACCTGCTCGGAGGTTCCAACTGCTGGATTCCTCACCTTTTTTATTCTTTGGGCCCTCTTTTTTCAGCCTACTCCTGCGTGACTCACTGCGTGCCCCTTGGGGATGTGGATCCTCTGGTTCAGGCCACATGTGCTGGGTTTCTCTCATTTATATGATGTGGCCACACTGGTGGCAGTGTCAGGACACTCCTGCCTGTTTCCGATCCCCTAACACATGTGGACACTCTGGTGAGGGTCTTATCCTGGCTGGGTTCCTCGCCCTTCTGTGAGGTAGGCCCTTTGCTGTGACATCACTCCTGCCTTGCTGGCACACATCACCTTGGCGACATGGGCCCTCAGTTGCGAGTTGGTGCCTGCTGGGGATCTCCTCCCCTTGGTAATGAGGGCCCTCTGGCGTCAGGCCCTAACTCCTGGGCTCCCAAAATTTTCTGATGTGAGCCCAGTGATGCCAGGACACTCTTGTAAGGTTCCCATCCCCATGGGGATGTGTGCCTTCTGTTCTCTTGTCCCAACGCCTGGGTTGCTCACAGTTTCATGATGTTGGCTCCCTGGTGTTAATTCACACAGGCTTAGATCCCGTAGCCTCACTGCTCCTTGCCGCCTGCTGGGAGGTTCCAACTGCAGGATTCCTCACTTTTTATTCTATGGGCCTTCAGTTTTGAGGCTCCTCCAGCCTGTCTCACTCCCAGCCCCTTGGTGATGTGTGTCCTCATGTTTGAGGCCACGTGTGCTGGGTCCCTCTCCTTTCGATAATGTGGCCCCCCTGGTGTGAGGACACTCCTGCCCAGCGCCCATCCACTTGGTGATGTGGGACCTCTGGTGAGAGTCTGATCCTGGCTGGGTTCCTCACCCTTTTGTGAGGTGGGCCCTCTCTGTGAGGTAATTCCTGCCTGGCTTGCTCCCTTTGCCTTGGTGACATCGGCCCTTTGGTGGCAGTTGCAGCCTGCTGGGAACCTCCTCTCCTAAGTGTTCAGGGCCCTCTGGCGTCAGGCTCTAAGTGCTGGGCTCCCCACGTTTTCTGCTGTGAGCCCAGTGATGCCACGACACTCCTGTACGGTTCCCATCCCCATGAAGATGTGTGCCTTCTGTTCTCTTGTCCCAACGCCTGGGTTGCTCACAGTTTCAGGATGTGGGCCCTCTGCTGTGAGTTCACTCCGGCCTGTATCCAATAGCGTCGGTGCTCTAGGCTGCCTGCTTGGAGGTTGCAACTTTTGGTTTCCTTAATTTTTATTCTATTGGCCCTCTGTTGTGAGTCTCATCCTGCATGCCTCACTCCCAGCACCTTCGTGATGTGTGTCCCCTTGTTTGAGGCCACATGTGCTGGGTTCCTCACCTTTCGCTGATGTGGCCCCCCTGGTGTGATGACACTCCTTCCTGGTTCCCATCCACTTGGCGATGTGTGCCCTCTGGTGAGAGTCTGATCCTGATAGGGTTCCTCACACTTCTGTGAGGTGGGCGCTCTGCTCTGAGGTCACTCCTGCCTGGCTGGCACACCCCGCCTTGGTGACGTCGGCCCTTTGGTGGCAGTTGGAGCCTGCTGGGAGCTTCCTCCCGTCAGTCATGAGGGCCCTCTGGCGTCAGGCCATAACTGCTGGGCACCCACATTTTATGATACGTGCTAAGTGGTACGAGGACACTCCTGCCAAGTTCCCATCCCCATGGGGATGTGGGCCTCCTGCTCTGAGGTCCCAACGCCTGGGTTGCTCAGAGTTTCATGATGTGGGCCATCTGCTGTGAGTTCACTGTGGCCTGGATCACATAGACTCGGTGCTCTGGGCCGCCTGCTGGGAGGTTCCAACTGCTGGATTCCTCACATTTTTTATTCTATGGGCCCTCTGTTTTGAGTCTCCTCCTGCATGCCTCACTGCCAGACCCCTTGTGATGTGTGTCCCCTTGTTTGAGGCCACATGTGCTGGGTTCCTCACCTTTCGCTGATGTGGCCCCACTGGTGTGAAGACACACTTGCCTAGTTCCCATCCCCTTGGTGATGTGGGCCCTCTGGTGAGAATCTGATCCTCGTTGGGGTCCTCACACTTCTGTGACGTGGGATCTCTGTGCTGAGGTCACTCCTGCCTGGCTGGCACACGTCACCTTGGCGACATGGGCCCTCAGTTGGGAGTTGGTGCCTGCTGGCGGTCTACTCCCCTTGGTAATGAGGTCACTCTGGCTTCAGGCCCTAACTCCTGGGATCCAAATTTTTCTGATGGTCGCCCAGTGGTTCTAGGACACTCCTGCCAGGTTCCCATCTCCATGGGCATGTGGGCCTTCTGTTCTGAGGTCCCAACGGCTGGGTTGCTCACAGTTTCATGATGTGGGCCATCTGCTGTAAGTTCACTGCGGCCTGGATCCCATAGACTCTGTGCTCTTGGCCGCCTGCTGAGAGGTTCCAACTGCTGGATTCCTCACATTTTTTATTCTATGGGCCCTCTGTTTTGAGTCTCCTCCTGCATGCCTCACTGCCAGACCCCTTGTGATGTGTGTCCCCTTATTTGAGGCCACATGTGCTGGGTTCCTCCACTTTCGCTGATGTGGCCCCACTGGTGTGAAGACACACTTGCCTAGTTCCCATCCCCTTGGTGATGTGGGCCCTCTGGTGAGAATCTGATCCTCGTTGGGGTCCTCACACTTCCGTGACGTGGGATCTCTGTGCTGAGGTCACTCCTGCCTGGCTGGCACACGTCACCTTGGCGACATGGGCCCTCAGTTGGGAGTTGGTGCCTGCTGGCGGTCTACTCCCCTTGGTAATGAGGTCACTCTGGCTTCAGGCCCTAACTCCTGGGATCCAAATTTTTCTGATGGTCGCCCAGTGGTTCTAGGACACTCCTGCCAGGTTCCCATCTCCATGGGCATGTGGGCCTTCTGTTCTGAGGTCCCAACGGCTGGGTTGCTCACAGTTTCATGATGTGGGCCCTCTGCTGTAAGTTCACTGCGGCCTGGATCCCATAGACTCTGTGCTCTTGGCCGCCTGCTGAGAGGTTCCAACTGCTGGATTCCTCACATTTTTTATTCTATGGGCCCTGTGTTGTGAGGCTACTCCTTCCTGCCTCACTCCAAGCCCCTTGGAGATGTTGGTCCTCTGGTTTAAGCCACATGTTCTGGGTTCCTCACCTTTCTATGATTTGGCCTCACTGGTGTGAGGCCACTCCTGCCTCGTTCCGATCCCCTTGGTTATGTGGGCCCTCTGGGGAGAGTCTTATACTGGCTGGGTTCCTCACACTTCTGTGACGTAGGCCCTCTGCTCAGAGGTCACTCCTGCCTGGCTGGCACACGTCACCTTGGCAACGTGTGCCCTCAGTTGGGAGTTGGTGCCTGCTGGGAGCCTCCTCCCCTCAGTAATGAGGGCCCTCTGGCGTCAGGCCCTAACTCCTGGGCTCCCAAAATTTTCTGATGTGTGCCCTGTGGTGTGAGTACACTCCTGCCAGGTTCCCAACCTCATGGGAATGTGGGCCTTCTGCTCTGTGGTCCCAAAGTCTGGGTTGCTCACAGTTTCATGATGAGGGCCCTCTGTTGTGAGTTCACACCGGCCGGGATCCCATAGCCTCGCTGCACTTTGCCGCCTGGTGGGAGGTTCCAAATGCTGGATTCCTCACATTTTTTATTCTACGGGCCCTGTGTTGTGAGGCTACTCCTGCCTGCCTCACTCCGAGCCCCTTGGAGATGTGGGTCCTCTGGTTTAGGCCACATGTTCCGGGTTCCTCACCTTTCTATGATTTGGCCACACTGGTGTGAGGACACTCCTGCCTGGTTCCGATCCCCTTGGTGATGTGAGTCCTCTGGTGATAGTCTGATCCTGGATGGGTTCCTCACCCTTCTGTGAGGTGGGCCCTCTCTCTGAGGCAATTCCTGCCTGGCTGGCACAAGTTGCCTTGGTGAGCTCGGCCCTCTGGTGGCAGTTGGAGCCTGCTGGGAACCTCCTCTCCTACGTGATGAGGGCCCTCTGGCGTCAGGCTCTAACTGCTGGGCTCCCCACGTTTTCTGATGTGAGCCCAGTGATGCCAGGACACTCTTGTAAGGTTCCCATCCCCATGGGGATGTGTGCCTTCTGTTCTCTTGTCCCAACGCCTGGGTTACTCACAGTTTCATGATGTTGGCTCCCTGGTGTTAGTTCACCAGGCTTAGATCCCATAGCCTCTGTGCTCTGGGCTGCCTGCTGGGAGGTTCCAACTGCAGGATCCCTCACCATTTTTATACTTCTGTCCCTGTGTTGTGAGGCTCCTCCTGCCTGCCTCACTGCGAGCCCCTTGTTGATGTAGGTCCTCTGGTTTGAGGCCACATGTGCCGGTTGCCTCACCTTTTAGTGATGTGGCCCCACTGGTGTGAGGACACTCCTGCCTGGTTCCCATCCCCTTGGTGATGTGGGCCCTCTGGTGAGAGTCTGATCCTGATGGGGTTCCTCACGCTTCTGTGAGGTGGGCCCTCTGCTCTGAGGTCACTCCTGCCTGGCTTGCACACACCTCCATGGCGACGTTGGCACTCTGGTGACAGTTGGAGCCTGCTGAGAGCCTCCTTCCCTCGGTGATGAGGGCCTTCTGGCGTCAGGCCCTAACTGCTGGGTACCCACATATTCTGATACATGCTAAGTGGTGTGAGGACACTCCTGCCAGGTTCCCATCCCTATTGGGATGTGGGCCTTGTGCTCTGAGGTCCCAACGTCTGGGTTGCTCACAGTTTCATGATGTGGCCCTCTGCTCTGTGTTCACTGTGGTCTGGATCCCATAGTCTCGGTGCTCTGGGCTCCCTGCTGGCAGGTTCCTACTGCTGGTTTCCTCACCATTTTTATTCTATGGGCCCTGTGTTGTGTGGCTACTCCTGCCTACCTCACTCCGAGGCCATTGGACATGTGGGTCCTCTGGTTTAGGCCACATGTGCTGGGTTCCTCACCTTTCTATGATGTGACCGCACTGGTGTGAGGACACTCCTGCCTGGTTCCGATCCCCTTGGTGATGTGGGCCCTCTGGTGAGAGTCTTATCCTGGCTTGGTTGCTCACCCTTCTGTGAGGTAGGCCCTCTGCTGCGAGGTCACTCCTGCCTGGCTGGCAAACGTTACCTTGGTGACGTGTGCCCTCAGTTGGGAGTTGGTGCCTGTTTGGAGTCTCCTCCCCTCGGTAATGAGGGCCCTCTGGCATCAGGCCCTAACTCCTGGCTCCCAAATTTTCTGATGTGCGCCCTGTGGTGCGAGTACACTCCTGGCAGGTTCCCAACCACATGGGAATGTGGGCCTTCAGCTCTGAGGTCCCAACGCCTGTGTTGCTCACAGTTTCATGATGAGGGCCCTCTGTTGTGAATTCACTCAGGCCTGGATCCCATAGCCTCCCTGCTCTTGGCCGCCTGCTGGGAGGTTCCAACTGCGGGATTCCTTACCTTTGTTATTCTATAGGAACTCTGTTTTGAGGCTCCCCCTGCCTGCCTCACTCCCAGCCCCTTGGTGATGTGTGTCCTCTGATTTGAGGCTACGTGTGCTGGGTCCCTCGTCTTTCGCTGACGTGGCTCCACTGGTGAGAGGACACTCCTGCCTGGTTCTCATCCCCTTGGTGATGTGGGCCCTCTGGAGAGAGTCTGATCCTTGTTGGGTACCTCACACATTTGTGAGGTGGGCCCTCTGCTCTGAAGTCAGTCCTGCCTGGCTCGCACACCCTGATTTAGTGACGTCGGCCCTCGGGTAGCACTTGGAGCGTGCTGGGGCCTCCTCCCGTTGGTAATGAGGGCCCTCTGGCGTCAGGCCCTAACTGGTGGACTCCCCACATTTTCTGATGTGTGCCCACTGGTGCAATGACACTCCTGCCAGGTTCCCATCCCCATGGGGATGTGGGCCTTCTGCTCTGAGGTCCCAACGGCTGGGTTGATTACAGTGTCAGGATGTTGGCCCTCTGCTGTGAGTTTACTCTGGCATGGATCCTATGGCCTCGGTGATCTGGGCCACCTGCTTGGAGCTTCCAACTGCTGGATTCCTCACCTTTTTTATTCTATGGTCCCTGTGTTGTGAGACACCTCCTGCCTGCCTCACTCCGAGCCTCTTGGCGATGTGGGCACTCTGGTTTGAGGCCACATGTGCTGGTTTCCTCACCTTTCACAGATGTGGCCCCCCTTGTGTGAGGACACTCCTGCCTGGTTCCCATTACCTCGGAGATGTGTGCGCTCTGGTGAGTGTGATCCTGGTTGGGTTCCTCACACTTCTGTGAGGTGGGCCCTCTGCTGTGAGGTCACTCCTTCCTGGATGCACACATCGCCTTGGCCACATGGGCCCTGTGGTAGCAGTTGGAACCTGCTGGGAGCCTCCTCCCCTCGGTCATGAGGGCCCTCTGGCGTCAGGCTGTAACTGCTGGGTTCCCATATTTTCTGATACGTGCTAAGTGGTGCGAGGACACTCCTGCCAGGTTCCCATCCACATGGGGATGTGGGCCTTCTGCTCTGAGGTCCCAACAGCTGGGTTGCTCACAGTTTCATGCTGTGGGCTCTCTGCTGTGATTTCACTGCGGCCTGGGTACCATAGACTCGGTGCTCTGGGCCACCTGCTCGGAGGTTCCAACTGCTGGATTCCTCACCTTTTTTATTCTTTGGGCCCTCTTTTTTCAGCCTACTCCTGCGTGACTCACTGCGTGCCCCTTGGGGATGTGGATCCTCTGGTTCAGGCCACATGTGCTGGGTTTCTCTCATTTATATGATGTGGCCACACTGGTGGCAGTGTCAGGACACTCCTGCCTGTTTCCGATCCCCTAACACATGTGGACACTCTGGTGAGGGTCTTATCCTGGC
This sequence comes from Delphinapterus leucas, assembly GCF_059928025.1. Lineage (NCBI taxonomy): Eukaryota > Metazoa > Chordata > Mammalia > Artiodactyla > Monodontidae > Delphinapterus > Delphinapterus leucas. The sequence goes on along the minus strand of NW_028322233.1, from coordinate 19,839,479 downwards.
TGGGTTCCTCGCCCTTCTGTGAGGTAGGCCCTTTGCTGTGACATCACTCCTGCCTTGCTGGCACACATCACCTTGGCGACATGGGCCCTCAGTTGCGAGTTGGTGCCTGCTGGGGATCTCCTCCCCTTGGTAATGAGGGCCCTCTGGCGTCAGGCCCTAACTCCTGGGCTCCCAAAATTTTCTGATGTGAGCCCAGTGATGCCAGGACACTCTTGTAAGGTTCCCATCCCCATGGGGATGTGTGCCTTCTGTTCTCTTGTCCCAACGCCTGGGTTGCTCACAGTTTCATGATGTTGGCTCCCTGGTGTTAATTCACACAGGCTTAGATCCCGTAGCCTCACTGCTCCTTGCCGCCTGCTGGGAGGTTCCAACTGCAGGATTCCTCACTTTTTATTCTATGGGCCTTCAGTTTTGAGGCTCCTCCAGCCTGTCTCACTCCCAGCCCCTTGGTGATGTGTGTCCTCATGTTTGAGGCCACGTGTGCTGGGTCCCTCTCCTTTCGATAATGTGGCCCCACTGGTGTGAGGACACTCCTGCCCAGCTCCCATCCACTTGGTGATGTGGGACCTCTGGTGAGAGTCTGATCCTGGCTGGGTTCCTCACCCTTTTGTGAGGTGGGCCCTCTCTGTGAGGTAATTCCTGCCTGGCTTGCTCCCTTTGCCTTGGTGACATCGGCCCTTTGGTGGCAGTTGCAGCCTGCTGGGAACCTCCTCTCCTAAGTGTTCAGGGCCCTCTGGCGTCAGGCTCTAAGTGCTGGGCTCCCCACGTTTTCTGATGTGAGCCCAGTGATGCCACGACACTCCTGTACGGTTCCCATCCCCATGAAGATGTGTGCCTTCTGTTCTCTTGTCCCAACGCCTGGGTTGCTCACAGTTTCAGGATGTGGGCCCTCTGCTGTGAGTTCACTCCGGCCTGTATCCAATAGCGTCGGTGCTCTGGGCTGCCTGCTTGGAGGTTGCAACTTTTGGTTTCCTTAATTTTTATTCTATTGGCCCTCTGTTGTGAGTCTCATCCTGCATGCCTCACTCCCAGCACCTTCGTGATGTGTGTCCCCTTGTTTGAGGCCACATGTGCTGGGTTCCTCACCTTTCGCTGATGTGGCCCCCCTGGTGTGATGACACTCCTTCCTGGTTCCCATCCACTTGGCGATGTGTGCCCTCTGGTGAGAGTCTGATCCTGATAGGGTTCCTCACACTTCTGTGAGGTGGGCGCTCTGCTCTGAGGTCACTCCTGCCTGGCTGGCACACCCCGCCTTGGTGACGTCGGCCCTTTGGTGGCAGTTGGAGCCTGCTGGGAGCTTCCTCCCGTCAGTCATGAGGGCCCTCTGGCGTCAGGCCATAACTGCTGGGCACCCACATTTTATGATACGTGCTAAGTGGTACGAGGACACTCCTGCCAAGTTCCCATCCCCATGGGGATGTGGGCCTCCTGCTCTGAGGTCCCAACGCCTGGCTTGCTCAGAGTTTCATGATGTGGGCCATCTGCTGTGAGTTCACTGTGGCCTGGATCACATAGACTCGGTGCTCTGGGCCGCCTGCTGGGAGGTTCCAACTGCTGGATTCCTCACATTTTTTATTCTATGGGCCCTCTGTTTTGAGTCTCCTCCTGCATGCCTCACTGCCAGACCCCTTGTGATGTGTGTCCCCTTGTTTGAGGCCACATGTGCTGGGTTCCTCACCTTTCGCTGATGTGGCCCCACTGGTGTGAAGACACACTTGCCTAGTTCCCATCCCCTTGGTGACGTGGGCCCTCTGGTGAGAATCTGATCCTCGTTGGGGTACTCACACTTCTGTGACGTGGGATCTCTGTGCTGAGGTCACTCCTGCCTGGCTGGCACACGTCACCTTGGCGACATGGGCCCTCAGTTGGGAGTTGGTGCCTGCTGGCGGTCTACTCCCCTTGGTAATGAGGTCACTCTGGCTTCAGGCCCTAACTCCTGGGATCCAAATTTTTCTGATGGTCGCCCAGTGGTTCTAGGACACTCCTGCCAGGTTCCCATCTCCATGGGCATGTGGGCTTTCTGTTCTGAGGTCCCAACGGCTGGGTTGCTCACAGTTTCATGATGTGGGCCCTCAGCTGTAAGTTCACTGCGGCCTGGATCCCATAGACTCTGTGCTCTTGGCCGCCTGCTGAGAGGTTCCAACTGCTGGATTCCTCACATTTTTTATTCTATGGGCCCTCTGTTTTGAGTCTCCTCCTGCATGCCTCACTGCCAGACCCCTTGTGATGTGTGTCCCCTTATTTGAGGCCACATGTTCTGGGTTCCTCCACTTTCGCTGATGTGGCCCCACTGGTGTGAAGACACACTTGCCTAGTTCCCATCCCCTTGGTGATGTGGGCCCTCTGGCGAGAATCTGATCCTCGTTGGGGTCCTCACACTTCCGTGACGTGGGATCTCTGTGCTGAGGTCACTCCTGCCTGGCTGGCACACGTCACCTTGGCGACATGGGCCCTCAGTTGGGAGTTGGTGCCTGCTGGCGGTCTACTCCCCTTGGTAATGAGGTCACTCTGGCTTCAGGCCCTAACTCCTGGGATCCAAATTTTTCTGATGGTCGCCCAGTGGTTCTAGGACACTCCTGCCAGGTTCCCATCTCCATGGGCATGTGGGCCTTCTGTTCTGAGGTCCCAACGGCTGGGTTGCTCACAGTTTCATGATGTGGGCCCTCTGCTGTAAGTTCACTGCGGCCTGGATCCCATAGACTCTGTGCTCTTGGCCGCCTGCTGAGAGGTTCCAACTGCTGGATTCCTCACATTTTTTATTCTATGGGCCCTGTGTTGTGAGGCTACTCCTTCCTGCCTCACTCCAAGCCCCTTGGAGATGTTGGTCCTCTGGTTTAAGCCACATGTTCTGGGTTCCTCACCTTTCTATGATTTGGCCTCACTGGTGTGAGGCCACTCCTGCCTCGTTCCGATCCCCTTGGTTATGTGGGCCCTCTGGGGAGAGTCTTATACTGGCTGGGTTCCTCACACTTCTGTGACGTAGGCCCTCTGCTCAGAGGTCACTCCTGCCTGGCTGGCACACGTCACCTTGGCAACGTGTGCCCTCAGTTGGGAGTTGGTGCCTGCTGGGAGCCTCCTCCCCTCAGTAATGAGGGCCCTCTGGCGTCAGGCCCTAACTCCTGGGCTCCCAAAATTTTCTGATGTGTGCCCTGTGGTGTGAGTACACTCCTGCCAGGTTCCCAACCTCATGGGAATGTGGGCCTTCTGCTCTGTGGTCCCAAAGTCTGGGTTGCTCACAGTTTCATGATGAGGGCCCTCTGTTGTGAGTTCACACCGGCCGGGATCCCATAGCCTCGCTGCACTTTGCCGCCTGGTGGGAGGTTCCAAATGCTGGATTCCTCACATTTTTTATTCTACGGGCCCTGTGTTGTGAGGCTACTCCTGCCTGCCTCACTCCGAGCCCCTTGGAGATGTGGGTCCTCTGGTTTAGGCCACATGTTCCGGGTTCCTCACCTTTCTATGATTTGGCCACACTGGTGTGAGGACACTCCTGCCTGGTTCCGATCCCCTTGGTGATGTGAGTCCTCTGGTGATAGTCTGATCCTGGATGGGTTCCTCACCCTTCTGTGAGGTGGGCCCTCTCTCTGAGGCAATTCCTGCCTGGCTGGCACAAGTTGCCTTGGTGAGCTCGGCCCTCTGGTGGCAGTTGGAGCCTGCTGGGAACCTCCTCTCCTACGTGATGAGGGCCCTCTGGCGTCAGGCTCTAACTGCTGGGCTCCCCACGTTTTCTGATGTGAGCCCAGTGATGCCAGGACACTCTTGTAAGGTTCCCATCCCCATGGGGATGTGTGCCTTCTGTTCTCTTGTCCCAACGCCTGGGTTACTCACAGTTTCATGATGTTGGCTCCCTGGTGTTAGTTCACCAGGCTTAGATCCCATAGCCTCTGTGCTCTGGGCTGCCTGCTGGGAGGTTCCAACTGCAGGATCCCTCACCATTTTTATACTTCTGTCCCTGTGTTGTGAGGCTCCTCCTGCCTGCCTCACTGCGAGCCCCTTGTTGATGTAGGTCCTCCGGTTTGAGGCCACATGTGCCGGTTGCCTCACCTTTTAGTGATGTGGCCCCACTGGTGTGAGGACACTCCTGCCTGGTTCCCATCCCCTTGGTGATGTGGGCCCTCTGGTGAGAGTCTGATCCTGATGGGGTTCCTCACGCTTCTGTGAGGTGGGCCCTCTGCTCTGAGGTCACTCCTGCCTGGCTTGCACACACCTCCATGGCGACGTTGGCACTCTGGTGACAGTTGGAGCCTGCTGAGAGCCTCCTTCCCTCGGTGATGAGGGCCTTCTGGCGTCAGGCCCTAACTGCTGGGTACCCACATATTCTGATACATGCTAAGTGGTGTGAGGACACTCCTGCCAGGTTCCCATCCCTATTGGGATGTGGGCCTTGTGCTCTGAGGTCCCAACGTCTGGGTTGCTCACAGTTTCATGATGTGGCCCTCTGCTCTGTGTTCACTGTGGTCTGGATCCCATAGTCTCGGTGCTCTGGGCTCCCTGCTGGCAGGTTCCTACTGCTGGTTTCCTCACCATTTTTATTCTATGGGCCCTGTGTTGTGTGGCTACTCCTGCCTACCTCACTCCGAGGCCATTGGACATGTGGGTCCTCTGGTTTAGGCCACATGTGCTGGGTTCCTCACCTTTCTATGATGTGACCGCACTGGTGTGAGGACACTCCTGCCTGGTTCCGATCCCCTTGGTGATGTGGGCCCTCTGGTGAGAGTCTTATCCTGGCTTGGTTGCTCACCCTTCTGTGAGGTAGGCCCTCTGCTGCGAGGTCACTCCTGCCTGGCTGGCAAACGTTACCTTGGTGACGTGTGCCCTCAGTTGGGAGTTGGTGCCTGTTTGGAGTCTCCTCCCCTCGGTAATGAGGGCCCTCTGGCATCAGGCCCTAACTCCTGGCTCCCAAATTTTCTGATGTGCGCCCTGTGGTGCGAGTACACTCCTGGCAGGTTCCCAACCACATGGGAATGTGGGCCTTCAGCTCTGAGGTCCCAACGCCTGTGTTGCTCACAGTTTCATGATGAGGGCCCTCTGTTGTGAATTCACTCAGGCCTGGATCCCATAGCCTCCCTGCTCTTGGCCGCCTGCTGGGAGGTTCCAAGTGCGGGATTCCTTACCTTTGTTATTCTATAGGAACTCTGTTTTGAGGCTCCCCCTGCCTGCCTCACTCCCAGCCCCTTGGTGATGTGTGTCCTCTGATTTGAGGCTACGTGTGCTGGGTCCCTCGTCTTTCGCTGACGTGGCTCCACTGGTGAGAGGACACTCCTGCCTGGTTCTCATCCCCTTGGTGATGTGGGCCCTCTGGAGAGAGTCTGATCCTTGTTGGGTACCTCACACATTTGTGAGGTGGGCCCTCTGCTCTGAAGTCAGTCCTGCCTGGCTCGCACACCCTGATTTAGTGACGTCGGCCCTCGGGTAGCACTTGGAGCGTGCTGGGGCCTCCTCCCGTTGGTAATGAGGGCCCTCTGGCGTCAGGCCCTAACTGGTGGACTCCCCACATTTTCTGATGTGTGCCCACTGGTGCAATGACACTCCTGCCAGGTTCCCATCCCCATGGGGATGTGGGCCTTCTGCTCTGAGGTCCCAACGGCTGGGTTGATTACAGTGTCAGGATGTTGGCCCTCTGCTGTGAGTTTACTCTGGCATGGATCCTATGGCCTCGGTGATCTGGGCCACCTGCTTGGAGCTTCCAACTGCTGGATTCCTCACCTTTTTTATTCTATGGTCCCTGTGTTGTGAGACACCTCCTGCCTGCCTCACTCCGAGCCTCTTGGCGATGTGGGCACTCTGGTTTGAGGCCACATGTGCTGGTTTCCTCACCTTTCACAGATGTGGCCCCCCTTGTGTGAGGACACTCCTGCCTGGTTCCCATTACCTCGGAGATGTGTGCGCTCTGGTGAGTGTGATCCTGGTTGGGTTCCTCACACTTCTGTGAGGTGGGCCCTCTGCTGTGAGGTCACTCCTTCCTGGATGCACACATCGCCTTGGCCACATGGGCCCTGTGGTAGCAGTTGGAACCTGCTGGGAGCCTCCTCCCCTCGGTCATGAGGGCCCTCTGGCGTCAGGCTGTAACTGCTGGGTTCCCATATTTTCTGATACGTGCTAAGTGGTGCGAGGACACTCCTGCCAGGTTCCCATCCACATGGGGATGTGGGCCTTCTGCTCTGAGGTCCCAACAGCTGGGTTGCTCACAGTTTCATGCTGTGGGCTCTCTGCTGTGATTTCACTGCGGCCTGCGTACCATAGACTCGGTGCTCTGGGCCACCTGCTCGGAGGTTCCAACTGCTGGATTCCTCACCTTTTTTATTCTTTGGGCCCTCTTTTTTCAGCCTACTCCTGCGTGACTCACTGCGTGCCCCTTGGGGATGTGGATCCTCTGGTTCAGGCCACATGTGCTGGGTTTCTCTCATTTATATGATGTGGCCACACTGGTGGCAGTGTCAGGACACTCCTGCCTGTTTCCGATCCCCTAACACATGTGGACACTCTGGTGAGGGTCTTATCCTGGCTGGGTTCCTCGCCCTTCTGTGAGGTAGGCCCTTTGCTGTGACATCACTCCTGCCTTGCTGGCACACATCACCTTGGCGACATGGGCCCTCAGTTGCGAGTTGGTGCCTGCTGGGGATCTCCTCCCCTTGGTAATGAGGGCCCTCTGGCGTCAGGCCCTAACTCCTGGGCTCCCAAAATTTTCTGATGTGAGCCCAGTGATGCCAGGACACTCTTGTAAGGTTCCCATCCCCATGGGGATGTGTGCCTTCTGTTCTCTTGTCCCAACGCCTGGGTTGCTCACAGTTTCATGATGTTGGCTCCCTGGTGTTAATTCACACAGGCTTAGATCCCGTAGCCTCACTGCTCCTTGCCGCCTGCTGGGAGGTTCCAACTGCAGGATTCCTCACTTTTTATTCTATGGGCCTTCAGTTTTGAGGCTCCTCCAGCCTGTCTCACTCCCAGCCCCTTGGTGATGTGTGTCCTCATGTTTGAGGCCACGTGTGCTGGGTCCCTCTCCTTTCGATAATGTGGCCCCACTGGTGTGAGGACACTCCTGCCCAGCTCCCATCCACTTGGTGATGTGGGACCTCTGGTGAGAGTCTGATCCTGGCTGGGTTCCTCACCCTTTTGTGAGGTGGGCCCTCTCTGTGAGGTAATTCCTGCCTGGCTTGCTCCCTTTGCCTTGGTGACATCGGCCCTTTGGTGGCAGTTGCAGCCTGCTGGGAACCTCCTCTCCTAAGTGTTCAGGGCCCTCTGGCGTCAGGCTCTAAGTGCTGGGCTCCCCACGTTTTCTGATGTGAGCCCAGTGATGCCACGACACTCCTGTACGGTTCCCATCCCCATGAAGATGTGTGCCTTCTGTTCTCTTGTCCCAACGCCTGGGTTGCTCACAGTTTCAGGATGTGGGCCCTCTGCTGTGAGTTCACTCCGGCCTGTATCCAATAGCGTCGGTGCTCTGGGCTGCCTGCTTGGAGGTTGCAACTTTTGGTTTCCTTAATTTTTATTCTATTGGCCCTCTGTTGTGAGTCTCATCCTGCATGCCTCACTCCCAGCACCTTCGTGATGTGTGTCCCCTTGTTTGAGGCCACATGTGCTGGGTTCCTCACCTTTCGCTGATGTGGCCCCCCTGGTGTGATGACACTCCTTCCTGGTTCCCATCCACTTGGCGATGTGTGCCCTCTGGTGAGAGTCTGATCCTGATAGGGTTCCTCACACTTCTGTGAGGTGGGCGCTCTGCTCTGAGGTCACTCCTGCCTGGCTGGCACACCCCGCCTTGGTGACGTCGGCCCTTTGGTGGCAGTTGGAGCCTGCTGGGAGCTTCCTCCCGTCAGTCATGAGGGCCCTCTGGCGTCAGGCCATAACTGCTGGGCACCCACATTTTATGATACGTGCTAAGTGGTACGAGGACACTCCTGCCAAGTTCCCATCCCCATGGGGATGTGGGCCTCCTGCTCTGAGGTCCCAACGCCTGGGTTGCTCAGAGTTTCATGATGTGGGCCATCTGCTGTGAGTTCACTGTGGCCTGGATCACATAGACTCGGTGCTCTGGGCCGCCTGCTGGGAGGTTCCAACTGCTGGATTCCTCACATTTTTTATTCTATGGGCCCTCTGTTTTGAGTCTCCTCCTGCATGCCTCACTGCCAGACCCCTTGTGATGTGTGTCCCCTTGTTTGAGGCCACATGTGCTGGGTTCCTCACCTTTCGCTGATGTGGCCCCACTGGTGTGAAGACACACTTGCCTAGTTCCCATCCCCTTGGTGACGTGGGCCCTCTGGTGAGAATCTGATCCTCGTTGGGGTCCTCACACTTCCGTGACGTGGGATCTCTGTGCTGAGGTCACTCCTGCCTGGCTGGCACACGTCACCTTGGCGACATGGGCCCTCAGTTGGGAGTTGGTGCCTGCTGGCGGTCTACTCCCCTTGGTAATGAGGTCACTCTGGCTTCAGGCCCTAACTCCTGGGATCCAAATTTTTCTGATGGTCGCCCAGTGGTTCTAGGACACTCCTGCCAGGTTCCCATCTCCATGGGCATGTGGGCCTTCTGTTCTGAGGTCCCAACGGCTGGGTTGCTCACAGTTTCATGATGTGGGCCATCTGCTGTAAGTTCACTGCGGCCTGGATCCCATAGACTCTGTGCTCTTGGCCGCCTGCTGAGAGGTTCCAACTGCTGGATTCCTCACATTTTTTATTCTATGGGCCCTCTGTTTTGAGTCTCCTCCTGCATGCCTCACTGCCAGACCCCTTGTGATGTGTGTCCCCTTGTTTGAGGCCACATGTGCTGGGTTCCTCCACTTTCGCTGATGTGGCCCCACTGGTGTGAAGACACACTTGCCTAGTTCCCATCCCCTTGGTGATGTGGGCCCTCTGGTGAGAATCTGATCCTCGTTGGGGTCCTCACACTTCCGTGACGTGGGATCTCTGTGCTGAGGTCACTCCTGCCTGGCTGGCACACGTCACCTTGGCGACATGGGCCCTCAGTTGGGAGTTGGTGCCTGCTGGCGGTCTACTCCCCTTGGTAATGAGGTCACTCTGGCTTCAGGCCCTAACTCCTGGGATCCAAATTTTTCTGATGGTCGCCCAGTGGTTCTAGGACACTCCTGCCAGGTTCCCATCTCCATGGGCATGTGGGCCTTCTGTTCTGAGGTCCCAACGGCTGGGTTGCTCACAGTTTCATGATGTGGGCCCTCTGCTGTAAGTTCACTGCGGCCTGGATCCCATAGACTCTGTGCTCTTGGCCGCCTGCTGAGAGGTTCCAACTGCTGGATTCCTCACATTTTTTATTCTATGGGCCCTGTGTTGTGAGGCTACTCCTTCCTGCCTCACTCCAAGCCCCTTGGAGATGTTGGTCCTCTGGTTTAAGCCACATGTTCTGGGTTCCTCACCTTTCTATGATTTGGCCTCACTGGTGTGAGGCCACTCCTGCCTCGTTCCGATCCCCTTGGTTATGTGGGCCCTCTGGGGAGAGTCTTATACTGGCTGGGTTCCTCACACTTCTGTGACGTAGGCCCTCTGCTCAGAGGTCACTCCTGCCTGGCTGGCACACGTCACCTTGGCAACGTGTGCCCTCAGTTGGGAGTTGGTGCCTGCTGGGAGCCTCCTCCCCTCAGTAATGAGGGCCCTCTGGCGTCAGGCCCTAACTCCTGGGCTCCCAAAATTTTCTGATGTGTGCCCTGTGGTGTGAGTACACTCCTGCCAGGTTCCCAACCTCATGGGAATGTGGGCCTTCTGCTCTGTGGTCCCAAAGTCTGGGTTGCTCACAGTTTCATGATGAGGGCCCTCTGTTGTGAGTTCACACCGGCCGGGATCCCATAGCCTCGCTGCACTTTGCCGCCTGGTGGGAGGTTCCAAATGCTGGATTCCTCACATTTTTTATTCTACGGGCCCTGTGTTGTGAGGCTACTCCTGCCTGCCTCACTCCGAGCCCCTTGGAGATGTGGGTCCTCTGGTTTAGGCCACATGTTCCGGGTTCCTCACCTTTCTATGATTTGGCCACACTGGTGTGAGGACACTCCTGCCTGGTTCCGATCCCCTTGGTGATGTGAGTCCTCTGGTGATAGTCTGATCCTGGATGGGTTCCTCACCCTTCTGTGAGGTGGGCCCTCTCTCTGAGGCAATTCCTGCCTGGCTGGCACAAGTTGCCTTGGTGAGCTCGGCCCTCTGGTGGCAGTTGGAGCCTGCTGGGAACCTCCTCTCCTACGTGATGAGGGCCCTCTGGCGTCAGGCTCTAACTGCTGGGCTCCCCACGTTTTCTGATGTGAGCCCAGTGATGCCAGGACACTCTTGTAAGGTTCCCATCCCCATGGGGATGTGTGCCTTCTGTTCTCTTGTCCCAACGCCTGGGTTACTCACAGTTTCATGATGTTGGCTCCCTGGTGTTAGTTCACCAGGCTTAGATCCCATAGCCTCTGTGCTCTGGGCTGCCTGCTGGGAGGTTCCAACTGCAGGATCCCTCACCATTTTTATACTTCTGTCCCTGTGTTGTGAGGCTCCTCCTGCCTGCCTCACTGCGAGCCCCTTGTTGATGTAGGTCCTCCGGTTTGAGGCCACATGTGCCGGTTGCCTCACCTTTTAGTGATGTGGCCCCACTGGTGTGAGGACACTCCTGCCTGGTTCCCATCCCCTTGGTGATGTGGGCCCTCTGGTGAGAGTCTGATCCTGATGGGGTTCCTCACGCTTCTGTGAGGTGGGCCCTCTGCTCTGAGGTCACTCCTGCCTGGCTTGCACACACCTCCATGGCGACGTTGGCACTCTGGTGACAGTTGGAGCCTGCTGAGAGCCTCCTTCCCTCGGTGATGAGGGCCTTCTGGCGTCAGGCCCTAACTGCTGGGTACCCACATATTCTGATACATGCTAAGTGGTGTGAGGACACTCCTGCCAGGTTCCCATCCCTATTGGGATGTGGGCCTTGTGCTCTGAGGTCCCAACGTCTGGGTTGCTCACAGTTTCATGATGTGGCCCTCTGCTCTGTGTTCACTGTGGTCTGGATCCCATAGTCTCGGTGCTCTGGGCTCCCTGCTGGCAGGTTCCTACTGCTGGTTTCCTCACCATTTTTATTCTATGGGCCCTGTGTTGTGTGGCTACTCCTGCCTACCTCACTCCGAGGCCATTGGACATGTGGGTCCTCTGGTTTAGGCCACATGTGCTGGGTTCCTCACCTTTCTATGATGTGACCGCACTGGTGTGAGGACACTCCTGCCTGGTTCCGATCCCCTTGGTGATGTGGGCCCTCTGGTGAGAGTCTTATCCTGGCTTGGTTGCTCACCCTTCTGTGAGGTAGGCCCTCTGCTGCGAGGTCACTCCTGCCTGGCTGGCAAACGTTACCTTGGTGACGTGTGCCCTCAGTTGGGAGTTGGTGCCTGTTTGGAGTCTCCTCCCCTCGGTAATGAGGGCCCTCTGGCATCAGGCCCTAACTCCTGGCTCCCAAATTTTCTGATGTGCGCCCTGTGGTGCGAGTACACTCCTGGCAGGTTCCCAACCACATGGGAATGTGGGCCTTCAGCTCTGAGGTCCCAACGCCTGTGTTGCTCACAGTTTCATGATGAGGGCCCTCTGTTGTGAATTCACTCAGGCCTGGATCCCATAGCCTCCCTGCTCTTGGCCGCCTGCTGGGAGGTTCCAACTGCGGGATTCCTTACCTTTGTTATTCTATAGGAACTCTGTTTTGAGGCTCCCCCTGCCTGCCTCACTCCCAGCCCCTTGGTGATGTGTGTCCTCTGATTTGAGGCTACGTGTGCTGGGTCCCTCGTCTTTCGCTGACGTGGCTCCACTGGTGAGAGGACACTCCTGCCTGGTTCTCATCCCCTTGGTGATGTGGGCCCTCTGGAGAGAGTCTGATCCTTGTTGGGTACCTCACACATTTGTGAGGTGGGCCCTCTGCTCTGAAGTCAGTCCTGCCTGGCTCGCACACCCTGATTTAGTGACGTCGGCCCTCGGGTAGCACTTGGAGCGTGCTGGGGCCTCCTCCCGTTGGTAATGAGGGCCCTCTGGCGTCAGGCCCTAACTGGTGGACTCCCCACATTTTCTGATGTGTGCCCACTGGTGCAATGACACTCCTGCCAGGTTCCCATCCCCATGGGGATGTGGGCCTTCTGCTCTGAGGTCCCAACGGCTGGGTTGATTACAGTGTCAGGATGTTGGCCCTCTGCTGTGAGTTTACTCTGGCATGGATCCTATGGCCTCGGTGATCTGGGCCACCTGCTTGGAGCTTCCAACTGCTGGATTCCTCACCTTTTTTATTCTATGGTCCCTGTGTTGTGAGACACCTCCTGCCTGCCTCACTCCGAGCCTCTTGGCGATGTGGGCACTCTGGTTTGAGGCCACATGTGCTGGTTTCCTCACCTTTCACAGATGTGGCCCCCCTTGTGTGAGGACACTCCTGCCTGGTTCCCATTACCTCGGAGATGTGTGCGCTCTGGTGAGTGTGATCCTGGTTGGGTTCCTCACACTTCTGTGAGGTGGGCCCTCTGCTGTGAGGTCACTCCTTCCTGGATGCACACATCGCCTTGGCCACATGGGCCCTGTGGTAGCAGTTGGAACCTGCTGGGAGCCTCCTCCCCTCGGTCATGAGGGCCCTCTGGCGTCAGGCTGTAACTGCTGGGTTCCCATATTTTCTGATACGTGCTAAGTGGTGCGAGGACACTCCTGCCAGGTTCCCATCCACATGGGGATGTGGGCCTTCTGCTCTGAGGTCCCAACAGCTGGGTTGCTCACAGTTTCATGCTGTGGGCTCTCTGCTGTGATTTCACTGCGGCCTGGGTACCATAGACTCGGTGCTCTGGGCCACCTGCTCGGAGGTTCCAACTGCTGGATTCCTCACCTTTTTTATTCTTTGGGCCCTCTTTTTTCAGCCTACTCCTGCGTGACTCACTGCGTGCCCCTTGGGGATGTGGATCCTCTGGTTCAGGCCACATGTGCTGGGTTTCTCTCATTTATATGATGTGGCCACACTGGTGGCAGTGTCAGGACACTCCTGCCTGTTTCCGATCCCCTAACACATGTGGACACTCTGGTGAGGGTCTTATCCTGGCTGGGTTCCTCGCCCTTCTGTGAGGTAGGCCCTTTGCTGTGACATCACTCCTGCCTTGCTGGCACACATCACCTTGGCGACATGGGCCCTCAGTTGCGAGTTGGTGCCTGCTGGGGATCTCCTCCCCTTGGTAATGAGGGCCCTCTGGCGTCAGGCCCTAACTCCTGGGCTCCCAAAATTTTCTGATGTGAGCCCAGTGATGCCAGGACACTCTTGTAAGGTTCCCATCCCCATGGGGATGTGTGCCTTCTGTTCTCTTGTCCCAACGCCTGGGTTGCTCACAGTTTCATGATGTTGGCTCCCTGGTGTTAATTCACACAGGCTTAGATCCCGTAGCCTCACTGCTCCTTGCCGCCTGCTGGGAGGTTCCAACTGCAGGATTCCTCACTTTTTATTCTATGGGCCTTCAGTTTTGAGGCTCCTCCAGCCTGTCTCACTCCCAGCCCCTTGGTGATGTGTGTCCTCATGTTTGAGGCCACGTGTGCTGGGTCCCTCTCCTTTCGATAATGTGGCCCCACTGGTGTGAGGACACTCCTGCCCAGCTCCCATCCACTTGGTGATGTGGGACCTCTGGTGAGAGTCTGATCCTGGCTGGGTTCCTCACCCTTTTGTGAGGTGGGCCCTCTCTGTGAGGTAATTCCTGCCTGGCTTGCTCCCTTTGCCTTGGTGACATCGGCCCTTTGGTGGCAGTTGCAGCCTGCTGGGAACCTCCTCTCCTAAGTGTTCAGGGCCCTCTGGCGTCAGGCTCTAAGTGCTGGGCTCCCCACGTTTTCTGATGTGAGCCCAGTGATGCCACGACACTCCTGTACGGTTCCCATCCCCATGAAGATGTGTGCCTTCTGTTCTCTTGTCCCAACGCCTGGGTTGCTCACAGTTTCAGGATGTGGGCCCTCTGCTGTGAGTTCACTCCGGCCTGTATCCAATAGCGTCGGTGCTCTGGGCTGCCTGCTTGGAGGTTGCAACTTTTGGTTTCCTTAATTTTTATTCTATTGGCCCTCTGTTGTGAGTCTCATCCTGCATGCCTCACTCCCAGCACCTTCGTGATGTGTGTCCCCTTGTTTGAGGCCACATGTGCTGGGTTCCTCACCTTTCGCTGATGTGGCCCCCCTGGTGTGATGACACTCCTTCCTGGTTCCCATCCACTTGGCGATGTGTGCCCTCTGGTGAGAGTCTGATCCTGATAGGGTTCCTCACACTTCTGTGAGGTGGGCGCTCTGCTCTGAGGTCACTCCTGCCTGGCTGGCACACCCCGCCTTGGTGACGTCGGCCCTTTGGTGGCAGTTGGAGCCTGCTGGGAGCTTCCTCCCGTCAGTCATGAGGGCCCTCTGGCGTCAGGCCATAACTGCTGGGCACCCACATTTTATGATACGTGCTAAGTGGTACGAGGACACTCCTGCCAAGTTCCCATCCCCATGGGGATGTGGGCCTCCTGCTCTGAGGTCCCAACGCCTGGCTTGCTCAGAGTTTCATGATGTGGGCCATCTGCTGTGAGTTCACTGTGGCCTGGATCACATAGACTCGGTGCTCTGGGCCGCCTGCTGGGAGGTTCCAACTGCTGGATTCCTCACATTTTTTATTCTATGGGCCCTCTGTTTTGAGTCTCCTCCTGCATGCCTCACTGCCAGACCCCTTGTGATGTGTGTCCCCTTGTTTGAGGCCACATGTGCTGGGTTCCTCACCTTTCGCTGATGTGGCCCCACTGGTGTGAAGACACACTTGCCTAGTTCCCATCCCCTTGGTGACGTGGGCCCTCTGGTGAGAATCTGATCCTCGTTGGGGTCCTCACACTTCCGTGACGTGGGATCTCTGTGCTGAGGTCACTCCTGCCTGGCTGGCACACGTCACCTTGGCGACATGGGCCCTCAGTTGGGAGTTGGTGCCTGCTGGCGGTCTACTCCCCTTGGTAATGAGGTCACTCTGGCTTCAGGCCCTAACTCCTGGGATCCAAATTTTTCTGATGGTCGCCCAGTGGTTCTAGGACACTCCTGCCAGGTTCCCATCTCCATGGGCATGTGGGCCTTCTGTTCTGAGGTCCCAACGGCTGGGTTGCTCACAGTTTCATGATGTGGGCCCTCTGCTGTAAGTTCACTGCGGCCTGGATCCCATAGACTCTGTGCTCTTGGCCGCCTGCTGAGAGGTTCCAACTGCTGGATTCCTCACATTTTTTATTCTATGGGCCCTGTGTTGTGAGGCTACTCCTTCCTGCCTCACTCCAAGCCCCTTGGAGATGTTGGTCCTCTGGTTTAAGCCACATGTTCTGGGTTCCTCACCTTTCTATGATTTGGCCTCACTGGTGTGAGGCCACTCCTGCCTCGTTCCGATCCCCTTGGTTATGTGGGCCCTCTGGGGAGAGTCTTATACTGGCTGGGTTCCTCACACTTCTGTGACGTAGGCCCTCTGCTCAGAGGTCACTCCTGCCTGGCTGGCACACGTCACCTTGGCAACGTGTGCCCTCAGTTGGGAGTTGGTGCCTGCTGGGAGCCTCCTCCCCTCAGTAATGAGGGCCCTCTGGCGTCAGGCCCTAACTCCTGGGCTCCCAAAATTTTCTGATGTGTGCCCTGTGGTGTGAGTACACTCCTGCCAGGTTCCCAACCTCATGGGAATGTGGGCCTTCTGCTCTGTGGTCCCAAAGTCTGGGTTGCTCACAGTTTCATGATGAGGGCCCTCTGTTGTGAGTTCACACCGGCCGGGATCCCATAGCCTCGCTGCACTTTGCCGCCTGGTGGGAGGTTCCAAATGCTGGATTCCTCACATTTTTTATTCTACGGGCCCTGTGTTGTGAGGCTACTCCTGCCTGCCTCACTCCGAGCCCCTTGGAGATGTGGGTCCTCTGGTTTAGGCCACATGTTCCGGGTTCCTCACCTTTCTATGATTTGGCCACACTGGTGTGAGGACACTCCTGCCTGGTTCCGATCCCCTTGGTGATGTGAGTCCTCTGGTGATAGTCTGATCCTGGATGGGTTCCTCACCCTTCTGTGAGGTGGGCCCTCTCTCTGAGGCAATTCCTGCCTGGCTGGCACAAGTTGCCTTGGTGAGCTCGGCCCTCTGGTGGCAGTTGGAGCCTGCTGGGAACCTCCTCTCCTACGTGATGAGGGCCCTCTGGCGTCAGGCTCTAACTGCTGGGCTCCCCACGTTTTCTGATGTGAGCCCAGTGATGCCAGGACACTCTTGTAAGGTTCCCATCCCCATGGGGATGTGTGCCTTCTGTTCTCTTGTCCCAACGCCTGGGTTACTCACAGTTTCATGATGTTGGCTCCCTGGTGTTAGTTCACCAGGCTTAGATCCCATAGCCTCTGTGCTCTGGGCTGCCTGCTGGGAGGTTCCAACTGCAGGATCCCTCACCATTTTTATACTTCTGTCCCTGTGTTGTGAGGCTCCTCCTGCCTGCCTCACTGCGAGCCCCTTGTTGATGTAGGTCCTCCGGTTTGAGGCCACATGTGCCGGTTGCCTCACCTTTTAGTGATGTGGCCCCACTGGTGTGAGGACACTCCTGCCTGGTTCCCATCCCCTTGGTGATGTGGGCCCTCTGGTGAGAGTCTGATCCTGATGGGGTTCCTCACGCTTCTGTGAGGTGGGCCCTCTGCTCTGAGGTCACTCCTGCCTGGCTTGCACACACCTCCATGGCGACGTTGGCACTCTGGTGACAGTTGGAGCCTGCTGAGAGCCTCCTTCCCTCGGTGATGAGGGCCTTCTGGCGTCAGGCCCTAACTGCTGGGTACCCACATATTCTGATACATGCTAAGTGGTGTGAGGACACTCCTGCCAGGTTCCCATCCCTATTGGGATGTGGGCCTTGTGCTCTGAGGTCCCAACGTCTGGGTTGCTCACAGTTTCATGATGTGGCCCTCTGCTCTGTGTTCACTGTGGTCTGGATCCCATAGTCTCGGTGCTCTGGGCTCCCTGCTGGCAGGTTCCTACTGCTGGTTTCCTCACCATTTTTATTCTATGGGCCCTGTGTTGTGTGGCTACTCCTGCCTACCTCACTCCGAGGCCATTGGACATGTGGGTCCTCTGGTTTAGGCCACATGTGCTGGGTTCCTCACCTTTCTATGATGTGACCGCACTGGTGTGAGGACACTCCTGCCTGGTTCCGATCCCCTTGGTGATGTGGGCCCTCTGGTGAGAGTCTTATCCTGGCTTGGTTGCTCACCCTTCTGTGAGGTAGGCCCTCTGCTGCGAGGTCACTCCTGCCTGGCTGGCAAACGTTACCTTGGTGACGTGTGCCCTCAGTTGGGAGTTGGTGCCTGTTTGGAGTCTCCTCCCCTCGGTAATGAGGGCCCTCTGGCATCAGGCCCTAACTCCTGGCTCCCAAATTTTCTGATGTGCGCCCTGTGGTGCGAGTACACTCCTGGCAGGTTCCCAACCACATGGGAATGTGGGCCTTCAGCTCTGAGGTCCCAACGCCTGTGTTGCTCACAGTTTCATGATGAGGGCCCTCTGTTGTGAATTCACTCAGGCCTGGATCCCATAGCCTCCCTGCTCTTGGCCGCCTGCTGGGAGGTTCCAACTGCGGGATTCCTTACCTTTGTTATTCTATAGGAACTCTGTTTTGAGGCTCCCCCTGCCTGCCTCACTCCCAGCCCCTTGGTGATGTGTGTCCTCTGATTTGAGGCTACGTGTGCTGGGTCCCTCGTCTTTCGCTGACGTGGCTCCACTGGTGAGAGGACACTCCTGCCTGGTTCTCATCCCCTTGGTGATGTGGGCCCTCTGGAGAGAGTCTGATCCTTGTTGGGTACCTCACACATTTGTGAGGTGGGCCCTCTGCTCTGAAGTCAGTCCTGCCTGGCTCGCACACCCTGATTTAGTGACGTCGGCCCTCGGGTAGCACTTGGAGCGTGCTGGGGCCTCCTCCCGTTGGTAATGAGGGCCCTCTGGCGTCAGGCCCTAACTGGTGGACTCCCCACATTTTCTGATGTGTGCCCACTGGTGCAATGACACTCCTGCCAGGTTCCCATCCCCATGGGGATGTGGGCCTTCTGCTCTGAGGTCCCAACGGCTGGGTTGATTACAGTGTCAGGATGTTGGCCCTCTGCTGTGAGTTTACTCTGGCATGGATCCTATGGCCTCGGTGATCTGGGCCACCTGCTTGGAGCTTCCAACTGCTGGATTCCTCACCTTTTTTATTCTATGGTCCCTGTGTTGTGAGACACCTCCTGCCTGCCTCACTCCGAGCCTCTTGGCGATGTGGGCACTCTGGTTTGAGGCCACATGTGCTGGTTTCCTCACCTTTCACAGATGTGGCCCCCCTTGTGTGAGGACACTCCTGCCTGGTTCCCATTACCTCGGAGATGTGTGCGCTCTGGTGAGTGTGATCCTGGTTGGGTTCCTCACACTTCTGTGAGGTGGGCCCTCTGCTGTGAGGTCACTCCTTCCTGGATGCACACATCGCCTTGGCCACATGGGCCCTGTGGTAGCAGTTGGAACCTGCTGGGAGCCTCCTCCCCTCGGTCATGAGGGCCCTCTGGCGTCAGGCTGTAACTGCTGGGTTCCCATATTTTCTGATACGTGCTAAGTGGTGCGAGGACACTCCTGCCAGGTTCCCATCCACATGGGGATGTGGGCCTTCTGCTCTGAGGTCCCAACAGCTGGGTTGCTCACAGTTTCATGCTGTGGGCTCTCTGCTGTGATTTCACTGCGGCCTGGGTACCATAGACTCGGTGCTCTGGGCCACCTGCTCGGAGGTTCCAACTGCTGGATTCCTCACCTTTTTTATTCTTTGGGCCCTCTTTTTTCAGCCTACTCCTGCGTGACTCACTGCGTGCCCCTTGGGGATGTGGATCCTCTGGTTCAGGCCACATGTGCTGGGTTTCTCTCATTTATATGATGTGGCCACACTGGTGGCAGTGTCAGGACACTCCTGCCTGTTTCCGATCCCCTAACACATGTGGACACTCTGGTGAGGGTCTTATCCTGGCTGGGTTCCTCGCCCTTCTGTGAGGTAGGCCCTTTGCTGTGACATCACTCCTGCCTTGCTGGCACACATCACCTTGGCGACATGGGCCCTCAGTTGCGAGTTGGTGCCTGCTGGGGATCTCCTCCCCTTGGTAATGAGGGCCCTCTGGCGTCAGGCCCTAACTCCTGGGCTCCCAAAATTTTCTGATGTGAGCCCAGTGATGCCAGGACACTCTTGTAAGGTTCCCATCCCCATGGGGATGTGTGCCTTCTGTTCTCTTGTCCCAACGCCTGGGTTGCTCACAGTTTCATGATGTTGGCTCCCTGGTGTTAATTCACACAGGCTTAGATCCCGTAGCCTCACTGCTCCTTGCCGCCTGCTGGGAGGTTCCAACTGCAGGATTCCTCACTTTTTATTCTATGGGCCTTCAGTTTTGAAGCTCCTCCAGCCTGTCTCACTCCCAGCCCCTTGGTGATGTGTGTCCTCATGTTTGAGGCCACGTGTGCTGGGTCCCTCTCCTTTCGATAATGTGGCCCCACTGGTGTGAGGACACTCCTGCCCAGCTCCCATCCACTTGGTGATGTGGGACCTCTGGTGAGAGTCTGATCCTGGCTGGGTTCCTCACCCTTTTGTGAGGTGGGCCCTCTCTGTGAGGTAATTCCTGCCTGGCTTGCTCCCTTTGCCTTGGTGACATCGGCCCTTTGGTGGCAGTTGCAGCCTGCTGGGAACCTCCTCTCCTAAGTGTTCAGGGCCCTCTGGCGTCAGGCTCTAAGTGCTGGGCTCCCCACGTTTTCTGATGTGAGCCCAGTGATGCCACGACACTCCTGTACGGTTCCCATCCCCATGAAGATGTGTGCCTTCTGTTCTCTTGTCCCAACGCCTGGGTTGCTCACAGTTTCAGGATGTGGGCCCTCTGCTGTGAGTTCACTCCGGCCTGTATCCAATAGCGTCGGTGCTCTGGGCTGCCTGCTTGGAGGTTGCAACTTTTGGTTTCCTTAATTTTTATTCTATTGGCCCTCTGTTGTGAGTCTCATCCTGCATGCCTCACTCCCAGCACCTTCGTGATGTGTGTCCCCTTGTTTGAGGCCACATGTGCTGGGTTCCTCACCTTTCGCTGATGTGGCCCCCCTGGTGTGATGACACTCCTTCCTGGTTCCCATCCACTTGGCGATGTGTGCCCTCTGGTGAGAGTCTGATCCTGATAGGGTTCCTCACACTTCTGTGAGGTGGGCGCTCTGCTCTGAGGTCACTCCTGCCTGGCTGGCACACCCCGCCTTGGTGACGTCGGCCCTTTGGTGGCAGTTGGAGCCTGCTGGGAGCTTCCTCCCGTCAGTCATGAGGGCCCTCTGGCGTCAGGCCATAACTGCTGGGCACCCACATTTTATGATACGTGCTAAGTGGTACGAGGACACTCCTGCCAAGTTCCCATCCCCATGGGGATGTGGGCCTCCTGCTCTGAGGTCCCAACGCCTGGCTTGCTCAGAGTTTCATGATGTGGGCCATCTGCTGTGAGTTCACTGTGGCCTGGATCACATAGACTCGGTGCTCTGGGCCGCCTGCTGGGAGGTTCCAACTGCTGGATTCCTCACATTTTTTATTCTATGGGCCCTCTGTTTTGAGTCTCCTCCTGCATGCCTCACTGCCAGACCCCTTGTGATGTGTGTCCCCTTGTTTGAGGCCACATGTGCTGGGTTCCTCACCTTTCGCTGATGTGGCCCCACTGGTGTGAAGACACACTTGCCTAGTTCCCATCCCCTTGGTGACGTGGGCCCTCTGGTGAGAATCTGATCCTCGTTGGGGTCCTCACACTTCCGTGACGTGGGATCTCTGTGCTGAGGTCACTCCTGCCTGGCTGGCACACGTCACCTTGGCGACATGGGCCCTCAGTTGGGAGTTGGTGCCTGCTGGCGGTCTACTCCCCTTGGTAATGAGGTCACTCTGGCTTCAGGCCCTAACTCCTGGGATCCAAATTTTTCTGATGGTCGCCCAGTGGTTCTAGGACACTCCTGCCAGGTTCCCATCTCCATGGGCATGTGGGCCTTCTGTTCTGAGGTCCCAACGGCTGGGTTGCTCACAGTTTCATGATGTGGGCCCTCTGCTGTAAGTTCACTGCGGCCTGGATCCCATAGACTCTGTGCTCTTGGCCGCCTGCTGAGAGGTTCCAACTGCTGGATTCCTCACATTTTTTATTCTATGGGCCCTGTGTTGTGAGGCTACTCCTTCCTGCCTCACTCCAAGCCCCTTGGAGATGTTGGTCCTCTGGTTTAAGCCACATGTTCTGGGTTCCTCACCTTTCTATGATTTGGCCTCACTGGTGTGAGGCCACTCCTGCCTCGTTCCGATCCCCTTGGTTATGTGGGCCCTCTGGGGAGAGTCTTATACTGGCTGGGTTCCTCACACTTCTGTGACGTAGGCCCTCTGCTCAGAGGTCACTCCTGCCTGGCTGGCACACGTCACCTTGGCAACGTGTGCCCTCAGTTGGGAGTTGGTGCCTGCTGGGAGCCTCCTCCCCTCAGTAATGAGGGCCCTCTGGCGTCAGGCCCTAACTCCTGGGCTCCCAAAATTTTCTGATGTGTGCCCTGTGGTGTGAGTACACTCCTGCCAGGTTCCCAACCTCATGGGAATGTGGGCCTTCTGCTCTGTGGTCCCAAAGTCTGGGTTGCTCACAGTTTCATGATGAGGGCCCTCTGTTGTGAGTTCACACCGGCCGGGATCCCATAGCCTCGCTGCACTTTGCCGCCTGGTGGGAGGTTCCAAATGCTGGATTCCTCACATTTTTTATTCTACGGGCCCTGTGTTGTGAGGCTACTCCTGCCTGCCTCACTCCGAGCCCCTTGGAGATGTGGGTCCTCTGGTTTAGGCCACATGTTCCGGGTTCCTCACCTTTCTATGATTTGGCCACACTGGTGTGAGGACACTCCTGCCTGGTTCCGATCCCCTTGGTGATGTGAGTCCTCTGGTGATAGTCTGATCCTGGATGGGTTCCTCACCCTTCTGTGAGGTGGGCCCTCTCTCTGAGGCAATTCCTGCCTGGCTGGCACAAGTTGCCTTGGTGAGCTCGGCCCTCTGGTGGCAGTTGGAGCCTGCTGGGAACCTCCTCTCCTACGTGATGAGGGCCCTCTGGCGTCAGGCTCTAACTGCTGGGCTCCCCACGTTTTCTGATGTGAGCCCAGTGATGCCAGGACACTCTTGTAAGGTTCCCATCCCCATGGGGATGTGTGCCTTCTGTTCTCTTGTCCCAACGCCTGGGTTACTCACAGTTTCATGATGTTGGCTCCCTGGTGTTAGTTCACCAGGCTTAGATCCCATAGCCTCTGTGCTCTGGGCTGCCTGCTGGGAGGTTCCAACTGCAGGATCCCTCACCATTTTTATACTTCTGTCCCTGTGTTGTGAGGCTCCTCCTGCCTGCCTCACTGCGAGCCCCTTGTTGATGTAGGTCCTCCGGTTTGAGGCCACATGTGCCGGTTGCCTCACCTTTTAGTGATGTGGCCCCACTGGTGTGAGGACACTCCTGCCTGGTTCCCATCCCCTTGGTGATGTGGGCCCTCTGGTGAGAGTCTGATCCTGATGGGGTTCCTCACGCTTCTGTGAGGTGGGCCCTCTGCTCTGAGGTCACTCCTGCCTGGCTTGCACACACCTCCATGGCGACGTTGGCACTCTGGTGACAGTTGGAGCCTGCTGAGAGCCTCCTTCCCTCGGTGATGAGGGCCTTCTGGCGTCAGGCCCTAACTGCTGGGTACCCACATATTCTGATACATGCTAAGTGGTGTGAGGACACTCCTGCCAGGTTCCCATCCCTATTGGGATGTGGGCCTTGTGCTCTGAGGTCCCAACGTCTGGGTTGCTCACAGTTTCATGATGTGGCCCTCTGCTCTGTGTTCACTGTGGTCTGGATCCCATAGTCTCGGTGCTCTGGGCTCCCTGCTGGCAGGTTCCTACTGCTGGTTTCCTCACCATTTTTATTCTATGGGCCCTGTGTTGTGTGGCTACTCCTGCCTACCTCACTCCGAGGCCATTGGACATGTGGGTCCTCTGGTTTAGGCCACATGTGCTGGGTTCCTCACCTTTCTATGATGTGACCGCACTGGTGTGAGGACACTCCTGCCTGGTTCCGATCCCCTTGGTGATGTGGGCCCTCTGGTGAGAGTCTTATCCTGGCTTGGTTGCTCACCCTTCTGTGAGGTAGGCCCTCTGCTGCGAGGTCACTCCTGCCTGGCTGGCAAACGTTACCTTGGTGACGTGTGCCCTCAGTTGGGAGTTGGTGCCTGTTTGGAGTCTCCTCCCCTCGGTAATGAGGGCCCTCTGGCATCAGGCCCTAACTCCTGGCTCCCAAATTTTCTGATGTGCGCCCTGTGGTGCGAGTACACTCCTGGCAGGTTCCCAACCACATGGGAATGTGGGCCTTCAGCTCTGAGGTCCCAACGCCTGTGTTGCTCACAGTTTCATGATGAGGGCCCTCTGTTGTGAATTCACTCAGGCCTGGATCCCATAGCCTCCCTGCTCTTGGCCGCCTGCTGGGAGGTTCCAACTGCGGGATTCCTTACCTTTGTTATTCTATAGGAACTCTGTTTTGAGGCTCCCCCTGCCTGCCTCACTCCCAGCCCCTTGGTGATGTGTGTCCTCTGATTTGAGGCTACGTGTGCTGGGTCCCTCGTCTTTCGCTGACGTGGCTCCACTGGTGAGAGGACACTCCTGCCTGGTTCTCATCCCCTTGGTGATGTGGGCCCTCTGGAGAGAGTCTGATCCTTGTTGGGTACCTCACACATTTGTGAGGTGGGCCCTCTGCTCTGAAGTCAGTCCTGCCTGGCTCGCACACCCTGATTTAGTGACGTCGGCCCTCGGGTAGCACTTGGAGCGTGCTGGGGCCTCCTCCCGTTGGTAATGAGGGCCCTCTGGCGTCAGGCCCTAACTGGTGGACTCCCCACATTTTCTGATGTGTGCCCACTGGTGCAATGACACTCCTGCCAGGTTCCCATCCCCATGGGGATGTGGGCCTTCTGCTCTGAGGTCCCAACGGCTGGGTTGATTACAGTGTCAGGATGTTGGCCCTCTGCTGTGAGTTTACTCTGGCATGGATCCTATGGCCTCGGTGATCTGGGCCACCTGCTTGGAGCTTCCAACTGCTGGATTCCTCACCTTTTTTATTCTATGGTCCCTGTGTTGTGAGACACCTCCTGCCTGCCTCACTCCGAGCCTCTTGGCGATGTGGGCACTCTGGTTTGAGGCCACATGTGCTGGTTTCCTCACCTTTCACAGATGTGGCCCCCCTTGTGTGAGGACACTCCTGCCTGGTTCCCATTACCTCGGAGATGTGTGCGCTCTGGTGAGTGTGATCCTGGTTGGGTTCCTCACACTTCTGTGAGGTGGGCCCTCTGCTGTGAGGTCACTCCTTCCTGGATGCACACATCGCCTTGGCCACATGGGCCCTGTGGTAGCAGTTGGAACCTGCTGGGAGCCTCCTCCCCTCGGTCATGAGGGCCCTCTGGCGTCAGGCTGTAACTGCTGGGTTCCCATATTTTCTGATACGTGCTAAGTGGTGCGAGGACACTCCTGCCAGGTTCCCATCCACATGGGGATGTGGGCCTTCTGCTCTGAGGTCCCAACAGCTGGGTTGCTCACAGTTTCATGCTGTGGGCTCTCTGCTGTGATTTCACTGCGGCCTGGGTACCATAGACTCAGTGCTCTGGGCCACCTGCTCGGAGGTTCCAACTGCTGGATTCCTCACCTTTTTTATTCTTTGGGCCCTCTTTTTTCAGCCTACTCCTGCGTGACTCACTGCGTGCCCCTTGGGGATGTGGATCCTCTGGTTCAGGCCACATGTGCTGGGTTTCTCTCATTTATATGATGTGGCCACACTGGTGGCAGTGTCAGGACACTCCTGCCTGTTTCCGATCCCCTAACACATGTGGACACTCTGGTGAGGGTCTTATCCTGGCTGGGTTCCTCGCCCTTCTGTGAGGTAGGCCCTTTGCTGTGACATCACTCCTGCCTTGCTGGCACACATCACCTTGGCGACATGGGCCCTCAGTTGCGAGTTGGTGCCTGCTGGGGATCTCCTCCCCTTGGTAATGAGGGCCCTCTGGCGTCAGGCCCTAACTCCTGGGCTCCCAAAATTTTCTGATGTGAGCCCAGTGATGCCAGGACACTCTTGTAAGGTTCCCATCCCCATGGGGATGTGTGCCTTCTGTTCTCTTGTCCCAACGCCTGGGTTGCTCACAGTTTCATGATGTTGGCTCCCTGGTGTTAATTCACACAGGCTTAGATCCCGTAGCCTCACTGCTCCTTGCCGCCTGCTGGAAGGTTCCAACTGCAGGATTCCTCACTTTTTATTCTATGGGCCTTCAGTTTTGAGGCTCCTCCAGCCTGTCTCACTCCCAGCCCCTTGGTGATGTGTGTCCTCATGTTTGAGGCCACGTGTGCTGGGTCCCTCTCCTTTCGATAATGTGGCCCCACTGGTGTGAGGACACTCCTGCCCAGCTCCCATCCACTTGGTGATGTGGGACCTCTGGTGAGAGTCTGATCCTGGCTGGGTTCCTCACCCTTTTGTGAGGTGGGCCCTCTCTGTGAGGTAATTCCTGCCTGGCTTGCTCCCTTTGCCTTGGTGACATCGGCCCTTTGGTGGCAGTTGCAGCCTGCTGGGAACCTCCTCTCCTAAGTGTTCAGGGCCCTCTGGCGTCAGGCTCTAAGTGCTGGGCTCCCCACGTTTTCTGATGTGAGCCCAGTGATGCCACGACACTCCTGTACGGTTCCCATCCCCATGAAGATGTGTGCCTTCTGTTCTCTTGTCCCAACGCCTGGGTTGCTCACAGTTTCAGGATGTGGGCCCTCTGCTGTGAGTTCACTCCGGCCTGTATCCAATAGCGTCGGTGCTCTGGGCTGCCTGCTTGGAGGTTGCAACTTTTGGTTTCCTTAATTTTTATTCTATTGGCCCTCTGTTGTGAGTCTCATCCTGCATGCCTCACTCCCAGCACCTTCGTGATGTGTGTCCCCTTGTTTGAGGCCACATGTGCTGGGTTCCTCACCTTTCGCTGATGTGGCCCCCCTGGTGTGATGACACTCCTTCCTGGTTCCCATCCACTTGGCGATGTGTGCCCTCTGGTGAGAGTCTGATCCTGATAGGGTTCCTCACACTTCTGTGAGGTGGGCGCTCTGCTCTGAGGTCACTCCTGCCTGGCTGGCACACCCCGCCTTGGTGACGTCGGCCCTTTGGTGGCAGTTGGAGCCTGCTGGGAGCTTCCTCCCGTCAGTCATGAGGGCCCTCTGGCGTCAGGCCATAACTGCTGGGCACCCACATTTTATGATACGTGCTAAGTGGTACGAGGACACTCCTGCCAAGTTCCCATCCCCATGGGGATGTGGGCCTCCTGCTCTGAGGTCCCAACGCCTGGCTTGCTCAGAGTTTCATGATGTGGGCCATCTGCTGTGAGTTCACTGTGGCCTGGATCACATAGACTCGGTGCTCTGGGCCGCCTGCTGGGAGGTTCCAACTGCTGGATTCCTCACATTTTTTATTCTATGGGCCCTCTGTTTTGAGTCTCCTCCTGCATGCCTCACTGCCAGACCCCTTGTGATGTGTGTCCCCTTGTTTGAGGCCACATGTGCTGGGTTCCTCACCTTTCGCTGATGTGGCCCCACTGGTGTGAAGACACACTTGCCTAGTTCCCATCCCCTTGGTGACGTGGGCCCTCTGGTGAGAATCTGATCCTCGTTGGGGTCCTCACACTTCCGTGACGTGGGATCTCTGTGCTGAGGTCACTCCTGCCTGGCTGGCACACGTCACCTTGGCGACATGGGCCCTCAGTTGGGAGTTGGTGCCTGCTGGCGGTCTACTCCCCTTGGTAATGAGGTCACTCTGGCTTCAGGCCCTAACTCCTGGGATCCAAATTTTTCTGATGGTCGCCCAGTGGTTCTAGGACACTCCTGCCAGGTTCCCATCTCCATGGGCATGTGGGCCTTCTGTTCTGAGGTCCCAACGGCTGGGTTGCTCACAGTTTCATGATGTGGGCCATCTGCTGTAAGTTCACTGCGGCCTGGATCCTATAGACTCTGTGCTCTTGGCCGCCTGCTGAGAGGTTCCAACTGCTGGATTCCTCACATTTTTTATTCTATGGGCCCTCTGTTTTGAGTCTCCTCCTGCATGCCTCACTGCCAGACCCCTTGTGATGTGTGTCCCCTTGTTTGAGGCCACATGTGCTGGGTTCCTCCACTTTCGCTGATGTGGCCCCACTGGTGTGAAGACACACTTGCCTAGTTCCCATCCCCTTGGTGATGTGGGCCCTCTGGTGAGAATCTGATCCTCGTTGGGGTCCTCACACTTCCGTGACGTGGGATCTCTGTGCTGAGGTCACTCCTGCCTGGCTGGCACACGTCACCTTGGCGACATGGGCCCTCAGTTGGGAGTTGGTGCCTGCTGGCGGTCTACTCCCCTTGGTAATGAGGTCACTCTGGCTTCAGGCCCTAACTCCTGGGATCCAAATTTTTCTGATGGTCGCCCAGTGGTTCTAGGACACTCCTGCCAGGTTCCCATCTCCATGGGCATGTGGGCCTTCTGTTCTGAGGTCCCAACGGCTGGGTTGCTCACAGTTTCATGATGTGGGCCCTCTGCTGTAAGTTCACTGCGGCCTGGATCCCATAGACTCTGTGCTCTTGGCCGCCTGCTGAGAGGTTCCAACTGCTGGATTCCTCACATTTTTTATTCTATGGGCCCTGTGTTGTGAGGCTACTCCTTCCTGCCTCACTCCAAGCCCCTTGGAGATGTTGGTCCTCTGGTTTAAGCCACATGTTCTGGGTTCCTCACCTTTCTATGATTTGGCCTCACTGGTGTGAGGCCACTCCTGCCTCGTTCCGATCCCCTTGGTTATGTGGGCCCTCTGGGGAGAGTCTTATACTGGCTGGGTTCCTCACACTTCTGTGACGTAGGCCCTCTGCTCAGAGGTCACTCCTGCCTGGCTGGCACACGTCACCTTGGCAACGTGTGCCCTCAGTTGGGAGTTGGTGCCTGCTGGGAGCCTCCTCCCCTCAGTAATGAGGGCCCTCTGGCGTCAGGCCCTAACTCCTGGGCTCCCAAAATTTTCTGATGTGTGCCCTGTGGTGTGAGTACACTCCTGCCAGGTTCCCAACCTCATGGGAATGTGGGCCTTCTGCTCTGTGGTCCCAAAGTCTGGGTTGCTCACAGTTTCATGATGAGGGCCCTCTGTTGTGAGTTCACACCGGCCGGGATCCCATAGCCTCGCTGCACTTTGCCGCCTGGTGGGAGGTTCCAAATGCTGGATTCCTCACATTTTTTATTCTACGGGCCCTGTGTTGTGAGGCTACTCCTGCCTGCCTCACTCCGAGCCCCTTGGAGATGTGGGTCCTCTGGTTTAGGCCACATGTTCCGGGTTCCTCACCTTTCTATGATTTGGCCACACTGGTGTGAGGACACTCCTGCCTGGTTCCGATCCCCTTGGTGATGTGAGTCCTCTGGTGATAGTCTGATCCTGGATGGGTTCCTCACCCTTCTGTGAGGTGGGCCCTCTCTCTGAGGCAATTCCTGCCTGGCTGGCACAAGTTGCCTTGGTGAGCTCGGCCCTCTGGTGGCAGTTGGAGCCTGCTGGGAACCTCCTCTCCTACGTGATGAGGGCCCTCTGGCGTCAGGCTCTAACTGCTGGGCTCCCCACGTTTTCTGATGTGAGCCCAGTGATGCCAGGACACTCTTGTAAGGTTCCCATCCCCATGGGGATGTGTGCCTTCTGTTCTCTTGTCCCAACGCCTGGGTTACTCACAGTTTCATGATGTTGGCTCCCTGGTGTTAGTTCACCAGGCTTAGATCCCATAGCCTCTGTGCTCTGGGCTGCCTGCTGGGAGGTTCCAACTGCAGGATCCCTCACCATTTTTATACTTCTGTCCCTGTGTTGTGAGGCTCCTCCTGCCTGCCTCACTGCGAGCCCCTTGTTGATGTAGGTCCTCCGGTTTGAGGCCACATGTGCCGGTTGCCTCACCTTTTAGTGATGTGGCCCCACTGGTGTGAGGACACTCCTGCCTGGTTCCCATCCCCTTGGTGATGTGGGCCCTCTGGTGAGAGTCTGATCCTGATGGGGTTCCTCACGCTTCTGTGAGGTGGGCCCTCTGCTCTGAGGTCACTCCTGCCTGGCTTGCACACACCTCCATGGCGACGTTGGCACTCTGGTGACAGTTGGAGCCTGCTGAGAGCCTCCTTCCCTCGGTGATGAGGGCCTTCTGGCGTCAGGCCCTAACTGCTGGGTACCCACATATTCTGATACATGCTAAGTGGTGTGAGGACACTCCTGCCAGGTTCCCATCCCTATTGGGATGTGGGCCTTGTGCTCTGAGGTCCCAACGTCTGGGTTGCTCACAGTTTCATGATGTGGCCCTCTGCTCTGTGTTCACTGTGGTCTGGATCCCATAGTCTCGGTGCTCTGGGCTCCCTGCTGGCAGGTTCCTACTGCTGGTTTCCTCACCATTTTTATTCTATGGGCCCTGTGTTGTGTGGCTACTCCTGCCTACCTCACTCCGAGGCCATTGGACATGTGGGTCCTCTGGTTTAGGCCACATGTGCTGGGTTCCTCACCTTTCTATGATGTGACCGCACTGGTGTGAGGACACTCCTGCCTGGTTCCGATCCCCTTGGTGATGTGGGCCCTCTGGTGAGAGTCTTATCCTGGCTTGGTTGCTCACCCTTCTGTGAGGTAGGCCCTCTGCTGCGAGGTCACTCCTGCCTGGCTGGCAAACGTTACCTTGGTGACGTGTGCCCTCAGTTGGGAGTTGGTGCCTGTTTGGAGTCTCCTCCCCTCGGTAATGAGGGCCCTCTGGCATCAGGCCCTAACTCCTGGCTCCCAAATTTTCTGATGTGCGCCCTGTGGTGCGAGTACACTCCTGGCAGGTTCCCAACCACATGGGAATGTGGGCCTTCAGCTCTGAGGTCCCAACGCCTGTGTTGCTCACAGTTTCATGATGAGGGCCCTCTGTTGTGAATTCACTCAGGCCTGGATCCCATAGCCTCCCTGCTCTTGGCCGCCTGCTGGGAGGTTCCAACTGCGGGATTCCTTACCTTTGTTATTCTATAGGAACTCTGTTTTGAGGCTCCCCCTGCCTGCCTCACTCCCAGCCCCTTGGTGATGTGTGTCCTCTGATTTGAGGCTACGTGTGCTGGGTCCCTCGTCTTTCGCTGACGTGGCTCCACTGGTGAGAGGACACTCCTGCCTGGTTCTCATCCCCTTGGTGATGTGGGCCCTCTGGAGAGAGTCTGATCCTTGTTGGGTACCTCACACATTTGTGAGGTGGGCCCTCTGCTCTGAAGTCAGTCCTGCCTGGCTCGCACACCCTGATTTAGTGACGTCGGCCCTCGGGTAGCACTTGGAGCGTGCTGGGGTCTCCTCCCGTTGGTAATGAGGGCCCTCTGGCGTCAGGCCCTAACTGGTGGACTCCCCACATTTTCTGATGTGTGCCCACTGGTGCAATGACACTCCTGCCAGGTTCCCATCCCCATGGGGATGTGGGCCTTCTGCTCTGAGGTCCCAACGGCTGGGTTGATTACAGTGTCAGGATGTTGGCCCTCTGCTGTGAGTTTACTCTGGCATGGATCCTATGGCCTCGGTGATCTGGGCCACCTGCTTGGAGCTTCCAACTGCTGGATTCCTCACCTTTTTTATTCTATGGTCCCTGTGTTGTGAGACACCTCCTGCCTGCCTCACTCCGAGCCTCTTGGCGATGTGGGCACTCTGGTTTGAGGCCACATGTGCTGGTTTCCTCACCTTTCACAGATGTGGCCCCCCTTGTGTGAGGACACTCCTGCCTGGTTCCCATTACCTCGGAGATGTGTGCGCTCTGGTGAGTGTGATCCTGGTTGGGTTCCTCACACTTCTGTGAGGTGGGCCCTCTGCTGTGAGGTCACTCCTTCCTGGATGCACACATCGCCTTGGCCACATGGGCCCTGTGGTAGCAGTTGGAACCTGCTGGGAGCCTCCTCCCCTCGGTCATGAGGGCCCTCTGGCGTCAGGCTGTAACTGCTGGGTTCCCATATTTTCTGATACGTGCTAAGTGGTGCGAGGACACTCCTGCCAGGTTCCCATCCACATGGGGATGTGGGCCTTCTGCTCTGAGGTCCCAACAGCTGGGTTGCTCACAGTTTCATGCTGTGGGCTCTCTGCTGTGATTTCACTGCGGCCTGGGTACCATAGACTCGGTGCTCTGGGCCACCTGCTCGGAGGTTCCAACTGCTGGATTCCTCACCTTTTTTATTCTTTGGGCCCTCTTTTTTCAGCCTACTCCTGCGTGACTCACTGCGTGCCCCTTGGGGATGTGGATCCTCTGGTTCAGGCCACATGTGCTGGGTTTCTCTCATTTATATGATGTGGCCACACTGGTGGCAGTGTCAGGACACTCCTGCCTGTTTCCGATCCCCTAACACATGTGGACACTCTGGTGAGGGTCTTATCCTGGCTGGGTTCCTCGCCCTTCTGTGAGGTAGGCCCTTTGCTGTGACATCACTCCTGCCTTGCTGGCACACATCACCTTGGCGACATGGGCCCTCAGTTGCGAGTTGGTGCCTGCTGGGGATCTCCTCCCCTTGGTAATGAGGGCCCTCTGGCGTCAGGCCCTAACTCCTGGGCTCCCAAAATTTTCTGATGTGAGCCCAGTGATGCCAGGACACTCTTGTAAGGTTCCCATCCCCATGGGGATGTGTGCCTTCTGTTCTCTTGTCCCAACGCCTGGGTTGCTCACAGTTTCATGATGTTGGCTCCCTGGTGTTAATTCACACAGGCTTAGATCCCGTAGCCTCACTGCTCCTTGCCGCCTGCTGGGAGGTTCCAACTGCAGGATTCCTCACTTTTTATTCTATGGGCCTTCAGTTTTGAGGCTCCTCCAGCCTGTCTCACTCCCAGCCCCTTGGTGATGTGTGTCCTCATGTTTGAGGCCACGTGTGCTGGGTCCCTCTCCTTTCGATAATGTGGCCCCACTGGTGTGAGGACACTCCTGCCCAGCTCCCATCCACTTGGTGATGTGGGACCTCTGGTGAGAGTCTGATCCTGGCTGGGTTCCTCACCCTTTTGTGAGGTGGGCCCTCTCTGTGAGGTAATTCCTGCCTGGCTTGCTCCCTTTGCCTTGGTGACATCGGCCCTTTGGTGGCAGTTGCAGCCTGCTGGGAACCTCCTCTCCTAAGTGTTCAGGGCCCTCTGGCGTCAGGCTCTAAGTGCTGGGCTCCCCACGTTTTCTGATGTGAGCCCAGTGATGCCACGACACTCCTGTACGGTTCCCATCCCCATGAAGATGTGTGCCTTCTGTTCTCTTGTCCCAACGCCTGGGTTGCTCACAGTTTCAGGATGTGGGCCCTCTGCTGTGAGTTCACTCCGGCCTGTATCCAATAGCGTCGGTGCTCTGGGCTGCCTGCTTGGAGGTTGCAACTTTTGGTTTCCTTAATTTTTATTCTATTGGCCCTCTGTTGTGAGTCTCATCCTGCATGCCTCACTCCCAGCACCTTCGTGATGTGTGTCCCCTTGTTTGAGGCCACATGTGCTGGGTTCCTCACCTTTCGCTGATGTGGCCCCCCTGGTGTGATGACACTCCTTCCTGGTTCCCATCCACTTGGCGATGTGTGCCCTCTGGTGAGAGTCTGATCCTGATAGGGTTCCTCACACTTCTGTGAGGTGGGCGCTCTGCTCTGAGGTCACTCCTGCCTGGCTGGCACACCCCGCCTTGGTGACGTCGGCCCTTTGGTGGCAGTTGGAGCCTGCTGGGAGCTTCCTCCCGTCAGTCATGAGGGCCCTCTGGCGTCAGGCCATAACTGCTGGGCACCCACATTTTATGATACGTGCTAAGTGGTACGAGGACACTCCTGCCAAGTTCCCATCCCCATGGGGATGTGGGCCTCCTGCTCTGAGGTCCCAACGCCTGGCTTGCTCAGAGTTTCATGATGTGGGCCATCTGCTGTGAGTTCACTGTGGCCTGGATCACATAGACTCGGTGCTCTGGGCCGCCTGCTGGGAGGTTCCAACTGCTGGATTCCTCACATTTTTTATTCTATGGGCCCTCTGTTTTGAGTCTCCTCCTGCATGCC
Organism: Delphinapterus leucas; assembly: GCF_059928025.1. NCBI lineage: Eukaryota > Metazoa > Chordata > Mammalia > Artiodactyla > Monodontidae > Delphinapterus > Delphinapterus leucas. The sequence goes on along the minus strand of NW_028322233.1, from coordinate 19,806,519 downwards.
TCACTGCCAGACCCCTTGTGATGTGTGTCCCCTTGTTTGAGGCCACATGTGCTGGGTTCCTCACCTTTCGCTGATGTGGCCCCACTGGTGTGAAGACACACTTGCCTAGTTCCCATCCCCTTGGTGACGTGGGCCCTCTGGTGAGAATCTGATCCTCGTTGGGGTCCTCACACTTCCGTGACGTGGGATCTCTGTGCTGAGGTCACTCCTGCCTGGCTGGCACACGTCACCTTGGCGACATGGGCCCTCAGTTGGGAGTTGGTGCCTGCTGGCGGTCTACTCCCCTTGGTAATGAGGTCACTCTGGCTTCAGGCCCTAACTCCTGGGATCCAAATTTTTCTGATGGTCGCCCAGTGGTTCTAGGACACTCCTGCCAGGTTCCCATCTCCATGGGCATGTGGGCCTTCTGTTCTGAGGTCCCAACGGCTGGGTTGCTCACAGTTTCATGATGTGGGCCATCTGCTGTAAGTTCACTGCGGCCTGGATCCTATAGACTCTGTGCTCTTGGCCGCCTGCTGAGAGGTTCCAACTGCTGGATTCCTCACATTTTTTATTCTATGGGCCCTCTGTTTTGAGTCTCCTCCTGCATGCCTCACTGCCAGACCCCTTGTGATGTGTGTCCCCTTGTTTGAGGCCACATGTGCTGGGTTCCTCCACTTTCGCTGATGTGGCCCCACTGGTGTGAAGACACACTTGCCTAGTTCCCATCCCCTTGGTGATGTGGGCCCTCTGGTGAGAATCTGATCCTCGTTGGGGTCCTCACACTTCCGTGACGTGGGATCTCTGTGCTGAGGTCACTCCTGCCTGGCTGGCACACGTCACCTTGGCGACATGGGCCCTCAGTTGGGAGTTGGTGCCTGCTGGCGGTCTACTCCCCTTGGTAATGAGGTCACTCTGGCTTCAGGCCCTAACTCCTGGGATCCAAATTTTTCTGATGGTCGCCCAGTGGTTCTAGGACACTCCTGCCAGGTTCCCATCTCCATGGGCATGTGGGCCTTCTGTTCTGAGGTCCCAACGGCTGGGTTGCTCACAGTTTCATGATGTGGGCCCTCTGCTGTAAGTTCACTGCGGCCTGGATCCCATAGACTCTGTGCTCTTGGCCGCCTGCTGAGAGGTTCCAACTGCTGGATTCCTCACATTTTTTATTCTATGGGCCCTGTGTTGTGAGGCTACTCCTTCCTGCCTCACTCCAAGCCCCTTGGAGATGTTGGTCCTCTGGTTTAAGCCACATGTTCTGGGTTCCTCACCTTTCTATGATTTGGCCTCACTGGTGTGAGGCCACTCCTGCCTCGTTCCGATCCCCTTGGTTATGTGGGCCCTCTGGGGAGAGTCTTATACTGGCTGGGTTCCTCACACTTCTGTGACGTAGGCCCTCTGCTCAGAGGTCACTCCTGCCTGGCTGGCACACGTCACCTTGGCAACGTGTGCCCTCAGTTGGGAGTTGGTGCCTGCTGGGAGCCTCCTCCCCTCAGTAATGAGGGCCCTCTGGCGTCAGGCCCTAACTCCTGGGCTCCCAAAATTTTCTGATGTGTGCCCTGTGGTGTGAGTACACTCCTGCCAGGTTCCCAACCTCATGGGAATGTGGGCCTTCTGCTCTGTGGTCCCAAAGTCTGGGTTGCTCACAGTTTCATGATGAGGGCCCTCTGTTGTGAGTTCACACCGGCCGGGATCCCATAGCCTCGCTGCACTTTGCCGCCTGGTGGGAGGTTCCAAATGCTGGATTCCTCACATTTTTTATTCTACGGGCCCTGTGTTGTGAGGCTACTCCTGCCTGCCTCACTCCGAGCCCCTTGGAGATGTGGGTCCTCTGGTTTAGGCCACATGTTCCGGGTTCCTCACCTTTCTATGATTTGGCCACACTGGTGTGAGGACACTCCTGCCTGGTTCCGATCCCCTTGGTGATGTGAGTCCTCTGGTGATAGTCTGATCCTGGATGGGTTCCTCACCCTTCTGTGAGGTGGGCCCTCTCTCTGAGGCAATTCCTGCCTGGCTGGCACAAGTTGCCTTGGTGAGCTCGGCCCTCTGGTGGCAGTTGGAGCCTGCTGGGAACCTCCTCTCCTACGTGATGAGGGCCCTCTGGCGTCAGGCTCTAACTGCTGGGCTCCCCACGTTTTCTGATGTGAGCCCAGTGATGCCAGGACACTCTTGTAAGGTTCCCATCCCCATGGGGATGTGTGCCTTCTGTTCTCTTGTCCCAACGCCTGGGTTACTCACAGTTTCATGATGTTGGCTCCCTGGTGTTAGTTCACCAGGCTTAGATCCCATAGCCTCTGTGCTCTGGGCTGCCTGCTGGGAGGTTCCAACTGCAGGATCCCTCACCATTTTTATACTTCTGTCCCTGTGTTGTGAGGCTCCTCCTGCCTGCCTCACTGCGAGCCCCTTGTTGATGTAGGTCCTCCGGTTTGAGGCCACATGTGCCGGTTGCCTCACCTTTTAGTGATGTGGCCCCACTGGTGTGAGGACACTCCTGCCTGGTTCCCATCCCCTTGGTGATGTGGGCCCTCTGGTGAGAGTCTGATCCTGATGGGGTTCCTCACGCTTCTGTGAGGTGGGCCCTCTGCTCTGAGGTCACTCCTGCCTGGCTTGCACACACCTCCATGGCGACGTTGGCACTCTGGTGACAGTTGGAGCCTGCTGAGAGCCTCCTTCCCTCGGTGATGAGGGCCTTCTGGCGTCAGGCCCTAACTGCTGGGTACCCACATATTCTGATACATGCTAAGTGGTGTGAGGACACTCCTGCCAGGTTCCCATCCCTATTGGGATGTGGGCCTTGTGCTCTGAGGTCCCAACGTCTGGGTTGCTCACAGTTTCATGATGTGGCCCTCTGCTCTGTGTTCACTGTGGTCTGGATCCCATAGTCTCGGTGCTCTGGGCTCCCTGCTGGCAGGTTCCTACTGCTGGTTTCCTCACCATTTTTATTCTATGGGCCCTGTGTTGTGTGGCTACTCCTGCCTACCTCACTCCGAGGCCATTGGACATGTGGGTCCTCTGGTTTAGGCCACATGTGCTGGGTTCCTCACCTTTCTATGATGTGACCGCACTGGTGTGAGGACACTCCTGCCTGGTTCCGATCCCCTTGGTGATGTGGGCCCTCTGGTGAGAGTCTTATCCTGGCTTGGTTGCTCACCCTTCTGTGAGGTAGGCCCTCTGCTGCGAGGTCACTCCTGCCTGGCTGGCAAACGTTACCTTGGTGACGTGTGCCCTCAGTTGGGAGTTGGTGCCTGTTTGGAGTCTCCTCCCCTCGGTAATGAGGGCCCTCTGGCATCAGGCCCTAACTCCTGGCTCCCAAATTTTCTGATGTGCGCCCTGTGGTGCGAGTACACTCCTGGCAGGTTCCCAACCACATGGGAATGTGGGCCTTCAGCTCTGAGGTCCCAACGCCTGTGTTGCTCACAGTTTCATGATGAGGGCCCTCTGTTGTGAATTCACTCAGGCCTGGATCCCATAGCCTCCCTGCTCTTGGCCGCCTGCTGGGAGGTTCCAACTGCGGGATTCCTTACCTTTGTTATTCTATAGGAACTCTGTTTTGAGGCTCCCCCTGCCTGCCTCACTCCCAGCCCCTTGGTGATGTGTGTCCTCTGATTTGAGGCTACGTGTGCTGGGTCCCTCGTCTTTCGCTGACGTGGCTCCACTGGTGAGAGGACACTCCTGCCTGGTTCTCATCCCCTTGGTGATGTGGGCCCTCTGGAGAGAGTCTGATCCTTGTTGGGTACCTCACACATTTGTGAGGTGGGCCCTCTGCTCTGAAGTCAGTCCTGCCTGGCTCGCACACCCTGATTTAGTGACGTCGGCCCTCGGGTAGCACTTGGAGCGTGCTGGGGCCTCCTCCCGTTGGTAATGAGGGCCCTCTGGCGTCAGGCCCTAACTGGTGGACTCCCCACATTTTCTGATGTGTGCCCACTGGTGCAATGACACTCCTGCCAGGTTCCCATCCCCATGGGGATGTGGGCCTTCTGCTCTGAGGTCCCAACGGCTGGGTTGATTACAGTGTCAGGATGTTGGCCCTCTGCTGTGAGTTTACTCTGGCATGGATCCTATGGCCTCGGTGATCTGGGCCACCTGCTTGGAGCTTCCAACTGCTGGATTCCTCACCTTTTTTATTCTATGGTCCCTGTGTTGTGAGACACCTCCTGCCTGCCTCACTCCGAGCCTCTTGGCGATGTGGGCACTCTGGTTTGAGGCCACATGTGCTGGTTTCCTCACCTTTCACAGATGTGGCCCCCCTTGTGTGAGGACACTCCTGCCTGGTTCCCATTACCTCGGAGATGTGTGCGCTCTGGTGAGTGTGATCCTGGTTGGGTTCCTCACACTTCTGTGAGGTGGGCCCTCTGCTGTGAGGTCACTCCTTCCTGGATGCACACATCGCCTTGGCCACATGGGCCCTGTGGTAGCAGTTGGAACCTGCTGGGAGCCTCCTCCCCTCGGTCATGAGGGCCCTCTGGCGTCAGGCTGTAACTGCTGGGTTCCCATATTTTCTGATACGTGCTAAGTGGTGCGAGGACACTCCTGCCAGGTTCCCATCCACATGGGGATGTGGGCCTTCTGCTCTGAGGTCCCAACAGCTGGGTTGCTCACAGTTTCATGCTGTGGGCTCTCTGCTGTGATTTCACTGCGGCCTGGGTACCATAGACTCGGTGCTCTGGGCCACCTGCTCGGAGGTTCCAACTGCTGGATTCCTCACCTTTTTTATTCTTTGGGCCCTCTTTTTTCAGCCTACTCCTGCGTGACTCACTGCGTGCCCCTTGGGGATGTGGATCCTCTGGTTCAGGCCACATGTGCTGGGTTTCTCTCATTTATATGATGTGGCCACACTGGTGGCAGTGTCAGGACACTCCTGCCTGTTTCCGATCCCCTAACACATGTGGACACTCTGGTGAGGGTCTTATCCTGGCTGGGTTCCTCGCCCTTCTGTGAGGTAGGCCCTTTGCTGTGACATCACTCCTGCCTTGCTGGCACACATCACCTTGGCGACATGGGCCCTCAGTTGCGAGTTGGTGCCTGCTGGGGATCTCCTCCCCTTGGTAATGAGGGCCCTCTGGCGTCAGGCCCTAACTCCTGGGCTCCCAAAATTTTCTGATGTGAGCCCAGTGATGCCAGGACACTCTTGTAAGGTTCCCATCCCCATGGGGATGTGTGCCTTCTGTTCTCTTGTCCCAACGCCTGGGTTGCTCACAGTTTCATGATGTTGGCTCCCTGGTGTTAATTCACACAGGCTTAGATCCCGTAGCCTCACTGCTCCTTGCCGCCTGCTGGGAGGTTCCAACTGCAGGATTCCTCACTTTTTATTCTATGGGCCTTCAGTTTTGAGGCTCCTCCAGCCTGTCTCACTCCCAGCCCCTTGGTGATGTGTGTCCTCATGTTTGAGGCCACGTGTGCTGGGTCCCTCTCCTTTCCATAATGTGGCCCCACTGGTGTGAGGACACTCCTGCCCAGCTCCCATCCACTTGGTGATGTGGGACCTCTGGTGAGAGTCTGATCCTGGCTGGGTTCCTCACCCTTTTGTGAGGTGGGCCCTCTCTGTGAGGTAATTCCTGCCTGGCTTGCTCCCTTTGCCTTGGTGACATCGGCCCTTTGGTGGCAGTTGCAGCCTGCTGGGAACCTCCTCTCCTAAGTGTTCAGGGCCCTCTGGCGTCAGGCTCTAAGTGCTGGGCTCCCCACGTTTTCTGCTGTGAGCCCAGTGATGCCACGACACTCCTGTACGGTTCCCATCCCCATGAAGATGTGTGCCTTCTGTTCTCTTGTCCCAACGCCTGGGTTGCTCACAGTTTCAGGATGTGGGCCCTCTGCTGTGAGTTCACTCCGGCCTGTATCCAATAGCGTCGGTGCTCTGGGCTGCCTGCTTGGAGGTTGCAACTTTTGGTTTCCTTAATTTTTATTCTATTGGCCCTCTGTTGTGAGTCTCATCCTGCATGCCTCACTCCCAGCACCTTCGTGATGTGTGTCCCCTTGTTTGAGGCCACATGTGCTGGGTTCCTCACCTTTCGCTGATGTGGCCCCCCTGGTGTGATGACACTCCTTCCTGGTTCCCATCCACTTGGCGATGTGTGCCCTCTGGTGAGAGTCTGATCCTGATGGGGTTCCTCACACTTCTGTGAGGTGGGCGCTCTGCCCTGAGGTCACTCCTGCCTGGCTGGCACACCCCGCCTTGGTGACGTCGGCCCTTTGGTGGCAGTTGGAGCCTGCTGGGAGCTTCGTCCCGTCAGTCATGAGGGCCCTCTGGCGTCAGGCCATAACTGCTGGGCACCCACATTTTATGATACGTGCTAAGTGGTACGAGGACACTCCTGCCAAGTTCCCATCCCCATGGGGATGTGGGCCTCCTGCTCTGAGGTCCCAACGCCTGGGTTGCTCAGAGTTTCATGATGTGGGCCCTCTGCTGTGAGTTCACTGTGGCCTGGATCACATAGACTCGGTGCTCTGGGCCGCCTGCTGGGAGGTTCCAACTGCTGGATTCCTCACATTTTTTATTCTATGGGCCCTCTGTTTTGAGTCTCCTCCTGCATGCCTCACTGCCAGACCCCTTGTGATGTGTGTCCCCTTGTTTGAGGCCACATGTGCTGGGTTCCTCACCTTTCGCTGATGTGGCCCCACTGGTGTGAAGACACACTTGCCTAGTTCCCATCCCCTTGGTGACGTGGGCCCTCTGGTGAGAATCTGATCCTCGTTGGGGTCCTCACACTTCCGTGACGTGGGATCTCTGTGCTGAGGTCACTCCTGCCTGGCTGGCACACGTCACCTTGGCGACATGGGCCCTCAGTTGGGAGTTGGTGCCTGCTGGCGGTCTACTCCCCTTGGTAATGAGGTCACTCTGGCTTCAGGCCCTAACTCCTGGGATCCAAATTTTTCTGATGGTCGCCCAGTGGTTCTAGGACACTCCTGCCAGGTTCCCATCTCCATGGGCATGTGGGCCTTCTGTTCTGAGGTCCCAACGGCTGGGTTGCTCACAGTTTCATGATGTGGGCCATCTGCTGTAAGTTCACTGCGGCCTGGATCCCATAGACTCTGTGCTCTTGGCCGCCTGCTGAGAGGTTCCAACTGCTGGATTCCTCACATTTTTTATTCTATGGGCCCTCTGTTTTGAGTCTCCTCCTGCATGCCTCACTGCCAGACCCCTTGTGATGTGTGTCCCCTTGTTTGAGGCCACATGTGCTGGGTTCCTCCACTTTTGCTGATGTGGCCCCACTGGTGTGAAAACACACTTGCCTAGTTCCCATCCCCTTGGTGATGTGGGCCCTCTGGTGAGAATCTGATCCTCGTTGGGGTCCTCACACTTCCGTGACGTGGGATCTCTGTGCTGAGGTCACTCCTGCCTGGCTGGCACACGTCACCTTGGCGACATGGGCCCTCAGTTGGGAGTTGGTGCCTGCTGGCGGTCTACTCCCCTTGGTAATGAGGTCACTCTGGCTTCAGGCCCTAACTCCTGGGATCCAAATTTTTCTGATGGTCGCCCAGTGGTTCTAGGACACTCCTGCCAGGTTCCCATCTCCATGGGCATGTGGGCCTTCTGTTCTGAGGTCCCAACGGCTGGGTTGCTCACAGTTTCATGATGTGGGCCCTCTGCTGTAAGTTCACTGCGGCCTGGATCCCATAGACTCTGTGCTCTTGGCCGCCTGCTGAGAGGTTCCAACTGCTGGATTCCTCACATTTTTTATTCTATGGGCCCTGTGTTGTGAGGCTACTCCTTCCTGCCTCACTCCAAGCCCCTTGGAGATGTTGGTCCTCTGGTTTAAGCCACATGTTCTGGGTTCCTCACCTTTCTATGATTTGGCCTCACTGGTGTGAGGCCACTCCTGCCTCGTTCCGATCCCCTTGGTTATGTGGGCCCTCTGGGGAGAGTCTTATACTGGCTGGGTTCCTCACACTTCTGTGACGTAGGCCCTCTGCTCAGAGGTCACTCCTGCCTGGCTGGCACACGTCACCTTGGCAACGTGTGCCCTCAGTTGGGAGTTGGTGCCTGCTGGGAGCCTCCTCCCCTCAGTAATGAGGGCCCTCTGGCGTCAGGCCCTAACTCCTGGGCTCCCAAAATTTTCTGATGTGTGCCCTGTGGTGTGAGTACACTCCTGCCAGGTTCCCAACCTCATGGGAATGTGGGCCTTCTGCTCTGTGGTCCCAAAGTCTGGGTTGCTCACAGTTTCATGATGAGGGCCCTCTGTTGTGAGTTCACACCGGCCGGGATCCCATAGCCTCGCTGCACTTTGCCGCCTGGTGGGAGATTCCAAATGCTGGATTCCTCACATTTTTTATTCTACGGGCCCTGTGTTGTGAGGCTACTCCTGCCTGCCTCACTCCGAGCCCCTTGGAGATGTGGGTCCTCTGTTTTAGGCCACATGTTCCGGGTTCCTCACCTTTCTATGATTTGGCCACACTGGTGTGAGGACACTCCTGCCTGGTTCCGATCCCCTTGGTGATGTGAGTCCTCTGGTGATAGTCTGATCCTGGATGGGTTCCTCACCCTTCTGTGAGGTGGGCCCTCTCTCTGAGGCAATTCCTGCCTGGCTGGCACAAGTTGCCTTGGTGAGCTCGGCCCTCTGGTGGCAGTTGGAGCCTGCTGGGAACCTCCTCTCCTACGTGATGAGGGCCCTCTGGCGTCAGGCTCTAACTGCTGGGCTCCCCACGTTTTCTGATGTGAGCCCAGTGATGCCAGGACACTCTTGTAAGGTTCCCATCCCCATGGGGATGTGTGCCTTCTGTTCTCTTGTCCCAACGGCTGGGTTACTCACAGTTTCATGATGTTGGCTCCCTGGTGTTAGTTCACCAGGCTTAGATCCCATAGCCTCTGTGCTCTGGGCTGCCTGCTGGGAGGTTCCAACTGCAGGATCCCTCACCATTTTTATACTTCTGTCCCTGTGTTGTGAGGCTCCTCCTGCCTGCCTCACTGTGAGCCCCTTGTTGATGTAGGTCCTCTGGTTTGAGGCCACATGTGCCGGTTGCCTCACCTTTTAGTGATGTGGCCCCACTGGTGTGAGGACACTCCTGCCTGGTTCCCATCCCCTTGGTGATGTGGGCCCTCTGGTGAGAGTCTGATCCTGATGGGGTTCCTCACGCTTCTGTGAGGTGGGCCCTCTGCTCTGAGGTCACTCCTGCCTGGCTTGCACACACCTCCATGGCGACGTTGGCACTCTGGTGACAGTTGGAGCCTGCTGAGAGCCTCCTTCCCTCGGTGATGAGGGCCTTCTGGCGTCAGGCCCTAACTGCTGGGTACCCACATATTCTGATACATGCTAAGTGGTGTGAGGACACTCCTGCCAGGTTCCCATCCCTATTGGGATGTGGGCCTTGTGCTCTGAGGTCCCAACGTCTGGGTTGCTCACAGTTTCATGATGTGGCCCTCTGCTCTGTGTTCACTGTGGTCTGGATCCCATAGTCTCGGTGCTCTGGGCTCCCTGCTGGCAGGTTCCTACTGCTGGTTTCCTCACCATTTTTATTCTATGGGCCCTGTGTTGTGTGGCTACTCCTGCCTACCTCACTCCGAGGCCATTGGACATGTGGGTCCTCTGGTTTAGGCCACATGTGCTGGGTTCCTCACCTTTCTATGATGTGACCGCACTGGTGTGAGGACACTCCTGCCTGGTTCCGATCCCCTTGGTGATGTGGGCCCTCTGGTGAGAGTCTTATCCTGGCTTGGTTGCTCACCCTTCTGTGAGGTAGGCCCTCTGCTGCGAGGTCACTCCTGCCTGGCTGGCAAACGTTACCTTGGTGACGTGTGCCCTCAGTTGGGAGTTGGTGCCTGTTTGGAGTCTCCTCCCCTCGGTAATGAGGGCCCTCTGGCATCAGGCCCTAACTCCTGGCTCCCAAATTTTCTGATGTGCGCCCTGTGGTGCGAGTACACTCCTGGCAGGTTCCCAACCACATGGGAATGTGGGCCTTCAGCTCTGAGGTCCCAACGCCTGTGTTGCTCACAGTTTCATGATGAGGGCCCTCTGTTGTGAATTCACTCAGGCCTGGATCCCATAGCCTCCCTGCTCTTGGCCGCCTGCTGGGAGGTTCCAACTGCGGGATTCCTTACCTTTGTTATTCTATAGGAACTCTGTTTTGAGGCTCCCCCTGCCTGCCTCACTCCCAGCCCCTTGGTGATGTGTGTCCTCTGATTTGAGGCTACGTGTGCTGGGTCCCTCATCTTTCGCTGACGTGGCTCCACTGGTGAGAGGACACTCCTGCCTGGTTCTCATCCCCTTGGTGATGTGGGCCCTCTGGAGAGAGTCTGATCCTTGTTGGGTACCTCACACATTTGTGAGGTGGGCCCTCTGCTCTGAAGTCAGTCCTGCCTGGCTCGCACACCCTGATTTAGTGACGTCGGCCCTCGGGTAGCACTTGGAGCGTGCTGGGGCCTCCTCCCGTTGGTAATGAGGGCCCTCTGGCGTCAGGCCCTAACTGGTGGACTCCCCACATTTTCTGATGTGTGCCCACTGGTGCAATGACACTCCTGCCAGGTTCCCATCCCCATGGGGATGTGGGCCTTCTGCTCTGAGGTCCCAACGGCTGGGTTGATTACAGTGTCAGGATGTTGGCCCTCTGCTGTGAGTTTACTCTGGCATGGATCCTATGGCCTCGGTGATCTGGGCCACCTGCTTGGAGCTTCCAACTGCTGGATTCCTCACCTTTTTTATTCTATGGTCCCTGTGTTGTGAGACACCTCCTGCCTGCCTCACTCCGAGCCTCTTGGCGATGTGGGCACTCTGGTTTGAGGCCACATGTGCTGGTTTCCTCACCTTTCACAGATGTGGCCCCCCTTGTGTGAGGACACTCCTGCCTGGTTCCCATTACCTCGGAGATGTGTGCGCTCTGGTGAGTGTGATCCTGGTTGGGTTCCTCACACTTCTGTGAGGTGGGCCCTCTGCTGTGAGGTCACTCCTTCCTGGATGCACACATCGCCTTGGCCACATGGGCCCTGTGGTAGCAGTTGGAACCTGCTGGGAGCCTCCTCCCCTCAGTCATGAGGGCCCTCTGGCGTCAGGCTGTAACTGCTGGGTTCCCATATTTTCTGATACGTGCTAAGTGGTGCGAGGACACTCCTGCCAGGTTCCCATCCACATGGGGATGTGGGCCTTCTGCTCTGAGGTCCCAACAGCTGGGTTGCTCACAGTTTCATGCTGTGGGCTCTCTGCTGTGATTTCACTGCGGCCTGGGTACCATAGACTCGGTGCTCTGGGCCACCTGCTCGGAGGTTCCAACTGCTGGATTCCTCACCTTTTTTATTCTTTGGGCCCTCTTTTTTCAGCCTACTCCTGCGTGACTCACTGCGTGCCCCTTGGGGATGTGGATCCTCTGGTTCAGGCCACATGTGCTGGGTTTCTCTCATTTATATGATGTGGCCACACTGGTGGCAGTGTCAGGACACTCCTGCCTGTTTCCGATCCCCTAACACATGTGGACACTCTGGTGAGGGTCTTATCCTGGCTGGGTTCCTCGCCCTTCTGTGAGGTAGGCCCTTTGCTGTGACATCACTCCTGCCTTGCTGGCACACATCACCTTGGCGACATGGGCCCTCAGTTGCGAGTTGGTGCCTGCTGGGGATCTCCTCCCCTTGGTAATGAGGGCCCTCTGGCGTCAGGCCCTAACTCCTGGGCTCCCAAAATTTTCTGATGTGAGCCCAGTGATGCCAGGACACTCTTGTAAGGTTCCCATCCCCATGGGGATGTGTGCCTTCTGTTCTCTTGTCCCAACGCCTGGGTTGCTCACAGTTTCATGATGTTGGCTCCCTGGTGTTAATTCACACAGGCTTAGATCCCGTAGCCTCACTGCTCCTTGCCGCCTGCTGGGAGGTTCCAACTGCAGGATTCCTCACTTTTTATTCTATGGGCCTTCAGTTTTGAGGCTCCTCCAGCCTGTCTCACTCCCAGCCCCTTGGTGATGTGTGTCCTCATGTTTGAGGCCACGTGTGCTGGGTCCCTCTCCTTTCGATAATGTGGCCCCACTGGTGTGAGGACACTCCTGCCCAGCTCCCATCCACTTGGTGATGTGGGACCTCTGGTGAGAGTCTGATCCTGGCTGGGTTCCTCACCCTTTTGTGAGGTGGGCCCTCTCTGTGAGGTAATTCCTGCCTGGCTTGCTCCCTTTGCCTTGGTGACATCGGCCCTTTGGTGGCAGTTGCAGCCTGCTGGGAACCTCCTCTCCTAAGTGTTCAGGGCCCTCTGGCGTCAGGCTCTAAGTGCTGGGCTCCCCACGTTTTCTGATGTGAGCCCAGTGATGCCACGACACTCCTGTACGGTTCCCATCCCCATGAAGATGTGTGCCTTCTGTTCTCTTGTCCCAACGCCTGGGTTGCTCACAGTTTCAGGATGTGGGCCCTCTGCTGTGAGTTCACTCCGGCCTGTATCCAATAGCGTCGGTGCTCTGGGCTGCCTGCTTGGAGGTTGCAACTTTTGGTTTCCTTAATTTTTATTCTATTGGCCCTCTGTTGTGAGTCTCATCCTGCATGCCTCACTCCCAGCACCTTCGTGATGTGTGTCCCCTTGTTTGAGGCCACATGTGCTGGGTTCCTCACCTTTCGCTGATGTGGCCCCCCTGGTGTGATGACACTCCTTCCTGGTTCCCATCCACTTGGCGATGTGTGCCCTCTGGTGAGAGTCTGATCCTGATAGGGTTCCTCACACTTCTGTGAGGTGGGCGCTCTGCTCTGAGGTCACTCCTGCCTGGCTGGCACACCCCGCCTTGGTGACGTCGGCCCTTTGGTGGCAGTTGGAGCCTGCTGGGAGCTTCCTCCCGTCAGTCATGAGGGCCCTCTGGCGTCAGGCCATAACTGCTGGGCACCCACATTTTATGATACGTGCTAAGTGGTACGAGGACACTCCTGCCAAGTTCCCATCCCCATGGGGATGTGGGCCTCCTGCTCTGAGGTCCCAACGCCTGGGTTGCTCAGAGTTTCATGATGTGGGCCCTCTGCTGTGAGTTCACTGTGGCCTGGATCACATAGACTCGGTGCTCTGGGCCGCCTGCTGGGAGGTTCCAACTGCTGGATTCCTCACATTTTTTATTCTATGGGCCCTCTGTTTTGAGTCTCCTCCTGCATGCCTCACTGCCAGACCCCTTGTGATGTGTGTCCCCTTGTTTGAGGCCACATGTGCTGGGTTCCTCACCTTTCGCTGATGTGGCCCCACCGGTGTGAAGACACACTTGCCTAGTTCCCATCCCCTTGGTGACGTGGGCCCTCTGGTGAGAATCTGATCCTCGTTGGGGTCCTCACACTTCCGTGACGTGGGATCTCTGTGCTGAGGTCACTCCTGCCTGGCTGGCACACGTCACCTTGGCGACATGGGCCCTCAGTTGGGAGTTGGTGCCTGCTGGCGGTCTACTCCCCTTGGTAATGAGGTCACTCTGGCTTCAGGCCCTAACTCCTGGGATCCAAATTTTTCTGATGGTCGCCCAGTGGTTCTAGGACACTCCTGCCAGGTTCCCATCTCCATGGGCATGTGGGCCTTCTGTTCTGAGGTCCCAACGGCTGGGTTGCTCACAGTTTCATGATGTGGGCCATCTGCTGTAAGTTCACTGCGGCCTGGATCCCATAGACTCTGTGCTCTTGGCCGCCTGCTGAGAGGTTCCAACTGCTGGATTCCTCACATTTTTTATTCTATGGGCCCTCTGTTTTGAGTCTCCTCCTGCATGCCTCACTGCCAGACCCCTTGTGATGTGTGTCCCCTTGTTTGAGGCCACATGTGCTGGGTTCCTCCACTTTCGCTGATGTGGCCCCACTGGTGTGAAGACACACTTGCCTAGTTCCCATCCCCTTGGTGATGTGGGCCCTCTGGTGAGAATCTGATCCTCGTTGGGGTCCTCACACTTCCGTGACGTGGGATCTCTGTGCTGAGGTCACTCCTGCCTGGCTGGCACACGTCACCTTGGCGACATGGGCCCTCAGTTGGGAGTTGGTGCCTGCTGGCGGTCTACTCCCCTTGGTAATGAGGTCACTCTGGCTTCAGGCCCTAACTCCTGGGATCCAAATTTTTCTGATGGTCGCCCAGTGGTTCTAGGACACTCCTGCCAGGTTCCCATCTCCATGGGCATGTGGGCCTTCTGTTCTGAGGTCCCAACGGCTGGGTTGCTCACAGTTTCATGATGTGGGCCCTCTGCTGTAAGTTCACTGCGGCCTGGATCCCATAGACTCTGTGCTCTTGGCCGCCTGCTGAGAGGTTCCAACTGCTGGATTCCTCACATTTTTTATTCTATGGGCCCTGTGTTGTGAGGCTACTCCTTCCTGCCTCACTCCAAGCCCCTTGGAGATGTTGGTCCTCTGGTTTAAGCCACATGTTCTGGGTTCCTCACCTTTCTATGATTTGGCCTCACTGGTGTGAGGCCACTCCTGCCTCGTTCCGATCCCCTTGGTTATGTGGGCCCTCTGGGGAGAGTCTTATACTGGCTGGGTTCCTCACACTTCTGTGACGTAGGCCCTCTGCTCAGAGGTCACTCCTGCCTGGCTGGCACACGTCACCTTGGCAACGTGTGCCCTCAGTTGGGAGTTGGTGCCTGCTGGGAGCCTCCTCCCCTCAGTAATGAGGGCCCTCTGGCGTCAGGCCCTAACTCCTGGGCTCCCAAAATTTTCTGATGTGTGCCCTGTGGTGTGAGTACACTCCTGCCAGGTTCCCAACCTCATGGGAATGTGGGCCTTCTGCTCTGTGGTCCCAAAGTCTGGGTTGCTCACAGTTTCATGATGAGGGCCCTCTGTTGTGAGTTCACACCGGCCGGGATCCCATAGCCTCGCTGCACTTTGCCGCCTGGTGGGAGGTTCCAAATGCTGGATTCCTCACATTTTTTATTCTACGGGCCCTGTGTTGTGAGGCTACTCCTGCCTGCCTCACTCCGAGCCCCTTGGAGATGTGGGTCCTCTGTTTTAGGCCACATGTTCCGGGTTCCTCACCTTTCTATGATTTGGCCACACTGGTGTGAGGACACTCCTGCCTGGTTCCGATCCCCTTGGTGATGTGAGTCCTCTGGTGATAGTCTGATCCTGGATGGGTTCCTCACCCTTCTGTGAGGTGGGCCCTCTCTCTGAGGCAATTCCTGCCTGGCTGGCACAAGTTGCCTTGGTGAGCTCGGCCCTCTGGTGGCAGTTGGAGCCTGCTGGGAACCTCCTCTCCTACGTGATGAGGGCCCTCTGGCGTCAGGCTCTAACTGCTGGGCTCCCCACGTTTTCTGATGTGAGCCCAGTGATGCCAGGACACTCTTGTAAGGTTCCCATCCCCATGGGGATGTGTGCCTTCTGTTCTCTTGTCCCAACGCCTGGGTTACTCACAGTTTCATGATGTTGGCTCCCTGGTGTTAGTTCACCAGGCTTAGATCCCATAGCCTCTGTGCTCTGGGCTGCCTGCTGGGAGGTTCCAACTGCAGGATCCCTCACCATTTTTATACTTCTGTCCCTGTGTTGTGAGGCTCCTCCTGCCTGCCTCACTGTGAGCCCCTTGTTGATGTAGGTCCTCTGGTTTGAGGCCACATGTGCCGGTTGCCTCACCTTTTAGTGATGTGGCCCCACTGGTGTGAGGACACTCCTGCCTGGTTCCCATCCCCTTGGTGATGTGGGCCCTCTGGTGAGAGTCTGATCCTGATGGGGTTCCTCACGCTTCTGTGAGGTGGGCCCTCTGCTCTGAGGTCACTCCTGCCTGGCTTGCACACACCTCCATGGCGACGTTGGCACTCTGGTGACAGTTGGAGCCTGCTGAGAGCCTCCTTCCCTCGGTGATGAGGGCCTTCTGGCGTCAGGCCCTAACTGCTGGGTACCCACATATTCTGATACATGCTAAGTGGTGTGAGGACACTCCTGCCAGGTTCCCATCCCTATTGGGATGTGGGCCTTGTGCTCTGAGGTCCCAACGTCTGGGTTGCTCACAGTTTCATGATGTGGCCCTCTGCTCTGTGTTCACTGTGGTCTGGATCCCATAGTCTCGGTGCTCTGGGCTCCCTGCTGGCAGGTTCCTACTGCTGGTTTCCTCACCATTTTTATTCTATGGGCCCTGTGTTGTGTGGCTACTCCTGCCTACCTCACTCCGAGGCCATTGGACATGTGGGTCCTCTGGTTTAGGCCACATGTGCTGGGTTCCTCACCTTTCTATGATGTGACCGCACTGGTGTGAGGACACTCCTGCCTGGTTCCGATCCCCTTGGTGATGTGGGCCCTCTGGTGAGAGTCTTATCCTGGCTTGGTTGCTCACCCTTCTGTGAGGTAGGCCCTCTGCTGCGAGGTCACTCCTGCCTGGCTGGCAAACGTTACCTTGGTGACGTGTGCCCTCAGTTGGGAGTTGGTGCCTGTTTGGAGTCTCCTCCCCTCGGTAATGAGGGCCCTCTGGCATCAGGCCCTAACTCCTGGCTCCCAAATTTTCTGATGTGCGCCCTGTGGTGCGAGTACACTCCTGGCAGGTTCCCAACCACATGGGAATGTGGGCCTTCAGCTCTGAGGTCCCAACGCCTGTGTTGCTCACAGTTTCATGATGAGGGCCCTCTGTTGTGAATTCACTCAGGCCTGGATCCCATAGCCTCCCTGCTCTTGGCCGCCTGCTGGGAGGTTCCAACTGCGGGATTCCTTACCTTTGTTATTCTATAGGAACTCTGTTTTGAGGCTCCCCCTGCCTGCCTCACTCCCAGCCCCTTGGTGATGTGTGTCCTCTGATTTGAGGCTACGTGTGCTGGGTCCCTCGTCTTTCGCTGACGTGGCTCCACTGGTGAGAGGACACTCCTGCCTGGTTCTCATCCCCTTGGTGATGTGGGCCCTCTGGAGAGAGTCTGATCCTTGTTGGGTACCTCACACATTTGTGAGGTGGGCCCTCTGCTCTGAAGTCAGTCCTGCCTGGCTCGCACACCCTGATTTAGTGACGTCGGCCCTCGGGTAGCACTTGGAGCGTGCTGGGGCCTCCTCCCGTTGGTAATGAGGGCCCTCTGGCGTCAGGCCCTAACTGGTGGACTCCCCACATTTTCTGATGTGTGCCCACTGGTGCAATGACACTCCTGCCAGGTTCCCATCCCCATGGGGATGTGGGCCTTCTGCTCTGAGGTCCCAACGGCTGGGTTGATTACAGTGTCAGGATGTTGGCCCTCTGCTGTGAGTTTACTCTGGCATGGATCCTATGGCCTCGGTGATCTGGGCCACCTGCTTGGAGCTTCCAACTGCTGGATTCCTCACCTTTTTTATTCTATGGTCCCTGTGTTGTGAGACACCTCCTGCCTGCCTCACTCCGAGCCTCTTGGCGATGTGGGCACTCTGGTTTGAGGCCACATGTGCTGGTTTCCTCACCTTTCACAGATGTGGCCCCCTTGTGTGAGGACACTCCTGCCTGGTTCCCATTACCTCGGAGATGTGTGCGCTCTGGTGAGTGTGATCCTGGTTGGGTTCCTCACACTTCTGTGAGGTGGGCCCTCTGCTGTGAGGTCACTCCTTCCTGGATGCACACATCGCCTTGGCCACATGGGCCCTGTGGTAGCAGTTGGAACCTGCTGGGAGCCTCCTCCCCTCGGTCATGAGGGCCCTCTGGCGTCAGGCTGTAACTGCTGGGTTCCCATATTTTCTGATACGTGCTAAGTGGTGCGAGGACACTCCTGCCAGGTTCCCATCCACATGGGGATGTGGGCCTTCTGCTCTGAGGTCCCAACAGCTGGGTTGCTCACAGTTTCATGCTGTGGGCTCTCTGCTGTGATTTCACTGCGGCCTGGGTACCATAGACTCGGTGCTCTGGGCCACCTGCTCGGAGGTTCCAACTGCTGGATTCCTCACCTTTTTTATTCTTTGGGCCCTCTTTTTTCAGCCTACTCCTGCGTGACTCACTGCGTGCCCCTTGGGGATGTGGATCCTCTGGTTCAGGCCACATGTGCTGGGTTTCTCTCATTTATATGATGTGGCCACACTGGTGGCAGTGTCAGGACACTCCTGCCTGTTTCCGATCCCCTAACACATGTGGACACTCTGGTGAGGGTCTTATCCTGGCTGGGTTCCTCGCCCTTCTGTGAGGTAGGCCCTTTGCTGTGACATCACTCCTGCCTTGCTGGCACACATCACCTTGGCGACATGGGCCCTCAGTTGCGAGTTGGTGCCTGCTGGGGATCTCCTCCCCTTGGTAATGAGGGCCCTCTGGCGTCAGGCCCTAACTCCTGGGCTCCCAAAATTTTCTGATGTGAGCCCAGTGATGCCAGGACACACTTGTAAGGTTCCCATCCCCATGGGGATGTGTGCCTTCTGTTCTCTTGTCCCAACGCCTGGGTTGCTCACAGTTTCATGATGTTGGCTCCCTGGTGTTAATTCACACAGGCTTAGATCCCGTAGCCTCACTGCTCCTTGCCGCCTGCTGGGAGGTTCCAACTGCAGGATTCCTCACTTTTTATTCTATGGGCCTTCAGTTTTGAGGCTCCTCCAGCCTGTCTCACTCCCAGCCCCTTGGTGATGTGTGTCCTCATGTTTGAGGCCACGTGTGCTGGGTCCCTCTCCTTTCCATAATGTGGCCCCACTGGTGTGAGGACACTCCTGCCCAGCTCCCATCCACTTGGTGATGTGGGACCTCTGGTGAGAGTCTGATCCTGGCTGGGTTCCTCACCCTTTTGTGAGGTGGGCCCTCTCTGTGAGGTAATTCCTGCCTGGCTTGCTCCCTTTGCCTTGGTGACATCGGCCCTTTGGTGGCAGTTGCAGCCTGCTGGGAACCTCCTCTCCTAAGTGTTCAGGGCCCTCTGGCGTCAGGCTCTAAGTGCTGGGCTCCCCACGTTTTCTGATGTGAGCCCAGTGATGCCACGACACTCCTGTACGGTTCCCATCCCCATGAAGATGTGTGCCTTCTGTTCTCTTGTCCCAACGCCTGGGTTGCTCACAGTTTCAGGATGTGGGCCCTCTGCTGTGAGTTCACTCCGGCCTGTATCCAATAGCGTCGGTGCTCTGGGCTGCCTGCTTGGAGGTTGCAACTTTTGGTTTCCTTAATTTTTATTCTATTGGCCCTCTGTTGTGAGTCTCATCCTGCATGCCTCACTCCCAGCACCTTCGTGATGTGTGTCCCATTGTTTGAGGCCCCATGTGCTGGGTTCCTCACCTTTCGCTGATGTGGCCCCCCTGGTGTGATGACACTCCTTCCTGGTTCCCATCCACTTGGCGATGTGTGCCCTCTGGTGAGAGTCTGATCCTGATAGGGTTCCTCACACTTCTGTGAGGTGGGCGCTCTGCTCTGAGGTCACTCCTGCCTGGCTGGCACACCCCGCCTTGGTGACGTCGGCCCTTTGGTGGCAGTTGGAGCCTGCTGGGAGCTTCCTCCCGTCAGTCATGAGGGCCCTCTGGCGTCAGGCCATAACTGCTGGGCACCCACATTTTATGATACGTGCTAAGTGGTACGAGGACACTCCTGCCAAGTTCCCATCCCCATGGGGATGTGGGCCTCTTGCTCTGAGGTCCCAACGCCTGGGTTGCTCAGAGTTTCATGATGTGGGCCCTCTGCTGTGAGTTCACTGTGGCCTGGATCACATAGACTCGGTGCTCTGGGCCGCCTGCTGGGAGGTTCGAACTGCTGGATTCCTCACATTTTTTATTCTATGGGCCCTCTGTTTTGAGTCTCCTCCTGCATGCCTCACTGCCAGACCCCTTGTGATGTGTGTCCCCTTGTTTGAGGCCACATGTGCTGGGTTCCTCCACTTTCGCTGATCTGGCCCCACTGGTGTGAAGAAACACTTGCCTAGTTCCCATCCCCTTGGTGATGTGGGCCCTCTGGTGAGAATCTGATCCTCGTTGGGGTCCTCACACTTCCGTGACGTGGGATCTCTGTGCTGAGGTCACTCCTGCCTGGCTGGCACACGTCACCTTGGCGACATGGGCCCTCAGTTGGGAGTTGGTGCCTGCTGGCGGTCTACTCCCCTTGGTAATGAGGTCACTCTGGCTTCAGGCCCTAACTCCTGGGATCCAAATTTTTCTGATGGTCGCCCAGTGGTTCTAGGACACTCCTGGCAGGTTCCTATCTCCATGGGCATGTGGGCCTTCTGTTCTGAGGTCCCAACGGCTGGGTTGCTCACAGTTTCATGATGTGGGCCCTCTGCTGTAAGTTCACTGCGGCCTGGATCCCATAGACTCTGTGCTCTTGGCCGCCTGCTGAGAGGTTCCAACTGCTGGATTCCTCACATTTTTTATTCTATGGGCCCTGTGTTGTGAGGCTACTCCTTCCTGCCTCACTCCAAGCCCCTTGGAGATGTTGGTCCTCTGGTTTAAGCCACATGTTCTGGGTTCCTCACCTTTCTATGATTTGGCCTCACTGGTGTGAGGCCACTCCTGCCTCGTTCCGATCCCCTTGGTTATGTGGGCCCTCTGGGGAGAGTCTTATACTGGCTGGGTTCCTCACACTTCTGTGACGTAGGCCCTCTGCTCAGAGGTCACTCCTGCCTGGCTGGCACACGTCACCTTGGCAACGTGTGCCCTCAGTTGGGAGTTGGTGCCTGCTGGGAGCCTCCTCCCCTCAGTAATGAGGGCCCTCTGGCGTCAGGCCCTAACTCCTGGGCTCCCAAAATTTTCTGATGTGTGCCCTGTGGTGTGAGTACACTCCTGCCAGGTTCCCAACCTCATGGGAATGTGGGCCTTCTGCTCTGTGGTCCCAAAGTCTGGGTTGCTCACAGTTTCATGATGAGGGCCCTCTGTTGTGAGTTCACCCCGGCCGGGATCCCATAGCCTCGCTGCACTTTGCCGCCTGGTGGGAGGTTCCAAATGCTGGATTCCTCACATTTTTTATTCTACGGGCCCTGTGTTGTGAGGCTACTCCTGCCTGCCTCACTCCGAGCCCCTTGGAGATGTGGGTCCTCTGGTTTAGGCCACATGTTCCGGGTTCCTCACCTTTCTATGATTTGGCCACACTGGTGTGAGGACACTCCTGCCTGGTTCCGATCCCCTTGGTGATGTGAGTCCTCTGGTGATAGTCTGATCCTGGATGGGTTCCTCACCCTTCTGTGAGGTGGGCCCTCTCTCTGAGGCAATTCCTGCCTGGCTGGCACAAGTTGCCTTGGTGAGCTCGGCCCTCTGGTGGCAGTTGGAGCCTGCTGGGAACCTCCTCTCCTACGTGATGAGGGCCCTCTGGCGTCAGGCTCTAACTGCTGGGCTCCCCACGTTTTCTGATGTGAGCCCAGTGATGCCAGGACACTCTTGTAAGGTTCCCATCCCCATGGGGATGTGTGCCTTCTGTTCTCTTGTCCCAACGCCTGGGTTACTCACAGTTTCATGATGTTGGCTCCCTGGTGTTAGTTCACCAGGCTTAGATCCCATAGCCTCTGTGCTCTGGGCTGCCTGCTGGGAGGTTCCAACTGCAGGATCCCTCACCATTTTTATACTTCTGTCCCTGTGTTGTGAGGCTCCTCCTGCCTGCCTCACTGCGAGCCCCTTGTTGATGTAGGTCCTCTGGTTTGAGGCCACATGTGCCGGTTGCCTCACCTTTTAGTGATGTGGCCCCACTGGTGTGAGGACACTCCTGCCTGGTTCCCATCCCCTTGGTGATGTGGGCCCTCTGGTGAGAGTCTGATCCTGATTGGGTTCCTCACGCTTCTGTGAGGTGGGCCCTCTGCTCTGAGGTCACTCCTGCCTGGCTTGCACACACCTCCATGGCGACGTTGGCACTCTGGTGACAGTTGGAGCCTGCTGAGAGCCTCCTTCCCTCGGTGATGAGGGCCTTCTGGCGTCAGGCCCTAACTGCTGGGTACCCACATATTCTGATACATGCTAAGTGGTGTGAGGACACTCCTGCCAGGTTCCCATCCCTATTGGGATGTGGGCCTTGTGCTCTGAGGTCCCAACGTCTGGGTTGCTCACAGTTTCATGATGTGGCCCTCTGCTCTGTGTTCACTGTGGTCTGGATCCCATAGTCTCGGTGCTCTGGGCTCCCTGCTGGCAGGTTCCTACTGCTGGTTTCCTCACCATTTTTATTCTATGGGCCCTGTGTTGTGTGGCTACTCCTGCCTACCTCACTCCGAGGCCATTGGACATGTGGGTCCTCTGGTTTAGGCCACATGTGCTGGGTTCCTCACCTTTCTATGATGTGACCGCACTGGTGTGAGGACACTCCTGCCTGGTTCCGATCCCCTTGGTGATGTGGGCCCTCTGGTGAGAGTCTTATCCTGGCTTGGTTGCTCACCCTTCTGTGAGGGAGGCCCTCTGCTGCGAGGTCACTCCTGCCTGGCTGGCAAACGTTACCTTGGTGACGTGTGCCCTCAGTTGGGAGTTGGTGCCTGTTTGGAGTCTCCTCCCCTCGGTAATGAGGGCCCTCTGGCATCAGGCCCTAACTCCTGGCTCCCAAATTTTCTGATGTGCGCCCTGTGGTGCGAGTACACTCCTGGCAGGTTCCCAACCACATGGGAATGTGGGCCTTCAGCTCTGAGGTCCCAACGCCTGTGTTGCTCACAGTTTCATGATGAGGGCCCTCTGTTGTGAATTCACTCAGGCCTGGATCCCATAGCCTCCCTGCTCTTGGCCGCCTGCTGGGAGGTTCCAACTGCGGGATTCCTTACCTTTGTTATTCTATAGGAACTCTGTTTTGAGGCTCCCCCTGCCTGCCTCACTCCCAGCCCCTTGGTGATGTGTGTCCTCTGATTTGAGGCTACGTGTGCTGGGTCCCTCGTCTTTCGCTGACGTGGCTCCACTGGTGAGAGGACACTCCTGCCTGGTTCTCATCCCCTTGGTGATGTGGGCCCTCTGGAGAGAGTCTGATCCTTGTTGGGTACCTCACACATTTGTGAGGTGGGCCCTCTGCTCTGAAGTCAGTCCTGCCTGGCTCGCACACCCTGATTTAGTGACGTCGGCCCTCGGGTAGCACTTGGAGCGTGCTGGGGCCTCCTCCCGTTGGTAATGAGGGCCCTCTGGCGTCAGGCCCTAACTGGTGGACTCCCCACATTTTCTGATGTGTGCCCACTGGTGCAATGACACTCCTGCCAGGTTCCCATCCCCATGGGGATGTGGGCCTTCTGCTCTGAGGTCCCAACGGCTGGGTTGATTACAGTGTCAGGATGTTGGCCCTCTGCTGTGAGTTTACTCTGGCATGGATCCTATGGCCTCGGTGATCTGGGCCACCTGCTTGGAGCTTCCAACTGCTGGATTCCTCACCTTTTTTATTCTATGGTCCCTGTGTTGTGAGACACCTCCTGCCTGCCTCACTCCGAGCCTCTTGGCGATGTGGGCACTCTGGTTTGAGGCCACATGTGCTGGTTTCCTCACCTTTCACAGATGTGGCCCCCCTTGTGTGAGGACACTCCTGCCTGGTTCCCATTACCTCGGAGATGTGTGCGCTCTGGTGAGTGTGATCCTGGTTGGGTTCCTCACACTTCTGTGAGGTGGGCCCTCTGCTGTGAGGTCACTCCTTCCTGGATGCACACATCGCCTTGGCCACATGGGCCCTGTGGTAGCAGTTGGAACCTGCTGGGAGCCTCCTCCCCTCGGTCATGAGGGCCCTCTGGCGTCAGGCTGTAACTGCTGGGTTCCCATATTTTCTGATACGTGCTAAGTGGTGCGAGGACACTCCTGCCAGGTTCCCATCCACATGGGGATGTGGGCCTTCTGCTCTGAGGTCCCAACAGCTGGGTTGCTCACAGTTTCATGCTGTGGGCTCTCTGCTGTGATTTCACTGCGGCCTGGGTACCATAGACTCGGTGCTCTGGGCCACCTGCTCGGAGGTTCCAACTGCTGGATTCCTCACCTTTTTTATTCTTTGGGCCCTCTTTTTTCAGCCTACTCCTGCGTGACTCACTGCGTGCCCCTTGGGGATGTGGATCCTCTGGTTCAGGCCACATGTGCTGGGTTTCTCTCATTTATATGATGTGGCCACACTGGTGGCAGTGTCAGGACACTCCTGCCTGTTTCCGATCCCCTAACACATGTGGACACTCTGGTGAGGGTCTTATCCTGGCTGGGTTCCTCGCCCTTCTGTGAGGTAGGCCCTTTGCTGTGACATCACTCCTGCCTTGCTGGCACACATCACCTTGGCGACATGGGCCCTCAGTTGCGAGTTGGTGCCTGCTGGGGATCTCCTCCCCTTGGTAATGAGGGCCCTCTGGCGTCAGGCCCTAACTCCTGGGCTCCCAAAATTTTCTGATGTGAGCCCAGTGATGCCAGGACACTCTTGTAAGGTTCCCATCCCCATGGGGATGTGTGCCTTCTGTTCTCTTGTCCCAACGCCTGGGTTGCTCACAGTTTCATGATGTTGGCTCCCTGGTGTTAATTCACACAGGCTTAGATCCCGTAGCCTCACTGCTCCTTGCCGCCTGCTGGGAGGTTCCAACTGCAGGATTCCTCACTTTTTATTCTATGGGCCTTCAGTTTTGAGGCTCCTCCAGCCTGTCTCACTCCCAGCCCCTTGGTGATGTGTGTCCTCATGTTTGAGGCCACGTGTGCTGGGTCCCTCTCCTTTCCATAATGTGGCCCCACTGGTGTGAGGACACTCCTGCCCAGCTCCCATCCACTTGGTGATGTGGGACCTCTGGTGAGAGTCTGATCCTGGCTGGGTTCCTCACCCTTTTGTGAGGTGGGCCCTCTCTGTGAGGTAATTCCTGCCTGGCTTGCTCCCTTTGCCTTGGTGACATCGGCCCTTTGGTGGCAGTTGCAGCCTGCTGGGAACCTCCTCTCCTAAGTGTTCAGGGCCCTCTGGCGTCAGGCTCTAAGTGCTGGGCTCCCCACGTTTTCTGATGTGAGCCCAGTGATGCCACGACACTCCTGTACGGTTCCCATCCCCATGAAGATGTGTGCCTTCTGTTCTCTTGTCCCAACGCCTGGGTTGCTCACAGTTTCAGGATGTGGGCCCTCTGCTGTGAGTTCACTCCAGCCTGTATCCAATAGCGTCGGTGCTCTGGGCTGCCTGCTTGGAGGTTGCAAATTTTGGTTTCCTTAATTTTTATTCTATTGGCCCTCTGTTGTGAGTCTCATCCTGCATGCCTCACTCCCAGCACCATCGTGATGTGTGTCCCCTTGTTTGAGGCCACATGTGCTGGGTTCCTCACCTTTCACTGATGTGGCCCCCCTGGTGTGATGACACTCCTTCCTGGTTCCCATCCACTTGGCGATGTGTGCCCTCTGGTGAGAGTCTGATCCTGATAGGGTCCTCACACTTCTGTGAGGTGGGCGCTCTGCTCCGAGGTCACTCCTGCCTGGCTGGCACACCCCGCCTTGGTGACGTCGGCCCTTTGGTGGCAGCTGGAGCCTGCTGGGAGCTTCCTCCCGTAAGTCATGAGGATCCTCTGGTGTCAGGCCCTAACTCCTGGGCTCCCAAAATTTTCTGATGTGTGCCCTGTGGTGTGAGTACACTCCTGCCAGGTTCCCAACCTCATGGGAATGTGGGCCTTCTGCTCTGTGGTCCCAAAGTCTGGGTTGCTCACAGTTTCATGATGAGGGCCCTCTGTTGTGAGTTCACCCCGGCCGGGATCCCATAGCCTCGCTGCACTTTGCCGCCTGGTGGGAGGTTCCAAATGCTGGATTCCTCACATTTTTTATTCTACGGGCCCTGTGTTGTGAGGCTACTCCTGCCTGCCTCACTCCGAGCCCCTTGGAGATGTGGGTCCTCTGGTTTAGGCCACATGTTCCGGGTTCCTCACCTTTCTATGATTTGGCCACACTGGTGTGAGGACACTCCTGCCTGGTTCCGATCCCCTTGGTGATGTGAGTCCTCTGGTGATAGTCTGATCCTGGATGGGTTCCTCACCCTTCTGTGAGGTGGGCCCTCTCTCTGAGGCAATTCCTGCCTGGCTGGCACAAGTTGCCTTGGTGAGCTCGGCCCTCTGGTGGCAGTTGGAGCCTGCTGGGAACCTCCTCTCCTACGTGATGAGGGCCCTCTGGCGTCAGGCTCTAACTGCTGGGCTCCCCACGTTTTCTGATGTGAGCCCAGTGATGCCAGGACACTCTTGTAAGGTTCCCATCCCCATGGGGATGTGTGCCTTCTGTTCTCTTGTCCCAACGCCTGGGTTACTCACAGTTTCATGATGTTGGCTCCCTGGTGTTAGTTCACCAGGCTTAGATCCCATAGCCTCTGTGCTCTGGGCTGCCTGCTGGGAGGTTCCAACTGCAGGATCCCTCACCATTTTTATACTTCTGTCCCTGTGTTGTGAGGCTCCTCCTGCCTGCCTCACTGCGAGCCCCTTGTTGATGTAGGTCCTCTGGTTTGAGGCCACATGTGCCGGTTGCCTCACCTTTTAGTGATGTGGCCCCACTGGTGTGAGGACACTCCTGCCTGGTTCCCATCCCCTTGGTGATGTGGGCCCTCTGGTGAGAGTCTGATCCTGATGGGGTTCCTCACGCTTCTGTGAGGTGGGCCCTCTGCTCTGAGGTCACTCCTGCCTGGCTTGCACACACCTCCATGGCGACGTTGGCACTCTGGTGACAGTTGGAGCCTGCTGAGAGCCTCCTTCCCTCGGTGATGAGGGCCTTCTGGCGTCAGGCCCTAACTGCTGGGTACCCACATATTCTGATACATGCTAAGTGGTGTGAGGACACTCCTGCCAGGTTCCCATCCCTATTGGGATGTGGGCCTTGTGCTCTGAGGTCCCAACGTCTGGGTTGCTCACAGTTTCATGATGTGGCCCTCTGCTCTGTGTTCACTGTGGTCTGGATCCCATAGTCTCGGTGCTCTGGGCTCCCTGCTGGCAGGTTCCTACTGCTGGTTTCCTCACCATTTTTATTCTATGGGCCCTGTGTTGTGTGGCTACTCCTGCCTACCTCACTCCGAGGCCATTGGACATGTGGGTCCTCTGGTTTAGGCCACATGTGCTGGGTTCCTCACCTTTCTATGATGTGACCGCACTGGTGTGAGGACACTCCTGCCTGGTTCCGATCCCCTTGGTGATGTGGGCCCTCTGGTGAGAGTCTTATCCTGGCTTGGTTGCTCACCCTTCTGTGAGGTAGGCCCTCTGCTGCGAGGTCACTCCTGCCTGGCTGGCAAACGTTACCTTGGTGACGTGTGCCCTCAGTTGGGAGTTGGTGCCTGTTTGGAGTCTCCTCCCCTCGGTAATGAGGGCCCTCTGGCATCAGGCCCTAACTCCTGGCTCCCAAATTTTCTGATGTGCGCCCTGTGGTGCGAGTACACTCCTGGCAGGTTCCCAACCACATGGGAATGTGGGCCTTCAGCTCTGAGGTCCCAACGCCTGTGTTGCTCACAGTTTCATGATGAGGGCCCTCTGTTGTGAATTCACTCAGGCCTGGATCCCATAGCCTCCCTGCTCTTGGCCGCCTGCTGGGAGGTTCCAACTGCGGGATTCCTTACCTTTGTTATTCTATAGGAACTCTGTTTTGAGGCTCCCCCTGCCTGCCTCACTCCCAGCCCCTTGGTGATGTGTGTCCTCTGATTTGAGGCTACGTGTGCTGGGTCCCTCGTCTTTCGCTGACGTGGCTCCACTGGTGAGAGGACACTCCTGCCTGGTTCTCATCCCCTTGGTGATGTGGGCCCTCTGGAGAGAGTCTGATCCTTGTTGGGTACCTCACACATTTGTGAGGTGGGCCCTCTGCTCTGAAGTCAGTCCTGCCTGGCTCGCACACCCTGATTTAGTGACGTCGGCCCTCGGGTAGCACTTGGAGCGTGCTGGGGCCTCCTCCCGTTGGTAATGAGGGCCCTCTGGCGTCAGGCCCTAACTGGTGGACTCCCCACATTTTCTGATGTGTGCCCACTGGTGCAATGACACTCCTGCCAGGTTCCCATCCCCATGGGGATGTGGGCCTTCTGCTCTGAGGTCCCAACGGCTGGGTTGATTACAGTGTCAGGATGTTGGCCCTCTGCTGTGAGTTTACTCTGGCATGGATCCTATGGCCTCGGTGATCTGGGCCACCTGCTTGGAGCTTCCAACTGCTGGATTCCTCACCTTTTTTATTCTATGGTCCCTGTGTTGTGAGACACCTCCTGCCTGCCTCACTCCGAGCCTCTTGGCGATGTGGGCACTCTGGTTTGAGGCCACATGTGCTGGTTTCCTCACCTTTCACAGATGTGGCCCCCCTTGTGTGAGGACACTCCTGCCTGGTTCCCATTACCTCGGAGATGTGTGCGCTCTGGTGAGTGTGATCCTGGTTGGGTTCCTCACACTTCTGTGAGGTGGGCCCTCTGCTGTGAGGTCACTCCTTCCTGGATGCACACATCGCCTTGGCCACATGGGCCCTGTGGTAGCAGTTGGAACCTGCTGGGAGCCTCCTCCCCTCGGTCATGAGGGCCCTCTGGCGTCAGGCTGTAACTGCTGGGTTCCCATATTTTCTGATACGTGCTAAGTGGTGCGAGGACACTCCTGCCAGGTTCCCATCCACATGGGGATGTGGGCCTTCTGCTCTGAGGTCCCAACAGCTGGGTTGCTCACAGTTTCATGCTGTGGGCTCTCTGCTGTGATTTCACTGCGGCCTGGGTACCATAGACTCGGTGCTCTGGGCCACCTGCTCGGAGGTTCCAACTGCTGGATTCCTCACCTTTTTTATTCTTTGGGCCCTCTTTTTTCAGCCTACTCCTGCGTGACTCACTGCGTGCCCCTTGGGGATGTGGATCCTCTGGTTCAGGCCACATGTGCTGGGTTTCTCTCATTTATATGATGTGGCCACACTGGTGGCAGTGTCAGGACACTCCTGCCTGTTTCCGATCCCCTAACACATGTGGACACTCTGGTGAGGGTCTTATCCTGGCTGGGTTCCTCGCCCTTCTGTGAGGTAGGCCCTTTGCTGTGACATCACTCCTGCCTTGCTGGCACACATCACCTTGGCGACATGGGCCCTCAGTTGCGAGTTGGTGCCTGCTGGGGATCTCCTCCCCTTGGTAATGAGGGCCCTCTGGCGTCAGGCCCTAACTCCTGGGCTCCCAAAATTTTCTGATGTGAGCCCAGTGATGCCAGGACACTCTTGTAAGGTTCCCATCCCCATGGGGATGTGTGCCTTCTGTTCTCTTGTCCCAACGCCTGGGTTGCTCACAGTTTCATGATGTTGGCTCCCTGGTGTTAATTCACACAGGCTGAGATCCCGTAGCCTCACTGCTCCTTGCCGCCTGCTGGGAGGTTCCAACTGCAGGATTCCTCACTTTTTATTCTATGGGCCTTCAGTTTTGAGGCTCCTCCAGCCTGTCTCACTCCCAGCCCCTTGGTGATGTGTGTCCTCATGTTTGAGGCCACGTGTGCTGGGTCCCTCTCCTTTCCATAATGTGGCCCCACTGGTGTGAGGACACTCCTGCCCAGCTCCCATCCACTTGGTGATGTGGGACCTCTGGTGAGAGTCTGATCCTGGCTGGGTTCCTCACCCTTTTGTGAGGTGGGCCCTCTCTGTGAGGTAATTCCTGCCTGGCTTGCTCCCTTTGCCTTGGTGACATCGGCCCTTTGGTGGCAGTTGCAGCCTGCTGGGAACCTCCTCTCCTAAGTGTTCAGGGCCCTCTGGCGTCAGGCTCTAAGTGCTGGGCTCCCCACGTTTTCTGCTGTGAGCCCAGTGATGCCACGACACTCCTGTACGGTTCCCATCCCCATGAAGATGTGTGCCTTCTGTTCTCTTGTCCCAACGCCTGGGTTGCTCACAGTTTCAGGATGTGGGCCCTCTGCTGTGAGTTCACTCCGGCCTGTATCCAATAGCGTCGGTGCTCTGGGCTGCCTGCTTGGAGGTTGCAACTTTTGGTTTCCTTAATTTTTATTCTATTGGCCCTCTGTTGTGAGTCTCATCCTGCATGCCTCACTCCCAGCACCTTCGTGATGTGTGTCCCCTTGTTTGAGGCCACATGTGCTGGGTTCCTCACCTTTCGCTGATGTGGCCCCCCTGGTGTGATGACACTCCTTCCTGGTTCCCATCCACTTGGCGATGTGTGCCCTCTGGTGAGAGTCTGATCCTGATGGGGTTCCTCACACTTCTGTGAGGTGGGCGCTCTGCCCTGAGGTCACTCCTGCCTGGCTGGCACACCCCGCCTTGGTGACGTCGGCCCTTTGGTGGCAGTTGGAGCCTGCTGGGAGCTTCGTCCCGTCAGTCATGAGGGCCCTCTGGCGTCAGGCCATAACTGCTGGGCACCCACATTTTATGATACGTGCTAAGTGGTACGAGGACACTCCTGCCAAGTTCCCATCCCCATGGGGATGTGGGCCTCCTGCTCTGAGGTCCCAACGCCTGGGTTGCTCAGAGTTTCATGATGTGGGCCCTCTGCTGTGAGTTCACTGTGGCCTGGATCACATAGACTCGGTGCTCTGGGCCGCCTGCTGGGAGGTTCCAACTGCTGGATTCCTCACATTTTTTATTCTATGGGCCCTCTGTTTTGAGTCTCCTCCTGCATGCCTCACTGCCAGACCCCTTGTGATGTGTGTCCCCTTGTTTGAGGCCACATGTGCTGGGTTCCTCCACTTTCGCTGATGTGGCCCCACTGGTGTGAAAACACACTTGCCTAGTTCCCATCCCCTTGGTGATGTGGGCCCTCTGGTGAGAATCTGATCCTCGTTGGGGTCCTCACACTTCCGTGACGTGGGATCTCTGTGCTGAGGTCACTCCTGCCTGGCTGGCACACGTCACCTTGGCGACATGGGCCCTCAGTTGGGAGTTGGTGCCTGCTGGCGGTCTACTCCCCTTGGTAATGAGGTCACTCTGGCTTCAGGCCCTAACTCCTGGGATCCAAATTTTTCTGATGGTCGCCCAGTGGTTCTAGGACACTCCTGCCAGGTTCCCATCTCCATGGGCATGTGGGCCTTCTGTTCTGAGGTCCCAACGGCTGGGTTGCTCACAGTTTCATGATGTGGGCCCTCTGCTGTAAGTTCACTGCGGCCTGGATCCCATAGACTCTGTGCTCTTGGCCGCCTGCTGAGAGGTTCCAACTGCTGGATTCCTCACATTTTTTATTCTATGGGCCCTGTGTTGTGAGGCTACTCCTTCCTGCCTCACTCCAAGCCCCTTGGAGATGTTGGTCCTCTGGTTTAAGCCACATGTTCTGGGTTCCTCACCTTTCTATGATTTGGCCTCACTGGTGTGAGGCCACTCCTGCCTCGTTCCGATCCCCTTGGTTATGTGGGCCCTCTGGGGAGAGTCTTATACTGGCTGGGTTCCTCACACTTCTGTGACGTAGGCCCTCTGCTCAGAGGTCACTCCTGCCTGGCTGGCACACGTCACCTTGGCAACGTGTGCCCTCAGTTGGGAGTTGGTGCCTGCTGGGAGCCTCCTCCCCTCAGTAATGAGGGCCCTCTGGCGTCAGGCCCTAACTCCTGGGCTCCCAAAATTTTCTGATGTGTGCCCTGTGGTGTGAGTACACTCCTGCCAGGTTCCCAACCTCATGGGAATGTGGGCCTTCTGCTCTGTGGTCCCAAAGTCTGGGTTGCTCACAGTTTCATGATGAGGGCCCTCTGTTGTGAGTTCACACCGGCCGGGATCCCATAGCCTCGCTGCACTTTGCCGCCTGGTGGGAGATTCCAAATGCTGGATTCCTCACATTTTTTATTCTACGGGCCCTGTGTTGTGAGGCTACTCCTGCCTGCCTCACTCCGAGCCCCTTGGAGATGTGGGTCCTCTGTTTTAGGCCACATGTTCCGGGTTCCTCACCTTTCTATGATTTGGCCACACTGGTGTGAGGACACTCCTGCCTGGTTCCGATCCCCTTGGTGATGTGAGTCCTCTGGTGATAGTCTGATCCTGGATGGGTTCCTCACCCTTCTGTGAGGTGGGCCCTCTCTCTGAGGCAATTCCTGCCTGGCTGGCACAAGTTGCCTTGGTGAGCTCGGCCCTCTGGTGGCAGTTGGAGCCTGCTGGGAACCTCCTCTCCTACGTGATGAGGGCCCTCTGGCGTCAGGCTCTAACTGCTGGGCTCCCCACGATTTCTGATGTGAGCCCAGTGATGCCAGGACACTCTTGTAAGGTTCCCATCCCCATGGGGATGTGTGCCTTCTGTTCTCTTGTCCCAACGGCTGGGTTACTCACAGTTTCATGATGTTGGCTCCCTGGTGTTAGTTCACCAGGCTTAGATCCCATAGCCTCTGTGCTCTGGGCTGCCTGCTGGGAGGTTCCAACTGCAGGATCCCTCACCATTTTTATACTTCTGTCCCTGTGTTGTGAGGCTCCTCCTGCCTGCCTCACTGTGAGCCCCTTGTTGATGTAGGTCCTCTGGTTTGAGGCCACATGTGCCGGTTGCCTCACCTTTTAGTGATGTGGCCCCACTGGTGTGAGGACACTCCTGCCTGGTTCCCATCCCCTTGGTGATGTGGGCCCTCTGGTGAGAGTCTGATCCTGATGGGGTTCCTCACGCTTCTGTGAGGTGGGCCCTCTGCTCTGAGGTCACTCCTGCCTGGCTTGCACACACCTCCATGGCGACGTTGGCACTCTGGTGACAGTTGGAGCCTGCTGAGAGCCTCCTTCCCTCGGTGATGAGGGCCTTCTGGCGTCAGGCCCTAACTGCTGGGTACCCACATATTCTGATACATGCTAAGTGGTGTGAGGACACTCCTGCCAGGTTCCCATCCCTATTGGGATGTGGGCCTTGTGCTCTGAGGTCCCAACGTCTGGGTTGCTCACAGTTTCATGATGTGGCCCTCTGCTCTGTGTTCACTGTGGTCTGGATCCCATAGTCTCGGTGCTCTGGGCTCCCTGCTGGCAGGTTCCTACTGCTGGTTTCCTCACCATTTTTATTCTATGGGCCCTGTGTTGTGTGGCTACTCCTGCCTACCTCACTCCGAGGCCATTGGACATGTGGGTCCTCTGGTTTAGGCCACATGTGCTGGGTTCCTCACCTTTCTATGATGTGACCGCACTGGTGTGAGGACACTCCTGCCTGGTTCCGATCCCCTTGGTGATGTGGGCCCTCTGGTGAGAGTCTTATCCTGGCTTGGTTGCTCACCCTTCTGTGAGGTAGGCCCTCTGCTGCGAGGTCACTCCTGCCTGGCTGGCAAACGTTACCTTGGTGACGTGTGCCCTCAGTTGGGAGTTGGTGCCTGTTTGGAGTCTCCTCCCCTCGGTAATGAGGGCCCTCTGGCATCAGGCCCTAACTCCTGGCTCCCAAATTTTCTGATGTGCGCCCTGTGGTGCGAGTACACTCCTGGCAGGTTCCCAACCACATGGGAATGTGGGCCTTCAGCTCTGAGGTCCCAACGCCTGTGTTGCTCACAGTTTCATGATGAGGGCCCTCTGTTGTGAATTCACTCAGGCCTGGATCCCATAGCCTCCCTGCTCTTGGCCGCCTGCTGGGAGGTTCCAACTGCGGGATTCCTTACCTTTGTTATTCTATAGGAACTCTGTTTTGAGGCTCCCCCTGCCTGCCTCACTCCCAGCCCCTTGGTGATGTGTGTCCTCTGATTTGAGGCTACGTGTGCTGGGTCCCTCGTCTTTCGCTGACGTGGCTCCACTGGTGAGAGGACACTCCTGCCTGGTTCTCATCCCCTTGGTGATGTGGGCCCTCTGGAGAGAGTCTGATCCTTGTTGGGTACCTCACACATTTGTGAGGTGGGCCCTCTGCTCTGAAGTCAGTCCTGCCTGGCTCGCACACCCTGATTTAGTGACGTCGGCCCTCGGGTAGCACTTGGAGCGTGCTGGGGCCTCCTCCCGTTGGTAATGAGGGCCCTCTGGCGTCAGGCCCTAACTGGTGGACTCCCCACATTTTCTGATGTGTGCCCACTGGTGCAATGACACTCCTGCCAGGTTCCCATCCCCATGGGGATGTGGGCCTTCTGCTCTGAGGTCCCAACGGCTGGGTTGATTACAGTGTCAGGATGTTGGCCCTCTGCTGTGAGTTTACTCTGGCATGGATCCTATGGCCTCGGTGATCTGGGCCACCTGCTTGGAGCTTCCAACTGCTGGATTCCTCACCTTTTTTATTCTATGGTCCCTGTGTTGTGAGACACCTCCTGCCTGCCTCACTCCGAGCCTCTTGGCGATGTGGGCACTCTGGTTTGAGGCCACATGTGCTGGTTTCCTCACCTTTCACAGATGTGGCCCCCCTTGTGTGAGGACACTCCTGCCTGGTTCCCATTACCTCGGAGATGTGTGCGCTCTGGTGAGTGTGATCCTGGTTGGGTTCCTCACACTTCTGTGAGGTGGGCCCTCTGCTGTGAGGTCACTCCTTCCTGGATGCACACATCGCCTTGGCCACATGGGCCCTGTGGTAGCAGTTGGAACCTGCTGGGAGCCTCCTCCCCTCGGTCATGAGGGCCCTCTGGCGTCAGGCTGTAACTGCTGGGTTCCCATATTTTCTGATACGTGCTAAGTGGTGCGAGGACACTCCTGCCAGGTTCCCATCCACATGGGGATGTGGGCCTTCTGCTCTGAGGTCCCAACAGCTGGGTTGCTCACAGTTTCATGCTGTGGGCTCTCTGCTGTGATTTCACTGCGGCCTGGGTACCATAGACTCGGTGCTCTGGGCCACCTGCTCGGAGGTTCCAACTGCTGGATTCCTCACCTTTTTTATTCTTTGGGCCCTCTTTTTTCAGCCTACTCCTGCGTGACTCACTGCGTGCCCCTTGGGGATGTGGATCCTCTGGTTCAGGCCACATGTGCTGGGTTTCTCTCATTTATATGATGTGGCCACACTGGTGGCAGTGTCAGGACACTCCTGCCTGTTTCCGATCCCCTAACACATGTGGACACTCTGGTGAGGGTCTTATCCTGGCTGGGTTCCTCGCCCTTCTGTGAGGTAGGCCCTTTGCTGTGACATCACTCCTGCCTTGCTGGCACACATCACCTTGGCGACATGGGCCCTCAGTTGCGAGTTGGTGCCTGCTGGGGATCTCCTCCCCTTGGTAATGAGGGCCCTCTGGCGTCAGGCCCTAACTCCTGGGCTCCCAAAATTTTCTGATGTGAGCCCAGTGATGCCAGGACACTCTTGTAAGGTTCCCATCCCCATGGGGATGTGTGCCTTCTGTTCTCTTGTCCCAACGCCTGGGTTGCTCACAGTTTCATGATGTTGGCTCCCTGGTGTTAATTCACACAGGCTTAGATCCCGTAGCCTCACTGCTCCTTGCCGCCTGCTGGGAGGTTCCAACTGCAGGATTCCTCACTTTTTATTCTATGGGCCTTCAGTTTTGAGGCTCCTCCAGCCTGTCTCACTCCCAGCCCCTTGGTGATGTGTGTCCTCATGTTTGAGGCCACGTGTGCTGGGTCCCTCTCCTTTCCATAATGTGGCCCCACTGGTGTGAGGACACTCCTGCCCAGCTCCCATCCACTTGGTGATGTGGGACCTCTGGTGAGAGTCTGATCCTGGCTGGGTTCCTCACCCTTTTGTGAGGTGGGCCCTCTCTGTGAGGTAATTCCTGCCTGGCTTGCTCCCTTTGCCTTGGTGACATCGGCCCTTTGGTGGCAGTTGCAGCCTGCTGGGAACCTCCTCTCCTAAGTGTTCAGGGCCCTCTGGCGTCAGGCTCTAAGTGCTGGGCTCCCCACGTTTTCTGATGTGAGCCCAGTGATGCCACGACACTCCTGTACGGTTCCCATCCCCATGAAGATGTGTGCCTTCTGTTCTCTTGTCCCAACGCCTGGGTTGCTCACAGTTTCAGGATGTGGGCCCTCTGCTGTGAGTTCACTCCGGCCTGTATCCAATAGCGTCGGTGCTCTGGGCTGCCTGCTTGGAGGTTGCAACTTTTGGTTTCCTTAATTTTTATTCTATTGGCCCTCTGTTGTGAGTCTCATCCTGCATGCCTCACTCCCAGCACCTTCGTGATGTGTGTCCCCTTGTTTGAGGCCACATGTGCTGGGTTCCTCACCTTTCGCTGATGTGGCCCCCCTGGTGTGATGACACTCCTTCCTGGTTCCCATCCACTTGGCGATGTGTGCCCTCTGGTGAGAGTCTGATCCTGATAGGGTTCCTCACACTTCTGTGAGGTGGGCGCTCTGCTCTGAGGTCACTCCTGCCTGGCTGGCACACCCCGCCTTGGTGACGTCGGCCCTTTGGTGGCAGTTGGAGCCTGCTGGGAGCTTCCTCCCGTCAGTCATGAGGGCCCTCTGGCGTCAGGCCATAACTGCTGGGCACCCACATTTTATGATACGTGCTAAGTGGTACGAGGACACTCCTGCCAAGTTCCCATCCCCATGGGGATGTGGGCCTCCTGCTCTGAGGTCCCAACGCCTGGGTTGCTCAGAGTTTCATGATGTGGGCCCTCTGCTGTGAGTTCACTGTGGCCTGGATCACATAGACTCGGTGCTCTGGGCCGCCTGCTGGGAGGTTCCAACTGCTGGATTCCTCACATTTTTTATTCTATGGGCCCTCTGTTTTGAGTCTCCTCCTGCATGCCTCACTGCCAGACCCCTTGTGATGTGTGTCCCCTTGTTTGAGGCCACATGTGCTGGGTTCCTCCACTTTCGCTGATGTGGCCCCACTGGTGTGAAGACACACTTGCCTAGTTCCCATCCCCTTGGTGATGTGGGCCCTCTGGTGAGAATCTGATCCTCGTTGGGGTCCTCACACTTCCGTGACGTGGGATCTCTGTGCTGAGGTCACTCCTGCCTGGCTGGCACACGTCACCTTGGCGACATGGGCCCTCAGTTGGGAGTTGGTGCCTGCTGGCGGTCTACTCCCCTTGGTAATGAGGTCACTCTGGCTTCAGGCCCTAACTCCTGGGATCCAAATTTTTCTGATGGTCGCCCAGTGGTTCTAGGACACTCCTGCCAGGTTCCCATCTCCATGGGCATGTGGGCCTTCTGTTCTGAGGTCCCAACGGCTGGGTTGCTCACAGTTTCATGATGTGGGCCCTCTGCTGTAAGTTCACTGCGGCCTGGATCCCATAGACTCTGTGCTCTTGGCCGCCTGCTGAGAGGTTCCAACTGCTGGATTCCTCACATTTTTTATTCTATGGGCCCTGTGTTGTGAGGCTACTCCTTCCTGCCTCACTCCAAGCCCCTTGGAGATGTTGGTCCTCTGGTTTAAGCCACATGTTCTGGGTTCCTCACCTTTCTATGATTTGGCCTCACTGGTGTGAGGCCACTCCTGCCTCGTTCCGATCCCCTTGGTTATGTGGGCCCTCTGGGGAGAGTCTTATACTGGCTGGGTTCCTCACACTTCTGTGACGTAGGCCCTCTGCTCAGAGGTCACTCCTGCCTGGCTGGCACACGTCACCTTGGCAACGTGTGCCCTCAGTTGGGAGTTGGTGCCTGCTGGGAGCCTCCTCCCTTCAGTAATGAGGGCCCTCTGGCGTCAGGCCCTAACTCCTGGGCTCCCAAAATTTTCTGATGTGTGCCCTGTGGTGTGAGTACACTCCTGCCAGGTTCCCAACCTCATGGGAATGTGGGCCTTCTGCTCTGTGGTCCCAAAGTCTGGGTTGCTCACAGTTTCATGATGAGGGCCCTCTGTTGTGAGTTCACCCCGGCCGGGATCCCATAGCCTCGCTGCACTTTGCCGCCTGGTGGGAGGTTCCAAATGCTGGATTCCTCACATTTTTTATTCTACGGGCCCTGTGTTGTGAGGCTACTCCTGCCTGCCTCACTCCGAGCCCCTTGGAGATGTGGGTCCTCTGGTTTAGGCCACATGTTCCGGGTTCCTCACCTTTCTATGATTTGGCCACACTGGTGTGAGGACACTCCTGCCTGGTTCCGATCCCCTTGGTGATGTGAGTCCTCTGGTGATAGTCTGATCCTGGATGGGTTCCTCACCCTTCTGTGAGGTGGGCCCTCTCTCTGAGGCAATTCCTGCCTGGCTGGCACAAGTTGCCTTGGTGAGCTCGGCCCTCTGGTGGCAGTTGGAGCCTGCTGGGAACCTCCTCTCCTACGTGATGAGGGCCCTCTGGCGTCAGGCTCTAACTGCTGGGCTCCCCACGTTTTCTGATGTGAGCCCAGTGATGCCAGGACACTCTTGTAAGGTTCCCATCCCCATGGGGATGTGTGCCTTCTGTTCTCTTGTCCCAACGCCTGGGTTACTCACAGTTTCATGATGTTGGCTCCCTGGTGTTAGTTCACCAGGCTTAGATCCCATAGCCTCTGTGCTCTGGGCTGCCTGCTGGGAGGTTCCAACTGCAGGATCCCTCACCATTTTTATACTTCTGTCCCTGTGTTGTGAGGCTCCTCCTGCCTGCCTCACTGCGAGCCCCTTGTTGATGTAGGTCCTCTGGTTTGAGGCCACATGTGCCGGTTGCCTCACCTTTTAGTGATGTGGCCCCACTGGTGTGAGGACACTCCTGCCTGGTTCCCATCCCCTTGGTGATGTGGGCCCTCTGGTGAGAGTCTGATCCTGATGGGGTTCCTCACGCTTCTGTGAGGTGGGCCCTCTGCTCTGAGGTCACTCCTGCCTGGCTTGCACACACCTCCATGGCGACGTTGGCACTCTGGTGACAGTTGGAGCCTGCTGAGAGCCTCCTTCCCTCGGTGATGAGGGCCTTCTGGCGTCAGGCCCTAACTGCTGGGTACCCACATATTCTGATACATGCTAAGTGGTGTGAGGACACTCCTGCCAGGTTCCCATCCCTATTGGGATGTGGGCCTTGTGCTCTGAGGTCCCAACGTCTGGGTTGCTCACAGTTTCATGATGTGGCCCTCTGCTCTGTGTTCACTGTGGTCTGGATCCCATAGTCTCGGTGCTCTGGGCTCCCTGCTGGCAGGTTCCTACTGCTGGTTTCCTCACCATTTTTATTCTATGGGCCCTGTGTTGTGTGGCTACTCCTGCCTACCTCACTCCGAGGCCATTGGACATGTGGGTCCTCTGGTTTAGGCCACATGTGCTGGGTTCCTCACCTTTCTATGATGTGACCGCACTGGTGTGAGGACACTCCTGCCTGGTTCCGATCCCCTTGGTGATGTGGGCCCTCTGGTGAGAGTCTTATCCTGGCTTGGTTGCTCACCCTTCTGTGAGGGAGGCCCTCTGCTGCGAGGTCACTCCTGCCTGGCTGGCAAACGTTACCTTGGTGACGTGTGCCCTCAGTTGGGAGTTGGTGCCTGTTTGGAGTCTCCTCCCCTCGGTAATGAGGGCCCTCTGGCATCAGGCCCTAACTCCTGGCTCCCAAATTTTCTGATGTGCGCCCTGTGGTGCGAGTACACTCCTGGCAGGTTCCCAACCACATGGGAATGTGGGCCTTCAGCTCTGAGGTCCCAACGCCTGTGTTGCTCACAGTTTCATGATGAGGGCCCTCTGTTGTGAATTCACTCAGGCCTGGATCCCATAGCCTCCCTGCTCTTGGCCGCCTGCTGGGAGGTTCCAACTGCGGGATTCCTTACCTTTGTTATTCTATAGGAACTCTGTTTTGAGGCTCCCCCTGCCTGCCTCACTCCCAGCCCCTTGGTGATGTGTGTCCTCTGATTTGAGGCTACGTGTGCTGGGTCCCTCGTCTTTCGCTGACGTGGCTCCACTGGTGAGAGGACACTCCTGCCTGGTTCTCATCCCCTTGGTGATGTGGGCCCTCTGGAGAGAGTCTGATCCTTGTTGGGTACCTCACACATTTGTGAGGTGGGCCCTCTGCTCTGAAGTCAGTCCTGCCTGGCTCGCACACCCTGATTTAGTGACGTCGGCCCTCGGGTAGCACTTGGAGCGTGCTGGGGCCTCCTCCCGTTGGTAATGAGGGCCCTCTGGCGTCAGGCCCTAACTGGTGGACTCCCCACATTTTCTGATGTGTGCCCACTGGTGCAATGACACTCCTGCCAGGTTCCCATCCCCATGGGGATGTGGGCCTTCTGCTCTGAGGTCCCAACGGCTGGGTTGATTACAGTGTCAGGATGTTGGCCCTCTGCTGTGAGTTTACTCTGGCATGGATCCTATGGCCTCGGTGATCTGGGCCACCTGCTTGGAGCTTCCAACTGCTGGATTCCTCACCTTTTTTATTCTATGGTCCCTGTGTTGTGAGACACCTCCTGCCTGCCTCACTCCGAGCCTCTTGGCGATGTGGGCACTCTGGTTTGAGGCCACATGTGCTGGTTTCCTCACCTTTCACAGATGTGGCCCCCCTTGTGTGAGGACACTCCTGCCTGGTTCCCATTACCTCGGAGATGTGTGCGCTCTGGTGAGTGTGATCCTGGTTGGGTTCCTCACACTTCTGTGAGGTGGGCCCTCTGCTGTGAGGTCACTCCTTCCTGGATGCACACATCGCCTTGGCCACATGGGCCCTGTGGTAGCAGTTGGAACCTGCTGGGAGCCTCCTCCCCTCGGTCATGAGGGCCCTCTGGCGTCAGGCTGTAACTGCTGGGTTCCCATATTTTCTGATACGTGCTAAGTGGTGCGAGGACACTCCTGCCAGGTTCCCATCCACATGGGGATGTGGGCCTTCTGCTCTGAGGTCCCAACAGCTGGGTTGCTCACAGTTTCATGCTGTGGGCTCTCTGCTGTGATTTCACTGCGGCCTGGGTACCATAGACTCGGTGCTCTGGGCCACCTGCTCGGAGGTTCCAACTGCTGGATTCCTCACCTTTTTTATTCTTTGGGCCCTCTTTTTTCAGCCTACTCCTGCGTGACTCACTGCGTGCCCCTTGGGGATGTGGATCCTCTGGTTCAGGCCACATGTGCTGGGTTTCTCTCATTTATATGATGTGGCCACACTGGTGGCAGTGTCAGGACACTCCTGCCTGTTTCCGATCCCCTAACACATGTGGACACTCTGGTGAGGGTCTTATCCTGGCTGGGTTCCTCGCCCTTCTGTGAGGTAGGCCCTTTGCTGTGACATCACTCCTGCCTTGCTGGCACACATC
This sequence comes from Delphinapterus leucas, assembly GCF_059928025.1. Classification (NCBI taxonomy): domain Eukaryota; kingdom Metazoa; phylum Chordata; class Mammalia; order Artiodactyla; family Monodontidae; genus Delphinapterus; species Delphinapterus leucas. Next base: position 19,766,075 of record NW_028322233.1, on the reverse strand, counting down.
ACCTTGGCGACATGGGCCCTCAGTTGCGAGTTGGTGCCTGCTGGGGATCTCCTCCCCTTGGTAATGAGGGCCCTCTGGCGTCAGGCCCTAACTCCTGGGCTCCCAAAATTTTCTGATGTGAGCCCAGTGATGCCAGGACACTCTTGTAAGGTTCCCATCCCCATGGGGATGTGTGCCTTCTGTTCTCTTGTCCCAACGCCTGGGTTGCTCACAGTTTCATGATGTTGGCTCCCTGGTGTTAATTCACACAGGCTTAGATCCCGTAGCCTCACTGCTCCTTGCCGCCTGCTGGGAGGTTCCAACTGCAGGATTCCTCACTTTTTATTCTATGGGCCTTCAGTTTTGAGGCTCCTCCAGCCTGTCTCACTCCCAGCCCCTTGGTGATGTGTGTCCTCATGTTTGAGGCCACGTGTGCTGGGTCCCTCTCCTTTCCATAATGTGGCCCCACTGGTGTGAGGACACTCCTGCCCAGCTCCCATCCACTTGGTGATGTGGGACCTCTGGTGAGAGTCTGATCCTGGCTGGGTTCCTCACCCTTTTGTGAGGTGGGCCCTCTCTGTGAGGTAATTCCTGCCTGGCTTGCTCCCTTTGCCTTGGTGACATCGGCCCTTTGGTGGCAGTTGCAGCCTGCTGGGAACCTCCTCTCCTAAGTGTTCAGGGCCCTCTGGCGTCAGGCTCTAAGTGCTGGGCTCCCCACGTTTTCTGATGTGAGCCCAGTGATGCCACGACACTCCTGTACGGTTCCCATCCCCATGAAGATGTGTGCCTACTGTTCTCTTGTCCCAACGCCTGGGTTGCTCACAGTTTCAGGATGTGGGCCCTCTGCTGTGAGTTCAGTCCAGCCTGTATCCAATAGCGTCGGTGCTCTGGGCTGCCTGCTTGGAGGTTGCAAATTTTGGTTTCCTTAATTTTTATTCTATTGGCCCTCTGTTGTGAGTCTCATCCTGCATGCCTCACTCCCAGCACCATCGTGATGTGTGTCCCCTTGTTTGAGGCCACATGTGCTGGGTTCCTCACCTTTCACTGATGTGGCCCCCCTGGTGTGATGACACTCCTTCCTGGTTCCCATCCACTTGGCGATGTGTGCCCTCTGGCAAGAGTCTGATCCTGATAGGGTCCTCACACTTCTGTGAGGTGGGCGCTCTGCTCCGAGGTCACTCCTGCCTGGCTGGCACACCCCGCCTTGGTGACGTCGGCCCTTTGGTGGCAGCTGGAGCCTGCTGGGAGCTTCCTCCCATCAGTCATGAGGATCCTCTGGCGTCAGGCCCTAACTCCTGGGCTCCCAAAATTTTCTGATGTGTGCCCTTTGGTGTGAGTACACTCCTGCCAAGTTCCCAACCTCATGGGAATGTGGGCCTTCTGCTCTGTGGTCCCAAAGTCTGGGTTGCTCACAGTTTCATGATGAGGGCCCTCTGTTGTGAGTTCACCCCGGCCGGGATCCCATAGCCTCGCTGCACTTTGCCGCCTGGTGGGAGGTTCCAAATGCTGGATTCCTCACATTTTTTATTCTACGGGCCCTGTGTTGTGAGGCTACTCCTGCCTGCCTCACTCCGAGCCCCTTGGAGATGTGGGTCCTCTGGTTTAGGCCACATGTTCCGGGTTCCTCACCTTTCTATGATTTGGCCACACTGGTGTGAGGACACTCCTGCCTGGTTCCGATCCCCTTGGTGATGTGAGTCCTCTGGTGATAGTCTGATCCTGGATGGGTTCCTCACCCTTCTGTGAGGTGGGCCCTCTCTCTGAGGCAATTCCTGCCTGGCTGGCACAAGTTGCCTTGGTGAGCTCGGCCCTCTGGTGGCAGTTGGAGCCTGCTGGGAACCTCCTCTCCTACGTGATGAGGGCTCTCTGGCGTCAGGCTCTAACTGCTGGGCTCCCCACGTTTTCTGATGTGAGCCCAGTGATGCCAGGACACTCTTGTAAGGTTCCCATCCCCATGGGGATGTGTGCCTTCTGTTCTCTTGTCCCAACGCCTGGGTTACTCACAGTTTCATGATGTTGGCTCCCTGGTGTTAGTTCACCAGGCTTAGATCCCATAGCCTCTGTGCTCTGGGCTGCCTGCTGGGAGGTTCCAACTGCAGGATCCCTCACCATTTTTATACTTCTGTCCCTGTGTTGTGAGGCTCCTCCTGCCTGCCTCACTGCGAGCCCCTTGTTGATGTAGGTCCTCTGGTTTGAGGCCACATGTGCCGGTTGCCTCACCTTTTAGTGATGTGGCCCCACTGGTGTGAGGACACTCCTGCCTGGTTCCCATCCCCTTGGTGATGTGGGCCCTCTGGTGAGAGTCTGATCCTGATTGGGTTCCTCACGCTTCTGTGAGGTGGGCCCTCTGCTCTGAGGTCACTCCTGCCTGGCTTGCACACACCTCCATGGCGACGTTGGCACTCTGGTGACAGTTGGAGCCTGCTGAGAGCCTCCTTCCCTCGGTGATGAGGGCCTTCTGGCGTCAGGCCCTAACTGCTGGGTACCCACATATTCTGATACATGCTAAGTGGTGTGAGGACACTCCTGCCAGGTTCCCATCCCTATTGGGATGTGGGCCTTGTGCTCTGAGGTCCCAACGTCTGGGTTGCTCACAGTTTCATGATGTGGCCCTCTGCTCTGTGTTCACTGTGGTCTGGATCCCATAGTCTCGGTGCTCTGGGCTCCCTGCTGGCAGGTTCCTACTGCTGGTTTCCTCACCATTTTTATTCTATGGGCCCTGTGTTGTGTGGCTACTCCTGCCTACCTCACTCCGAGGCCATTGGACATGTGGGTCCTCTGGTTTAGGCCACATGTGCTGGGTTCCTCACCTTTCTATGATGTGACCGCACTGGTGTGAGGACACTCCTGCCTGGTTCCGATCCCCTTGGTGATGTGGGCCCTCTGGTGAGAGTCTTATCCTGGCTTGGTTGCTCACCCTTCTGTGAGGTAGGCCCTCTGCTGCGAGGTCACTCCTGCCTGGCTGGCAAACGTTACCTTGGTGACGTGTGCCCTCAGTTGGGAGTTGGTGCCTGTTTGGAGTCTCCTCCCCTCGGTAATGAGGGCCCTCTGGCATCAGGCCCTAACTCCTGGCTCCCAAATTTTCTGATGTGCGCCCTGTGGTGCGAGTACACTCCTGGCAGGTTCCCAACCACATGGGAATGTGGGCCTTCAGCTCTGAGGTCCCAACGCCTGTGTTGCTCACAGTTTCATGATGAGGGCCCTCTGTTGTGAATTCACTCAGGCCTGGATCCCATAGCCTCCCTGCTCTTGGCCGCCTGCTGGGAGGTTCCAACTGCGGGATTCCTTACCTTTGTTATTCTATAGGAACTCTGTTTTGAGGCTCCCCCTGCCTGCCTCACTCCCAGCCCCTTGGTGATGTGTGTCCTCTGATTTGAGGCTACGTGTGCTGGGTCCCTCGTCTTTCGCTGACGTGGCTCCACTGGTGAGAGGACACTCCTGCCTGGTTCTCATCCCCTTGGTGATGTGGGCCCTCTGGAGAGAGTCTGATCCTTGTTGGGTACCTCACACATTTGTGAGGTGGGCCCTCTGCTCTGAAGTCAGTCCTGCCTGGCTCGCACACCCTGATTTAGTGACGTCGGCCCTCGGGTAGCACTTGGAGCGTGCTGGGGCCTCCTCCCGTTGGTAATGAGGGCCCTCTGGCGTCAGGCCCTAACTGGTGGACTCCCCACATTTTCTGATGTGTGCCCACTGGTGCAATGACACTCCTGCCAGGTTCCCATCCCCATGGGGATGTGGGCCTTCTGCTCTGAGGTCCCAACGGCTGGGTTGATTACAGTGTCAGGATGTTGGCCCTCTGCTGTGAGTTTACTCTGGCATGGATCCTATGGCCTCGGTGATCTGGGCCACCTGCTTGGAGCTTCCAACTGCTGGATTCCTCACCTTTTTTATTCTATGGTCCCTGTGTTGTGAGACACCTCCTGCCTGCCTCACTCCGAGCCTCTTGGCGATGTGGGCACTCTGGTTTGAGGCCACATGTGCTGGTTTCCTCACCTTTCACAGATGTGGCCCCCCTTGTGTGAGGACACTCCTGCCTGGTTCCCATTACCTCGGAGATGTGTGCGCTCTGGTGAGTGTGATCCTGGTTGGGTTCCTCACACTTCTGTGAGGTGGGCCCTCTGCTGTGAGGTCACTCCTTCCTGGATGCACACATCGCCTTGGCCACATGGGCCCTGTGGTAGCAGTTGGAACCTGCTGGGAGCCTCCTCCCCTCGGTCATGAGGGCCCTCTGGCGTCAGGCTGTAACTGCTGGGTTCCCATATTTTCTGATACGTGCTAAGTGGTGCGAGGACACTCCTGCCAGGTTCCCATCCACATGGGGATGTGGGCCTTCTGCTCTGAGGTCCCAACAGCTGGGTTGCTCACAGTTTCATGCTGTGGGCTCTCTGCTGTGATTTCACTGCGGCCTGGGTACCATAGACTCGGTGCTCTGGGCCACCTGCTCGGAGGTTCCAACTGCTGGATTCCTCACCTTTTTTATTCTTTGGGCCCTCTTTTTTCAGCCTACTCCTGCGTGACTCACTGCGTGCCCCTTGGGGATGTGGATCCTCTGGTTCAGGCCACATGTGCTGGGTTTCTCTCATTTATATGATGTGGCCACACTGGTGGCAGTGTCAGGACACTCCTGCCTGTTTCCGATCCCCTAACACATGTGGACACTCTGGTGAGGGTCTTATCCTGGCTGGGTTCCTCGCCCTTCTGTGAGGTAGGCCCTTTGCTGTGACATCACTCCTGCCTTGCTGGCACACATCACCTTGGCGACATGGGCCCTCAGTTGCGAGTTGGTGCCTGCTGGGGATCTCCTCCCCTTGGTAATGAGGGCCCTCTGGCGTCAGGCCCTAACTCCTGGGCTCCCAAAATTTTCTGATGTGAGCCCAGTGATGCCAGGACACTCTTGTAAGGTTCCCATCCCCATGGGGATGTGTGCCTTCTGTTCTCTTGTCCCAACGCCTGGGTTGCTCACAGTTTCATGATGTTGGCTCCCTGGTGTTAATTCACACAGGCTTAGATCCCGTAGCCTCACTGCTCCTTGCCGCCTGCTGGGAGGTTCCAACTGCAGGATTCCTCACTTTTTATTCTATGGGCCTTCAGTTTTGAGGCTCCTCCAGCCTGTCTCACTCCCAGCCCCTTGGTGATGTGTGTCCTCATGTTTGAGGCCACGTGTGCTGGGTCCCTCTCCTTTCCATAATGTGGCCCCACTGGTGTGAGGACACTCCTGCCCAGCTCCCATCCACTTGGTGATGTGGGACCTCTGGTGAGAGTCTGATCCTGGCTGGGTTCCTCACCCTTTTGTGAGGTGGGCACTCTCTGTGAGGTAATTCCTGCCTGGCTTGCTCCCTTTGCCTTGGTGACATCGGCCCTTTGGTGGCAGTTGCAGCCTGCTGGGAACCTCCTCTCCTAAGTGTTCAGGGCCCTCTGGCGTCGGGCTCTAAGTGCTGGGCTCCCCACGTTTTCTGCTGTGAGCCCAGTGATGCCACGACACTCCTGTACGGTTCCCATCCCCATGAAGATGTGTGCCTACTGTTCTCTTGTCCCAACGCCTGGGTTGCTCACAGTTTCAGGATGTGGGCCCTCTGCTGTGAGTTCACTCCGGCCTGTATCCAATAGCGTCGGTGCTCTGGGCTGCCTGCTTGGAGGTTGCAACTTTTGGTTTCCTTAATTTTTATTCTATTGGCCCTCTGTTGTGAGTCTCATCCTGCATGCCTCACTCCCAGCACCTTCGTGATGTGTGTCCCCTTGTTGAGGCCACATGTGCTGGGTTCCTCACCTTTCGCTGATGTGGCCCCCCTGGTGTGATGACACTCCTTCCTGGTTCCCATCCACTTGGCGATGTGTGCCCTCTGGTGAGAGTCTGATCCTGATAGGGTTCCTCACACTTCTGTGAGGTGGGCGCTCTGCTCTGAGGTCACTCCTGCCTGGCTGGCACACCCCGCCTTGGTGACGTCGGCCCTTTGGTGGCAGTTGGAGCCTGCTGGGAGCTTCCTCCCGTCAGTCATGAGGGCCCTCTGGCGTCAGGCCATAACTGCTGGGCACCCACATTTTATGATACGTGCTAAGTGGTACGAGGACACTCCTGCCAAGTTCCCATCCCCATGGGGATGTGGGCCTCCTGCTCTGAGGTCCCAACGCCTGGGTTGCTCAGAGTTTCATGATGTGGGCCCTCTGCTGTGAGTTCACTGTGGCCTGGATCACATAGACTCGGTGCTCTGGGCCGCCTGCTGGGAGGTTCCAACTGCTGGATTCCTCACATTTTTTATTCTATGGGCCCTCTGTTTTGAGTCTCCTCCTGCATGCCTCACTGCCAGACCCCTTGTGATGTGTGTCCCCTTGTTTGAGGCCACATGTGCTGGGTTCCTCCACTTTCGCTGATGTGGCCCCACTGGTGTGAAGACACACTTGCCTAGTTCCCATCCCCTTGGTGATGTGGGTCCTCTGGTGAGAATCTGATCCTCGTTGGGGTCCTCACACTTCCGTGACGTGGGATCTCTGTGCTGAGGTCACTCCTGCCTGGCTGGCACACGTCACCTTGGCGACATGGGCCCTCAGTTGGGAGTTGGTGCCTGCTGGCGGTCTACTCCCCTTGGTAATGAGGTCACTCTGGCTTCAGGCCCTAACTCCTGGGATCCAAATTTTTCTGATGGTCGCCCAGTGGTTCTAGGACACTCCTGCCAGGTTCCCATCTCCATGGGCATGTGGGCCTTCTGTTCTGAGGTCCCAACGGCTGGGTTGCTCACAGTTTCATGATGTGGGCCCTCTGCTGTAAGTTCACTGCGGCCTGGATCCCATAGACTCTGTGCTCTTGGCCGCCTGCTGAGAGGTTCCAACTGCTGGATTCCTCACATTTTTTATTCTATGGGCCCTGTATTGTGAGGCTACTCCTTCCTGCCTCACTCCAAGCCCCTTGGAGATGTTGGTCCTCTGGTTTAAGCCACATGTTCTGGGTTCCTCACCTTTCTATGATTTGGCCTCACTGGTGTGAGGCCACTCCTGCCTCGTTCCGATCCCCTTGTTTATGTGGGCCCTCTGGGGAGAGTCTTATACTGGCTGGGTTCCTCACACTTCTGTGACGTAGGCCCTCTGCTCAGAGGTCACTCCTGCCTGGCTGGCACACGTCACCTTGGCAACGTGTGCCCTCAGTTGGGAGTTGGTGCCTGCTGGGAGCCTCCTCCCCTCAGTAATGAGGGCCCTCTGGCGTCAGGCCCTAACTCCTGGGCTCCCAAAATTTTCTGATGTGTGCCCTTTGGTGTGAGTACACTCCTGCCAGGTTCCCAACCTCATGGGAATGTGGGCCTTCTGCTCTGTGGTCCCAAAGTCTGGGTTGCTCACAGTTTCATGATGAGGGCCCTCTGTTGTGAGTTCACCCCGGCCGGGATCCCATAGCCTCGCTGCACTTTGCCGCCTGGTGGGAGGTTCCAAATGCTGGATTCCTCACATTTTTTATTCTACGGGCCCTGTGTTGTGAGGCTACTCCTGCCTGCCTCACTCCGAGCCCCTTGGAGATGTGGGTCCTCTGGTTTCGGCCACATGTTCCGGGTTCCTCACCTTTCTATGATTTGGCCACACTGGTGTGAGGACACTCCTGCCTGGTTCCGATCCCCTTGGTGATGTGAGTCCTCTGGTGATAGTCTGATCCTGGATGGGTTCCTCACCCTTCTGTGAGGTGGGCCCTCTCTCTGAGGCAATTCCTGCCTGGCTGGCACAAGTTGCCTTGGTGAGCTCGGCCCTCTGGTGGCAGTTGGAGCCTGCTGGGAACCTCCTCTCCTACGTGATGAGGGCCCTCTGGCGTCAGGCTCTAACTGCTGGGCTCCCCACGTTTTCTGATGTGAGCCCAGTGATGCCAGGACACTCTTGTAAGGTTCCCATCCCCATGGGGATGTGTGCCTTCTGTTCTCTTGTCCCAACGGCTGGGTTACTCACAGTTTCATGATGTTGGCTCCCTGGTGTTAGTTCACCAGGCTTAGATCCCATAGCCTCTGTGCTCTGGGCTGCCTGCTGGGAGGTTCCAACTGCAGGATCCCTCACCATTTTTATACTTCTGTCCCTGTGTTGTGAGGCTCCTCCTGCCTGCCTCACTGTGAGCCCCTTGTTGATGTAGGTCCTCTGGTTTGAGGCCACATGTGCCGGTTGCCTCACCTTTTAGTGATGTGGCCCCACTGGTGTGAGGACACTCCTGCCTGGTTCCCATCCCCTTGGTGATGTGGGCCCTCTGGTGAGAGTCTGATCCTGATGGGGTTCCTCACGCTTCTGTGAGGTGGGCCCTCTGCTCTGAGGTCACTCCTGCCTGGCTTGCACACACCTCCATGGCGACGTTGGCACTCTGGTGACGGTTGGAGCCTGCTGAGAGCCTCCTTCCCTCGGTGATGAGGGCCTTCTGGCGTCAGGCCCTAACTGCTGGGTACCCACATATTCTGATACATGCTAAGTGGTGTGAGGACACTCCTGCCAGGTTCCCATCCCTATTGGGATGTAGGCCTTGTGCTCTGAGGTCCCAACGTCTGGGTTGCTCACAGTTTCATGATGTGGCCCTCTGCTCTGTGTTCACTGTGGTCTGGATCCCATAGTCTCGGTGCTCTGGGCTCCCTGCTGGCAGGTTCCTACTGCTGGTTTCCTCACCATTTTTATTCTATGGGCCCTGTGTTGTGTGGCTACTCCTGCCTTCCTCACTCCGAGGCCATTGGACATGTGGGTCCTCTGGTTTAGGCCACATGTGCTGGGTTCCTCACCTTTCTATGATGTGACCGCACTGGTGTGAGGACACTCCTGCCTGGTTCCGATCCCCTTGGTGATGTGGGCCCTCTGGTGAGAGTCTTATCCTGGCTTGGTTGCTCACCCTTCTGTGAGGTAGGCCCTCTGCTGCGAGGTCACTCCTGCCTGGCTGGCAAACGTTACCTTGGTGACGTGTGCCCTCAGTTGGGAGTTGGTGCCTGTTTGGAGTCTCCTCCCCTCGGTAATGAGGGCCCTCTGGCATCAGGCCCTAACTCCTGGCTCCCAAATTTTCTGATGTGCGCCCTGTGGTGCGAGTACACTCCTGGCAGGTTCCCAACCACATGGGAATGTGGGCCTTCAGCTCTGAGGTCCCAACGCCTGTGTTGCTCACAGTTTCATGATGAGGGCCCTCTGTTGTGAATTCACTCAGGCCTGGATCCCATAGCCTCCCTGCTCTTGGCCGCCTGCTGGGAGGTTCCAACTGCGGGATTCCTTACCTTTGTTATTCTATAGGAACTCTGTTTTGAGGCTCCCCCTGCCTGCCTCACTCCCAGCCCCTTGGTGATGTGTGTCCTCTGATTTGAGGCTACGTGTGCTGGGTCCCTCGTCTTTCGCTGACGTGGCTCCACTGGTGAGAGGACACTCCTGCCTGGTTCTCATCCCCTTGGTGATGTGGGCCCTCTGGAGAGAGTCTGATCCTTGTTGGGTACCTCACACATTTGTGAGGTGGGCCCTCTGCTCTGAAGTCAGTCCTGCCTGGCTCGCACACCCTGATTTAGTGACGTCGGCCCTCGGGTAGCACTTGGAGCGTGCTGGGGCCTCCTCCCGTTGGTAATGAGGGCCCTCTGGCGTCAGGCCCTAACTGGTGGACTCCCCACATTTTCTGATGTGTGCCCACTGGTGCAATGACACTCCTGCCAGGTTCCCATCCCCATGGGGATGTGGGCCTTCTGCTCTGAGGTCCCAACGGCTGGGTTGATTACAGTGTCAGGATGTTGGCCCTCTGCTGTGAGTTTACTCTGGCATGGATCCTATGGCCTCGGTGATCTGGGCCACCTGCTTGGAGCTTCCAACTGCTGGATTCCTCACCTTTTTTATTCTATGGTCCCTGTGTTGTGAGACACCTCCTGCCTGCCTCACTCCGAGCCTCTTGGCGATGTGGGCACTCTGGTTTGAGGCCACATGTGCTGGTTTCCTCACCTTTCACAGATGTGGCCCCCCTTGTGTGAGGACACTCCTGCCTGGTTCCCATTACCTCGGAGATGTGTGCGCTCTGGTGAGTGTGATCCTGGTTGGGTTCCTCACACTTCTGTGAGGTGGGCCCTCTGCTGTGAGGTCACTCCTTCCTGGATGCACACATCGCCTTGGCCACATGGGCCCTGTGGTAGCAGTTGGAACCTGCTGGGAGCCTCCTCCCCTCGGTCATGAGGGCCCTCTGGCGTCAGGCTGTAACTGCTGGGTTCCCATATTTTCTGATACGTGCTAAGTGGTGCGAGGACACTCCTGCCAGGTTCCCATCCACATGGGGATGTGGGCCTTCTGCTCTGAGGTCCCAACAGCTGGGTTGCTCACAGTTTCATGCTGTGGGCTCTCCGCTGTGATTTCACTGCGGCCTGGGTACCATAGACTCGGTGCTCTGGGCCACCTGCTCGGAGGTTCCAACTGTTGGATTCCTCACCTTTTTTATTCTTTGGGCCCTCTTTTTTCAGCCTACTCCTGCGTGACTCACTGCGTGCCCCTTGGGGATGTGGATCCTCTGGTTCAGGCCACATGTGCTGGGTTTCTCTCATTTATATGATGTGGCCACACTGGTGGCAGTGTCAGGACACTCCTGCCTGTTTCCGATCCCCTAACACATGTGGACACTCTGGTGAGGGTCTTATCCTGGTTGGGTTCCTCGCCCTTCTGTGGGGTAGGCCCTTTGCTGTGACATCACTCCTGCCTTGCTGGCACACATCACCTTGGCGACATGGGCCCTCAGTTGCGAGTTGGTGCCTGCTGGGGATCTCCTCCCCTTGGTAATGAGGGCCCTCTGGCGTCAGGCCCTAACTCCTGGGCTCCCAAAATTTTCTGATGTGAGCCCAGTGATGCCAGGACACTCTTGTAAGGTTCCCATCCCCATGGGGATGTGTGCCTTCTGTTCTCTTGTCCCAACGCCTGGGTTGCTCACAGTTTCATGATGTTGGCTCCCTGGTGTTAATTCACACAGGCTTAGATCCCGTAGCCTCACTGCTCCTTGCCGCCTGCTGGGAGGTTCCAACTGCAGGATTCCTCACTTTTTATTCTATGGGCCTTCAGTTTTGAGGCTCCTCCAGCCTGTCTCACTCCCAGCCCCTTGGTGATGTGTGTCCTCATGTTTGAGGCCACGTGTGCTGGGTCCCTCTCCTTTCCATAATGTGGCCCCACTGGTGTGAGGACACTCCTGCCCAGCTCCCATCCACTTGGTGATGTGGGACCTCTGGTGAGAGTCTGATCCTGGCTGGGTTCCTCACCCTTTTGTGAGGTGGGCCCTCTCTGTGAGGTAATTCCTGCCTGGCTTGCTCCCTTTGCCTTGGTGACATCGGCCCTTTGGTGGCAGTTGCAGCCTGCTGGGAACCTCCTCTCCTAAGTGTTCAGGGCCCTCTGGCGTCAGGCTCTAAGTGCTGGGCTCCCCACGTTTTCTGATGTGAGCCCAGTGATGCCACGACACTCCTGTACGGTTCCCATCCCCATGAAGATGTGTGCCTTCTGTTCTCTTGTCCCAACGCCTGGGTTGCTCACAGTTTCAGGATGTGGGCCCTCAGCTGTGAGTTCACACCAGCCTGTATCCAATAGCGTCAGTGCTCTGGGCTGCCTGCTTGGAGGTTGCAACTTTTGGTTTCCTTAATTTTTATTCTATTGGCCCTCTGTTGTGAGTCTCATCCTGCATGCCTCACTCCCAGCACCATCGTGATGTGTGTCCCCTTGTTTGAGGCCACATGTGCTGGGTTCCTCACCTTTCACTGATGTGGCCCCCCTGGTGTGATGACACTCCTTCCTGGTTCCCATCCACTTGGCGATGTGTGCCCTCTGGTGAGAGTCTGATCCTGATAGGGTCCTCACACTTCTGTGAGGTGGGCGCTCTGCTCCGAGGTCACTCCTGCCTGGCTGGCACACCCCGCCTTGGTGACGTCGGCCCTTTGGTGGCAGCTGGAGCCTGCTGGGAGCTTCCTCCCATCAGTCATGAGGATCCTCTGGCGTCAGGCCCTAACTCCTGGGCTCCCAAAATTTTCTGATGTGTGCCCTTTGGTGTGAGTACACTCCTGCCAGGTTCCCAACCTCATGGGAATGTGGGCCTTCTGCTCTGTGGTCCCAAAGTCTGGGTTGCTCACAGTTTCATGATGAGGGCCCTCTGTTGTGAGTTCACCCCGGCCGGGATCCCATAGCCTCGCTGCACTTTGCCGCCTGGTGGGAGGTTCCAAATGCTGGATTCCTCACATTTTTTATTCTACGGGCCCTGTGTTGTGAGGCTACTCCTGCCTGCCTCACTCCGAGCCCCTTGGAGATGTGGGTCCTCTGGTTTCGGCCACATGTTCCGGGTTCCTCACCTTTCTATGATTTGGCCACACTGGTGTGAGGACACTCCTGCCTGGTTCCGATCCCCTTGGTGATGTGAGTCCTCTGGTGATAGTCTGATCCTGGATGGGTTCCTCACCCTTCTGTGAGGTGGGCCCTCTCTCTGAGGCAATTCCTGCCTGGCTGGCACAAGTTGCCTTGGTGAGCTCGGCCCTCTGGTGGCAGTTGGAGCCTGCTGGGAACCTCCTCTCCTACGTGATGAGGGCCCTCTGGCGTCAGGCTCTAACTGCTGGGCTCCCCACGTTTTCTGATGTGAGCCCAGTGATGCCAGGACACTCTTGTAAGGTTCCCATCCCCATGGGGATGTGTGCCTTCTGTTCTCTTGTCCCAACGCCTGGGTTACTCACAGTTTCATGATGTTGGCTCCCTGGTGTTAGTTCACCAGGCTTAGATCCCATAGCCTCTGTGCTCTGGGCTGCCTGCTGGGAGGTTCCAACTGCAGGATCCCTCACCATTTTTATACTTCTGTCCCTGTGTTGTGAGGCTCCTCCTGCCTGCCTCACTGCGAGCCCCTTGTTGATGTAGGTCCTCTGGTTTGAGGCCACATGTGCCGGTTGCCTCACCTTTTAGTGATGTGGCCCCACTGGTGTGAGGACACTCCTGCCTGGTTCCCATCCCCTTGGTGATGTGGGCCCTCTGGTGAGAGTCTGATCCTGATGGGGTTCCTCACGCTTCTGTGAGGTGGGCCCTCTGCTCTGAGGTCACTCCTGCCTGGCTTGCACACACCTCCATGGCGACGTTGGCACTCTGGTGACAGTTGGAGCCTGATGAGAGCCTCCTTCCCTCGGTGATGAGGGCCTTCTGGCGTCAGGCCCTAACTGCTGGGTACCCACATATTCTGATACATGCTAAGTGGTGTGAGGACACTCCTGCCAGGTTCCCATCCCTATTGGGATGTGGGCCTTGTGCTCTGAGGTCCCAACGTCTGGGTTGCTCACAGTTTCATGATGTGGCCCTCTGCTCTGTGTTCACTGTGGTCTGGATCCCATAGTCTCGGTGCTCTGGGCTCCCTGCTGGCAGGTTCCTACTGCTGGTTTCCTCACCATTTTTATTCTATGGGCCCTGTGTTGTGTGGCTACTCCTGCCTACCTCACTCCGAGGCCATTGGACATGTGGGTCCTCTGGTTTAGGCCACATGTGCTGGGTTCCTCACCTTTCTATGATGTGACCGCACTGGTGTGAGGACACTCCTGCCTGGTTCCGATCCCCTTGGTGATGTGGGCCCTCTGGTGAGAGTCTTATCCTGGCTTGGTTGCTCACCCTTCTGTGAGGTAGGCCCTCTGCTGCGAGGTCACTCCTGCCTGGCTGGCAAACGTTACCTTGGTGACGTGTGCCCTCAGTTGGGAGTTGGTGCCTGTTTGGAGTCTCCTCCCCTCGGTAATGAGGGCCCTCTGGCATCAGGCCCTAACTCCTGGCTCCCAAATTTTCTGATGTGCGCCCTGTGGTGCGAGTACACTCCTGGCAGGTTCCCAACCACATGGGAATGTGGGCCTTCAGCTCTGAGGTCCCAACGCCTGTGTTGCTCACAGTTTCATGATGAGGGCCCTCTGTTGTGAATTCACTCAGGCCTGGATCCCATAGCCTCCCTGCTCTTGGCCGCCTGCTGGGAGGTTCCAACTGCGGGATTCCTTACCTTTGTTATTCTATAGGAACTCTGTTTTGAGGCTCCCCCTGCCTGCCTCACTCCCAGCCCCTTGGTGATGTGTGTCCTCTGATTTGAGGCTACGTGTGCTGGGTCCCTCGTCTTTCGCTGACGTGGCTCCACTGGTGAGAGGACACTCCTGCCTGGTTCTCATCCCCTTGGTGATGTGGGCCCTCTGGAGAGAGTCTGATCCTTGTTGGGTACCTCACACATTTGTGAGGTGGGCCCTCTGCTCTGAAGTCAGTCCTGCCTGGCTCGCACACCCTGATTTAGTGACGTCGGCCCTCGGGTAGCACTTGGAGAGTGCTGGGGCCTCCTCCCGTTGGTAATGAGGGCCCTCTGGCGTCAGGCCCTAACTGGTGGACTCCCCACATTTTCTGATGTGTGCCCACTGGTGCAATGACACTCCTGCCAGGTTCCCATCCCCATGGGGATGTGGGCCTTCTGCTCTGAGGTCCCAACGGCTGGGTTGATTACAGTGTCAGGATGTTGGCCCTCTGCTGTGAGTTTACTCTGGCATGGATCCTATGGCCTCGGTGATCTGGGCCACCTGCTTGGAGCTTCCAACTGCTGGATTCCTCACCTTTTTTATTCTATGGTCCCTGTGTTGTGAGACACCTCCTGCCTGCCTCACTCCGAGCCTCTTGGCGATGTGGGCACTCTGGTTTGAGGCCACATGTGCTGGTTTCCTCACCTTTCACAGATGTGGCCCCCCTTGTGTGAGGACACTCCTGCCTGGTTCCCATTACCTCGGAGATGTGTGCGCTCTGGTGAGTGTGATCCTGGTTGGGTTCCTCACACTTCTGTGAGGTGGGCCCTCTGCTGTGAGGTCACTCCTTCCTGGATGCACACATCGCCTTGGCCACATGGGGCCTGTGGTAGCAGTTGGAACCTGCTGGGAGCCTCCTCCCCTCGGTCATGAGGGCCCTCTGGCGTCAGGCTGTAACTGCTGGGTTCCCATATTTTCTGATACGTGCTAAGTGGTGCGAGGACACTCCTGCCAGGTTCCCATCCACATGGGGATGTGGGCCTTCTGCTCTGAGGTCCCAACAGCTGGGTTGCTCACAGTTTCATGCTGTGGGCTCTCTGCTGTGATTTCACTGCGGCCTGCGTACCATAGACTCGGTGCTCTGGGCCACCTGCTCGGAGGTTCCAACTGCTGGATTCCTCACCTTTTTTATTCTTTGGGCCCTCTTTTTTCAGCCTACTCCTGCGTGACTCACTGCGTGCCCCTTGGGGATGTGGATCCTCTGGTTCAGGCCACATGTGCTGGGTTTCTCTCATTTATATGATGTGGCCACACTGGTGGCAGTGTCAGGACACTCCTGCCTGTTTCCGATCCCCTAACACATGTGGACACTCTGGTGAGGGTCTTATCCTGGCTGGGTTCCTCGCCCTTCTGTGAGGTAGGCCCTTTGCTGTGACATCACTCCTGCCTTGCTGGCACACATCACCTTGGCGACATGGGCCCTCAGTTGCGAGTTGGTGCCTGCTGGGGATCTCCTCCCCTTGGTAATGAGGGCCCTCTGGCGTCAGGCCCTAACTCCTGGGCTCCCAAAATTTTCTGATGTGAGCCCAGTGATGCCAGGACACTCTTGTAAGGTTCCCATCCCCATGGGGATGTGTGCCTTCTGTTCTCTTGTCCCAACGCCTGGGTTGCTCACAGTTTCATGATGTTGGCTCCCTGGTGTTAATTCACACAGGCTTAGATCCCGTAGCCTCACTGCTCCTTGCCGCCTGCTGGGAGGTTCCAACTGTAGGATTCCTCACTTTTTATTCTATGGGCCTTCAGTTTTGAGGCTCCTCCAGCCTGTCTCACTCCCAGCCCCTTGGTGATGTGTGTCCTCATGTTTGAGGCCACGTGTGCTGGGTCCCTCTCCTTTCCATAATGTGGCCCCACTGGTGTGAGGACACTCCTGCCCAGCTCCCATCCACTTGGTGATGTGGGACCTCTGGTGAGAGTCTGATCCTGGCTGGGTTCCTCACCCTTTTGTGAGGTGGGCCCTCTCTGTGAGGTAATTCCTGCCTGGCTTGCTCCCTTTGCCTTGGTGACATCGGCCCTTTGGTGGCAGTTGCAGCCTGCTGGGAACCTCCTCTCCTAAGTGTTCAGGGCCCTCTGGCGTCAGGCTCTAAGTGCTGGGCTCCCCACGTTTTCTGATGTGAGCCCAGTGATGCCACGACACTCCTGTACGGTTCCCATCCCCATGAAGATGTGTGCCTTCTGTTCTCTTGTCCCAACGCCTGGGTTGCTCACAGTTTCAGGATGTGGGCCCTCTGCTGTGAGTTCACTCCGGCCTGTATCCAATAGCGTCGGTGCTCTGGGCTGCCTGCTTGGAGGTTGCAACTTTTGGTTTCCTTAATTTTTATTCTATTGGCCCTCTGTTGTGAGTCTCATCCTGCATGCCTCACTCCCAGCACCTTCGTGATGTGTGTCCCCTTGTTGAGGCCACATGTGCTGGGTTCCTCACCTTTCGCTGATGTGGCCCCCCTGGTGTGATGACACTCCTTCCTGGTTCCCATCCACTTGGCGATGTGTGCCCTCTGGTGAGAGTCTGATCCTGATAGGGTTCCTCACACTTCTGTGAGGTGGGCGCTCTGCTCTGAGGTCACTCCTGCCTGGCTGGCACACCCCGCCTTGGTGATGTCGGCCCTTTGGTGGCAGTTGGAGCCTGCTGGGAGCTTCCTCCCGTCAGTCATGAGGGCCCTCTGGCGTCAGGCCATAACTGCTGGGCACCCACATTTTATGATACGTGCTAAGTGGTACGAGGACACTCCTGCCAAGTTCCCATCCCCATGGGGATGTGGGCCTCCTGCTCTGAGGTCCCAACGCCTGGGTTGCTCAGAGTTTCATGATGTGGGCCCTCTGCTGTGAGTTCACTGTGGCCTGGATCACATAGACTCGGTGCTCTGGGCCGCCTGCTGGGAGGTTCCAACTGCTGGATTCCTCACATTTTTTATTCTATGGGCCCTCTGTTTTGAGTCTCCTCCTGCATGCCTCATTGCCAGACCCCTTGTGATGTGTGTCCCCTTGTTTGAGGCCACATGTGCTGGGTTCCTCCACTTTCGCTGATGTGGCCCCACTGGTGTGAAGACACACTTGCCTAGTTCCCATCCCCTTGGTGATGTGGGTCCTCTGGTGAGAATCTGATCCTCGTTGGGGTCCTCACACTTCCGTGACGTGGGATCTCTGTGCTGAGGTCACTCCTGCCTGGCTGGCACACGTCACCTTGGCGACATGGGCCCTCAGTTGGGAGTTGGTGCCTGCTGGCGGTCTACTCCCCTTGGTAATGAGGTCACTCTGGCTTCAGGCCCTAACTCCTGGGATCCAAATTTTTCTGATGGTCGCCCAGTGGTTCTAGGACACTCCTGCCAGGTTCCCATCTCCATGGGCATGTGGGCCTTCTGTTCTGAGGTCCCAACGGCTGGGTTGCTCACAGTTTCATGATGTGGGCCCTCTGCTGTAAGTTCACTGCGGCCTGGATCCCATAGACTCTGTGCTCTTGGCCGCCTGCTGAGAGGTTCCAACTGCTGGATTCCTCACATTTTTTATTCTATGGGCCCTGTATTGTGAGGCTACTCCTTCCTGCCTCACTCCAAGCCCCTTGGAGATGTTGGTCCTCTGGTTTAAGCCACATGTTCTGGGTTCCTCACCTTTCTATGATTTGGCCTCACTGGTGTGAGGCCACTCCTGCCTCGTTCCGATCCCCTTGTTTATGTGGGCCCTCTGGGGAGAGTCTTATACTGGCTGGGTTCCTCACACTTCTGTGACGTAGGCCCTCTGCTCAGAGGTCACTCCTGCCTGGCTGGCACACGTCACCTTGGCAACGTGTGCCCTCAGTTGGGAGTTGGTGCCTGCTGGGAGCCTCCTCCCCTCAGTAATGAGGGCCCTCTGGCGTCAGGCCCTAACTCCTGGGCTCCCAAAATTTTCTGATGTGTGCCCTGTGGTGTGAGTACACTCCTGCCAGGTTCCCAACCTCATGGGAATGTGGGCCTTCTGCTCTGTGGTCCCAAAGTCTGGGTTGCTCACAGTTTCATGATGAGGGCCCTCTGTTGTGAGTTCACCCCGGCCGGGATCCCATAGCCTCGCTGCACTTTGCCGCCTGGTGGGAGGTTCCAAATGCTGGATTCCTCACATTTTTTATTCTACGGGCCCTGTGTTGTGAGGCTACTCCTGCCTGCCTCACTCCGAGCCCCTTGGAGATGTGGGTCCTCTGGTTTAGGCCACATGTTCCGGGTTCCTCACCTTTCTATGATTTGGCCACACTGGTGTGAGGACACTCCTGCCTGGTTCCGATCCCCTTGGTGATGTGAGTCCTCTGGTGATAGTCTGATCCTGGATGGGTTCCTCACCCTTCTGTGAGGTGGGCCCTCTCTCTGAGGCAATTCCTGCCTGGCTGGCACAAGTTGCCTTGGTGAGCTCGGCCCTCTGGTGGCAGTTGGAGCCTGCTGGGAACCTCCTCTCCTACGTGATGAGGGCCCTCTGGCGTCAGGCTCTAACTGCTGGGCTCCCCACGTTTTCTGATGTGAGCCCAGTGATGCCAGGACACTCTTGTAAGGTTCCCATCCCCATGGGGATGTGTGCCTTCTGTTCTCTTGTCCCAACGCCTGGGTTACTCACAGTTTCATGATGTTGGCTCCCTGGTGTTAGTTCACCAGGCTTAGATCCCATAGCCTCTGTGCTCTGGGCTGCCTGCTGGGAGGTTCCAACTGCAGGATCCCTCACCATTTTTATACTTCTGTCCCTGTGTTGTGAGGCTCCTCCTGCCTGCCTCACTGCGAGCCCCTTGTTGATGTAGGTCCTCTGGTTTGAGGCCACATGTGCCGGTTGCCTCACCTTTTAGTGATGTGGCCCCACTGGTGTGAGGACACTCCTGCCTGGTTCCCATCCCCTTGGTGATGTGGGCCCTCTGGTGAGAGTCTGATCCTGATTGGGTTCCTCACGCTTCTGTGAGGTGGGCCCTCTGCTCTGAGGTCACTCCTGCCTGGCTTGCACACACCTCCATGGCGACGTTGGCACTCTGGTGACGGTTGGAGCCTGCTGAGAGCCTCCTTCCCTCGGTGATGAGGGCCTTCTGGCGTCAGGCCCTAACTGCTGGGTACCCACATATTCTGATACATGCTAAGTGGTGTGAGCACACTCCTGCCAGGTTCCCATCCCTATTGGGATGTAGGCCTTGTGCTCTGAGGTCCCAACGTCTGGGTTGCTCACAGTTTCATGATGTGGCCCTCTGCTCTGTGTTCACTGTGGTCTGGATCCCATAGTCTCGGTGCTCTGGGCTCCCTGCTGGCAGGTTCCTACTGCTGGTTTCCTCACCATTTTTATTCTATGGGCCCTGTGTTGTGTGGCTACTCCTGCCTACCTCACTCCGAGGCCATTGGACATGTGGGTCCTCTGGTTTAGGCCACATGTGCTGGGTTCCTCACCTTTCTATGATGTGACCGCACTGGTGTGAGGACACTCCTGCCTGGTTCCGATCCCCTTGGTGATGTGGGCCCTCTGGTGAGAGTCTTATCCTGGCTTGGTTGCTCACCCTTCTGTGAGGTAGGCCCTCTGCTGCGAGGTCACTCCTGCCTGGCTGGCAAACGTTACCTTGGTGACGTGTGCCCTCAGTTGGGAGTTGGTGCCTGTTTGGAGTCTCCTCCCCTCGGTAATGAGGGCCCTCTGGCATCAGGCCCTAACTCCTGGCTCCCAAATTTTCTGATGTGCGCCCTGTGGTGCGAGTACACTCCTGGCAGGTTCCCAACCACATGGGAATGTGGGCCTTCAGCTCTGAGGTCCCAACGCCTGTGTTGCTCACAGTTTCATGATGAGGGCCCTCTGTTGTGAATTCACTCAGGCCTGGATCCCATAGCCTCCCTGCTCTTGGCCGCCTGCTGGGAGGTTCCAACTGCGGGATTCCTTACCTTTGTTATTCTATAGGAACTCTGTTTTGAGGCTCCCCCTGCCTGCCTCACTCCCAGCCCCTTGGTGATGTGTGTCCTCTGATTTGAGGCTACGTGTGCTGGGTCCCTCGTCTTTCGCTGACGTGGCTCCACTGGTGAGAGGACACTCCTGCCTGGTTCTCATCCCCTTGGTGATGTGGGCCCTCTGGAGAGAGTCTGATCCTTGTTGGGTACCTCACACATTTGTGAGGTGGGCCCTCTGCTCTGAAGTCAGTCCTGCCTGGCTCGCACACCCTGATTTAGTGACGTCGGCCCTCGGGTAGCACTTGGAGCGTGCTGGGGCCTCCTCCCGTTGGTAATGAGGGCCCTCTGGCGTCAGGCCCTAACTGGTGGACTCCCCACATTTTCTGATGTGTGCCCACTGGTGCAATGACACTCCTGCCAGGTTCCCATCCCCATGGGGATGTGGGTCTTCTGCTCTGAGGTCCCAACGGCTGGGTTGATTACAGTGTCAGGATGTTGGCCCTCTGCTGTGAGTTTACTCTGGCATGGATCCTATGGCCTCGGTGATCTGGGTCACCTGCTTGGAGCTTCCAACTGCTGGATTCCTCACCTTTTTTATTCTATGGTCCCTGTGTTGTGAGACACCTCCTGCCTGCCTCACTCCGAGCCTCTTGGCGATGTGGGCACTCTGGTTTGAGGCCACATGTGCTGGTTTCCTCACCTTTCACAGATGTGGCCCCCCTTGTGTGAGGACACTCCTGCCTGGTTCCCATTACCTCGGAGATGTGTGCGCTCTGGTGAGTGTGATCCTGGTTGGGTTCCTCACACTTCTGTGAGGTGGGCCCTCTGCTGTGAGGTCACTCCTTCCTGGATGCACACATCGCCTTGGCCACATGGGCCCTGTGGTAGCAGTTGGAACGTGCTGGGAGCCTCCTCCCCTCGGTCATGAGGGCCCTCTGGCGTCAGGCTGTAACTGCTGGGTTCCCATATTTTCTGATACGTGCTAAGTGGTGCGAGGACACTCCTGCCAGGTTCCCATCCACATGGGGATGTGGGCCTTCTGCTCTGAGGTCCCAACAGCTGGGTTGCTCACAGTTTCATGCTGTGGGCTCTCTGCTGTGATTTCACTGCGGCCTGCGTACCATAGACTCGGTGCTCTGGGCCACCTGCTCGGAGGTTCCAACTGCTGGATTCCTCACCTTTTTTATTCTTTGGGCCCTCTTTTTTCAGCCTACTCCTGCGTGACTCACTGCGTGCCCCTTGGGGATGTGGATCCTCTGGTTCAGGCCACATGTGCTGGGTTTCTCTCATTTATATGATGTGGCCACACTGGTGGCAGTGTCAGGACACTCCTGCCTGTTTCCGATCCCCTAACACATGTGGACACTCTGGTGAGGGTCTTATCCTGGTTGGGTTCCTCGCCCTTCTGTGGGGTAGGCCCTTTGCTGTGACATCACTCCTGCCTTGCTGGCACACATCACCTTGGCGACATGGGCCCTCAGTTGCGAGTTGGTGCCTGCTGGGGATCTCCTCCCCTTGGTAATGAGGGCCCTCTGGCGTCAGGCCCTAACTCCTGGGCTCCCAAAATTTTCTGATGTGAGCCCAGTGATGCCAGGACACTCTTGTAAGGTTCCCATCCCCATGGGGATGTGTGCCTTCTGTTCTCTTGTCCCAACGCCTGGGTTGCTCACAGTTTCATGATGTTGGCTCCCTGGTGTTAATTCACACAGGCTTAGATCCCGTAGCCTCACTGCTCCTTGCCGCCTGCTGGGAGGTTCCAACTGCAGGATTCCTCACTTTTTATTCTATGGGCCTTCAGTTTTGAGGCTCCTCCAGCCTGTCTCACTCCCAGCCCCTTGGTGATGTGTGTCCTCATGTTTGAGGCCACGTGTGCTGGGTCCCTCTCCTTTCCATAATGTGGCCCCACTGGTGTGAGGACACTCCTGCCCAGCTCCCATCCACTTGGTGATGTGGGACCTCTGGTGAGAGTCTGATCCTGGCTGGGTTCCTCACCCTTTTGTGAGGTGGGCCCTCTCTGTGAGGTAATTCCTGCCTGGCTTGCTCCCTTTGCCTTGGTGACATCGGCCCTTTGGTGGCAGTTGCAGCCTGCTGGGAACCTCCTCTCCTAAGTGTTCAGGGCCCTCTGGCGTCAGGCTCTAAGTGCTGGGCTCCCCACGTTTTCTGATGTGAGCCCAGTGATGCCACGACACTCCTGTACGGTTCCCATCCCCATGAAGATGTGTGCCTTCTGTTCTCTTGTCCCAACGCCTGGGTTGCTCACAGTTTCAGGATGTGGGCCCTCTGCTGTGAGTTCACATCAGCCTGTATCCAATAGCGTCAGTGCTCTGGGCTGCCTGCTTGGAGGTTGCAACTTTTGGTTTCCTTAATTTTTATTCTATTGGCCCTCTGTTGTGAGTCTCATCCTGCATGCCTCACTCCCAGCACCATCGTGATGTGTGTCCCCTTGTTTGAGGCCACATGTGCTGGGTTCCTCACCTTTCACTGATGTGGCCCCCCTGGTGTGATGACACTCCTTCCTGGTTCCCATCCACTTGGCGATGTGTGCCCTCTGGTGAGAGTCTGATCCTGATAGGGTCCTCACACTTCTGTGAGGTGGGCGCTCTGCTCCGAGGTCACTCCTGCCTGGCTGGCACACCCCGCCTTGGTGACGTCGGCCCTTTGGTGGCAGCTGGAGCCTGCTGGGAGCTTCCTCCCATCAGTCATGAGGATCCTCTGGCGTCAGGCCCTAACTCCTGGGCTCCCAAAATTTTCTGATGTGTGCCCTTTGGTGTGAGTACACTCCTGCCAGGTTCCCAACCTCATGGGAATGTGGGCCTTCTGCTCTGTGGTCCCAAAGTCTGGGTTGCTCACAGTTTCATGATGAGGGCCCTCTGTTGTGAGTTCACCCCGGCCGGGATCCCATAGCCTCGCTGCACTTTGCCGCCTGGTGGGAGGTTCCAAATGCTGGATTCCTCACATTTTTTATTCTACGGGCCCTGTGTTGTGAGGCTACTCCTGCCTGCCTCACTCCGAGCCCCTTGGAGATGTGGGTCCTCTGGTTTCGGCCACATGTTCCGGGTTCCTCACCTTTCTATGATTTGGCCACACTGGTGTGAGGACACTCCTGCCTGGTTCCGATCCCCTTGGTGATGTGAGTCCTCTGGTGATAGTCTGATCCTGGATGGGTTCCTCACCCTTCTGTGAGGTGGGCCCTCTCTCTGAGGCAATTCCTGCCTGGCTGGCACAAGTTGCCTTGGTGAGCTCGGCCCTCTGGTGGCAGTTGGAGCCTGCTGGGAACCTCCTCTCCTACGTGATGAGGGCCCTCTGGCGTCAGGCTCTAACTGCTGGGCTCCCCACGTTTTCTGATGTGAGCCCAGTGATGCCAGGACACTCTTGTAAGGTTCCCATCCCCATGGGGATGTGTGCCTTCTGTTCTCTTGTCCCAACGCCTGGGTTACTCACAGTTTCATGATGTTGGCTCCCTGGTGTTAGTTCACCAGGCTTAGATCCCATAGCCTCTGTGCTCTGGGCTGCCTGCTGGGAGGTTCCAACTGCAGGATCCCTCACCATTTTTATACTTCTGTCCCTGTGTTGTGAGGCTCCTCCTGCCTGCCTCACTGCGAGCCCCTTGTTGATGTAGGTCCTCTGGTTTGAGGCCACATGTGCCGGTTGCCTCACCTTTTAGTGATGTGGCCCCACTGGTGTGAGGACACTCCTGCCTGGTTCCCATCCCCTTGGTGATGTGGGCCCTCTGGTGAGAGTCTGATCCTGATGGGGTTCCTCACGCTTCTGTGAGGTGGGCCCTCTGCTCTGAGGTCACTCCTGCCTGGCTTGCACACACCTCCATGGCGACGTTGGCACTCTGGTGACAGTTGGAGCCTGCTGAGAGCCTCCTTCCCTCGGTGATGAGGGCCTTCTGGCGTCAGGCCCTAACTGCTGGGTACCCACATATTCTGATACATGCTAAGTGGTGTGAGGACACTCCTGCCAGGTTCCCATCCCTATTGGGATGTGGGCCTTGTGCTCTGAGGTCCCAACGTCTGGGTTGCTCACAGTTTCATGATGTGGCCCTCTGCTCTGTGTTCACTGTGGTCTGGATCCCATAGTCTCGGTGCTCTGGGCTCCCTGCTGGCAGGTTCCTACTGCTGGTTTCCTCACCATTTTTATTCTATGGGCCCTGTGTTGTGTGGCTACTCCTGCCTACCTCACTCCGAGGCCATTGGACATGTGGGTCCTCTGGTTTAGGCCACATGTGCTGGGTTCCTCACCTTTCTATGATGTGACCGCACTGGTGTGAGGACACTCCTGCCTGGTTCCGATCCCCTTGGTGATGTGGGCCCTCTGGTGAGAGTCTTATCCTGGCTTGGTTGCTCACCCTTCTGTGAGGTAGGCCCTCTGCTGCGAGGTCACTCCTGCCTGGCTGGCAAACGTTACCTTGGTGACGTGTGCCCTCAGTTGGGAGTTGGTGCCTGTTTGGAGTCTCCTCCCCTCGGTAATGAGGGCCCTCTGGCATCAGGCCCTAACTCCTGGCTCCCAAATTTTCTGATGTGCGCCCTGTGGTGCGAGTACACTCCTGGCAGGTTCCCAACCACATGGGAATGTGGGCCTTCAGCTCTGAGGTCCCAACGCCTGTGTTGCTCACAGTTTCATGATGAGGGCCCTCTGTTGTGAATTCACTCAGGCCTGGATCCCATAGCCTCCCTGCTCTTGGCCGCCTGCTGGGAGGTTCCAACTGCGGGATTCCTTACCTTTGTTATTCTATAGGAACTCTGTTTTGAGGCTCCCCCTGCCTGCCTCACTCCCAGCCCCTTGGTGATGTGTGTCCTCTGATTTGAGGCTACGTGTGCTGGGTCCCTCGTCTTTCGCTGATGTGGCTCCACTGGTGAGAGGACACTCCTGCCTGGTTCTCATCCCCTTGGTGATGTGGGCCCTCTGGAGAGAGTCTGATCCTTGTTGGGTACCTCACACATTTGTGAGGTGGGCCCTCTGCTCTGAAGTCAGTCCTGCCTGGCTCGCACACCCTGATTTAGTGACGTCGGCCCTCGGGTAGCACTTGGAGCGTGCTGGGGCCTCCTCCCGTTGGTAATGAGGGCCCTCTGGCGTCAGGCCCTAACTGGTGGACTCCCCACATTTTCTGATGTGTGCCCACTGGTGCAATGACACTCCTGCCAGGTTCCCATCCCCATGGGGATGTGGGCCTTCTGCTCTGAGGTCCCAACGGCTGGGTTGATTACAGTGTCAGGATGTTGGCCCTCTGCTGTGAGTTTACTCTGGCATGGATCCTATGGCCTCGGTGATCTGGGCCACCTGCTTGGAGCTTCCAACTGCTGGATTCCTCACCTTTTTTATTCTATGGTCCCTGTGTTGTGAGACACCTCCTGCCTGCCTCACTCCGAGCCTCTTGGCGATGTGGGCACTCTGGTTTGAGGCCACATGTGCTGGTTTCCTCACCTTTCACAGATGTGGCCCCCCTTGTGTGAGGACACTCCTGCCTGGTTCCCATTACCTCGGAGATGTGTGCGCTCTGGTGAGTGTGATCCTGGTTGGGTTCCTCACACTTCTGTGAGGTGGGCCCTCTGCTGTGAGGTCACTCCTTCCTGGATGCACACATCGCCTTGGCCACATGGGGCCTGTGGTAGCAGTTGGAACCTGCTGGGAGCCTCCTCCCCTCGGTCATGAGGGCCCTCTGGCGTCAGGCTGTAACTGCTGGGTTCCCATATTTTCTGATACGTGCTAAGTGGTGCGAGGACACTCCTGCCAGGTTCCCATCCACATGGGGATGTGGGCCTTCTGCTCTGAGGTCCCAACAGCTGGGTTGCTCACAGTTTCATGCTGTGGGCTCTCTGCTGTGATTTCACTGCGGCCTGCGTACCATAGACTCGGTGCTCTGGGCCACCTGCTCGGAGGTTCCAACTGCTGGATTCCTCACCTTTTTTATTCTTTGGGCCCTCTTTTTTCAGCCTACTCCTGCGTGACTCACTGCGTGCCCCTTGGGGATGTGGATCCTCTGGTTCAGGCCACATGTGCTGGGTTTCTCTCATTTATATGATGTGGCCACACTGGTGGCAGTGTCAGGACACTCCTGCCTGTTTCCGATCCCCTAACACATGTGGACACTCTGGTGAGGGTCTTATCCTGGCTGGGTTCCTCGCCCTTCTGTGAGGTAGGCCCTTTGCTGTGACATCACTCCTGCCTTGCTGGCACACATCACCTTGGCGACATGGGCCCTCAGTTGCGAGTTGGTGCCTGCTGGGGATCTCCTCCCCTTGGTAATGAGGGCCCTCTGGCGTCAGGCCCTAACTCCTGGGCTCCCAAAATTTTCTGATGTGAGCCCAGTGATGCCAGGACACTCTTGTAAGGTTCCCATCCCCATGGGGATGTGTGCCTTCTGTTCTCTTGTCCCAACGCCTGGGTTGCTCACAGTTTCATGATGTTGGCTCCCTGGTGTTAATTCACACAGGCTTAGATCCCGTAGCCTCACTGCTCCTTGCCGCCTGCTGGGAGGTTCCAACTGTAGGATTCCTCACTTTTTATTCTATGGGCCTTCAGTTTTGAGGCTCCTCCAGCCTGTCTCACTCCCAGCCCCTTGGTGATGTGTGTCCTCATGTTTGAGGCCACGTGTGCTGGGTCCCTCTCCTTTCCATAATGTGGCCCCACTGGTGTGAGGACACTCCTGCCCAGCTCCCATCCACTTGGTGATGTGGGACCTCTGGTGAGAGTCTGATCCTGGCTGGGTTCCTCACCCTTTTGTGAGGTGGGCCCTCTCTGTGAGGTAATTCCTGCCTGGCTTGCTCCCTTTGCCTTGGTGACATCGGCCCTTTGGTGGCAGTTGCAGCCTGCTGGGAACCTCCTCTCCTAAGTGTTCAGGGCCCTCTGGCGTCAGGCTCTAAGTGCTGGGCTCCCCACGTTTTCTGATGTGAGCCCAGTGATGCCACGACACTCCTGTATGGTTCCCATCCCCATGAAGATGTGTGCCTTCTGTTCTCTTGTCCCAACGCCTGGGTTGCTCACAGTTTCAGGATGTGGGCCCTCTGCTGTGAGTTCACTCCGGCCTGTATCCAATAGCGTCGGTGCTCTGGGCTGCCTGCTTGGAGGTTGCAACTTTTGGTTTCCTTAATTTTTATTCTATTGGCCCTCTGTTGTGAGTCTCATCCTGCATGCCTCACTCCCAGCACCTTCGTGATGTGTGTCCCCTTGTTGAGGCCACATGTGCTGGGTTCCTCACCTTTCGCTGATGTGGCCCCCCTGGTGTGATGACACTCCTTCCTGGTTCCCATCCACTTGGCGATGTGTGCCCTCTGGTGAGAGTCTGATCCTGATAGGGTTCCTCACACTTCTGTGAGGTGGGCGCTCTGCTCTGAGGTCACTCCTGCCTGGCTGGCACACCCCGCCTTGGTGATGTCGGCCCTTTGGTGGCAGTTGGAGCCTGCTGGGAGCTTCCTCCCGTCAGTCATGAGGGCCCTCTGGCGTCAGGCCATAACTGCTGGGCACCCACATTTTATGATACGTGCTAAGTGGTACGAGGACACTCCTGCCAAGTTCCCATCCCCATGGGGATGTGGGCCTCCTGCTCTGAGGTCCCAACGCCTGGGTTGCTCAGAGTTTCATGATGTGGGCCCTCTGCTGTGAGTTCACTGTGGCCTGGATCACATAGACTCGGTGCTCTGGGCCGCCTGCTGGGAGGTTCCAACTGCTGGATTCCTCACATTTTTTATTCTATGGGCCCTCTGTTTTGAGTCTCCTCCTGCATGCCTCACTGCCAGACCCCTTGTGATGTGTGTCCCCTTGTTTGAGGCCACATGTGCTGGGTTCCTCCACTTTCGCTGATGTGGCCCCACTGGTGTGAAGACACACTTGCCTAGTTCCCATCCCCTTGGTGATGTGGGTCCTCTGGTGAGAATCTGATCCTCGTTGGGGTCCTCACACTTCCGTGACGTGGGATCTCTGTGCTGAGGTCACTCCTGCCTGGCTGGCACACGTCACCTTGGCGACATGGGCCCTCAGTTGGGAGTTGGTGCCTGCTGGCGGTCTACTCCCCTTGGTAATGAGGTCACTCTGGCTTCAGGCCCTAACTCCTGGGATCCAAATTTTTCTGATGGTCGCCCAGTGGTTCTAGGACACTCCTGCCAGGTTCCCATCTCCATGGGCATGTGGGCCTTCTGTTCTGAGGTCCCAACGGCTGGGTTGCTCACAGTTTCATGATGTGGGCCCTCTGCTGTAAGTTCACTGCGGCCTGGATCCCATAGACTCTGTGCTCTTGGCCGCCTGCTGAGAGGTTCCAACTGCTGGATTCCTCACATTTTTTATTCTATGGGCCCTGTATTGTGAGGCTACTCCTTCCTGCCTCACTCCAAGCCCCTTGGAGATGTTGGTCCTCTGGTTTAAGCCACATGTTCTGGGTTCCTCACCTTTCTATGATTTGGCCTCACTGGTGTGAGGCCACTCCTGCCTCGTTCCGATCCCCTTGTTTATGTGGGCCCTCTGGGGAGAGTCTTATACTGGCTGGGTTCCTCACACTTCTGTGACGTAGGCCCTCTGCTCAGAGGTCACTCCTGCCTGGCTGGCACACGTCACCTTGGCAACGTGTGCCCTCAGTTGGGAGTTGGTGCCTGCTGGGAGCCTCCTCCCCTCAGTAATGAGGGCCCTCTGGCGTCAGGCCCTAACTCCTGGGCTCCCAAAATTTTCTGATGTGTGCCCTGTGGTGTGAGTACACTCCTGCCAGGTTCCCAACCTCATGGGAATGTGGGCCTTCTGCTCTGTGGTCCCAAAGTCTGGGTTGCTCACAGTTTCATGATGAGGGCCCTCTGTTGTGAGTTCACCCCGGCCGGGATCCCATAGCCTCGCTGCACTTTGCCGCCTGGTGGGAGGTTCCAAATGCTGGATTCCTCACATTTTTTATTCTACGGGCCCTGTGTTGTGAGGCTACTCCTGCCTGCCTCACTCCGAGCCCCTTGGAGATGTGGGTCCTCTGGTTTCCGCCACATGTTCCGGGTTCCTCACCTTTCTATGATTTGGCCACACTGGTGTGAGGACACTCCTGCCTGGTTCCGATCCCCTTGGTGATGTGAGTCCTCTGGTGATAGTCTGATCCTGGATGGGTTCCTCACCCTTCTGTGAGGTGGGCCCTCTCTCTGAGGCAATTCCTGCCTGGCTGGCACAAGTTGCCTTGGTGAGCTCGGCCCTCTGGTGGCAGTTGGAGCCTGCTGGGAACCTCCTCTCCTACGTGATGAGGGCCCTCTGGCGTCAGGCTCTAACTGCTGGGCTCCCCACGTTTTCTGATGTGAGCCCAGTGATGCCAGGACACTCTTGTAAGGTTCCCATCCCCATGGGGATGTGTGCCTTCTGTTCTCTTGTCCCAACGCCTGGGTTACTCACAGTTTCATGATGTTGGCTCCCTGGTGTTAGTTCACCAGGCTTAGATCCCATAGCCTCTGTGCTCTGGGCTGCCTGCTGGGAGGTTCCAACTGCAGGATCCCTCACCATTTTTATACTTCTGTCCCTGTGTTGTGAGGCTCCTCCTGCCTGCCTCACTGCGAGCCCCTTGTTGATGTAGGTCCTCTGGTTTGAGGCCACATGTGCCGGTTGCCTCACCTTTTAGTGATGTGGCCCCACTGGTGTGAGGACACTCCTGCCTGGTTCCCATCCCCTTGGTGATGTGGGCCCTCTGGTGAGAGTCTGATCCTGATGGGGTTCCTCACGCTTCTGTGAGGTGGGCCCTCTGCTCTGAGGTCACTCCTGCCTGGCTTGCACACACCTCCATGGCGACGTTGGCACTCTGGTGACGGTTGGAGCCTGCTGAGAGCCTCCTTCCCTCGGTGATGAGGGCCTTCTGGCGTCAGGCCCTAACTGCTGGGTACCCACATATTCTGATACATGCTAAGTGGTGTGAGGACACTCCTGCCAGGTTCCCATCCCTATTGGGATGTAGGCCTTGTGCTCTGAGGTCCCAACGTCTGGGTTGCTCACAGTTTCATGATGTGGCCCTCTGCTCTGTGTTCACTGTGGTCTGGATCCCATAGTCTCGGTGCTCTGGGCTCCCTGCTGGCAGGTTCCTACTGCTGGTTTCCTCACCATTTTTATTCTATGGGCCCTGTGTTGTGTGGCTACTCCTGCCTACCTCACTCCGAGGCCATTGGACATGTGGGTCCTCTGGTTTAGGCCACATGTGCTGGGTTCCTCACCTTTCTATGATGTGACCGCACTGGTGTGAGGACACTCCTGCCTGGTTCCGATCCCCTTGGTGATGTGGGCCCTCTGGTGAGAGTCTTATCCTGGCTTGGTTGCTCACCCTTCTGTGAGGTAGGCCCTCTGCTGCGAGGTCACTCCTGCCTGGCTGGCAAACGTTACCTTGGTGACGTGTGCCCTCAGTTGGGAGTTGGTGCCTGTTTGGAGTCTCCTCCCCTCGGTAATGAGGGCCCTCTGGCATCAGGCCCTAACTCCTGGCTCCCAAATTTTCTGATGTGCGCCCTGTGGTGCGAGTACACTCCTGGCAGGTTCCCAACCACATGGGAATGTGGGCCTTCAGCTCTGAGGTCCCAACGCCTGTGTTGCTCACAGTTTCATGATGAGGGCCCTCTGTTGTGAATTCACTCAGGCCTGGATCCCATAGCCTCCCTGCTCTTGGCCGCCTGCTGGGAGGTTCCAACTGCGGGATTCCTTACCTTTGTTATTCTATAGGAACTCTGTTTTGAGGCTCCCCCTGCCTGCCTCACTCCCAGCCCCTTGGTGATGTGTGTCCTCTGATTTGAGGCTACGTGTGCTGGGTCCCTCGTCTTTCGCTGACGTGGCTCCACTGGTGAGAGGACACTCCTGCCTGGTTCTCATCCCCTTGGTGATGTGGGCCCTCTGGAGAGAGTCTGATCCTTGTTGGGTACCTCACACATTTGTGAGGTGGGCCCTCTGCTCTGAAGTCAGTCCTGCCTGGCTCGCACACCCTGATTTAGTGACGTCGGCCCTCGGGTAGCACTTGGAGCGTGCTGGGGCCTCCTCCCGTTGGTAATGAGGGCCCTCTGGCGTCAGGCCCTAACTGGTGGACTCCCCACATTTTCTGATGTGTGCCCACTGGTGCAATGACACTCCTGCCAGGTTCCCATCCCCATGGGGATGTGGGCCTTCTGCTCTGAGGTCCCAACGGCTGGGTTGATTACAGTGTCAGGATGTTGGCCCTCTGCTGTGAGTTTACTCTGGCATGGATCCTATGGCCTCGGTGATCTGGGCCACCTGCTTGGAGCTTCCAACTGCTGGATTCCTCACCTTTTTTATTCTATGGTCCCTGTGTTGTGAGACACCTCCTGCCTGCCTCACTCCGAGCCTCTTGGCGATGTGGGCACTCTGGTTTGAGGCCACATGTGCTGGTTTCCTCACCTTTCACAGATGTGGCCCCCCTTGTGTGAGGACACTCCTGCCTGGTTCCCATTACCTCGGAGATGTGTGCGCTCTGGTGAGTGTGATCCTGGTTGGGTTCCTCACACTTCTGTGAGGTGGGCCCTCTGCTGTGAGGTCACTCCTTCCTGGATGCACACATCGCCTTGGCCACATGGGCCCTGTGGTAGCAGTTGGAACCTGCTGGGAGCCTCCTCCCCTCGGTCATGAGGGCCCTCTGGCGTCAGGCTGTAACTGCTGGGTTCCCATATTTTCTGATACGTGCTAAGTGGTGCGAGGACACTCCTGCCAGGTTCCCATCCACATGGGGATGTGGGCCTTCTGCTCTGAGGTCCCAACAGCTGGGTTGCTCACAGTTTCATGCTGTGGGCTCTCTGCTGTGATTTCACTGCGGCCTGCGTACCATAGACTCGGTGCTCTGGGCCACCTGCTCGGAGGTTCCAACTGCTGGATTCCTCACCTTTTTTATTCTTTGGGCCCTCTTTTTTCAGCCTACTCCTGCGTGACTCACTGCGTGCCCCTTGGGGATGTGGATCCTCTGGTTCAGGCCACATGTGCTGGGTTTCTCTCATTTATATGATGTGGCCACACTGGTGGCAGTGTCAGGACACTCCTGCCTGTTTCCGATCCCCTAACACATGTGGACACTCTGGTGAGGGTCTTATCCTGGTTGGGTTCCTCGCCCTTCTGTGGGGTAGGCCCTTTGCTGTGACATCACTCCTGCCTTGCTGGCACACATCACCTTGGCGACATGGGCCCTCAGTTGCGAGTTGGTGCCTGCTGGGGATCTCCTCCCCTTGGTAATGAGGGCCCTCTGGCGTCAGGCCCTAACTCCTGGGCTCCCAAAATTTTCTGATGTGAGCCCAGTGATGCCAGGACACTCTTGTAAGGTTCCCATCCCCATGGGGATGTGTGCCTTCTGTTCTCTTGTCCCAACGCCTGGGTTGCTCACAGTTTCATGATGTTGGCTCCCTGGTGTTAATTCACACAGGCTTAGATCCCGTAGCCTCACTGCTCCTTGCCGCCTGCTGGGAGGTTCCAACTGCAGGATTCCTCACTTTTTATTCTATGGGCCTTCAGTTTTGAGGCTCCTCCAGCCTGTCTCACTCCCAGCCCCTTGGTGATGTGTGTCCTCATGTTTGAGGCCACGTGTGCTGGGTCCCTCTCCTTTCCATAATGTGGCCCCACTGGTGTGAGGACACTCCTGCCCAGCTCCCATCCACTTGGTGATGTGGGACCTCTGGTGAGAGTCTGATCCTGGCTGGGTTCCTCACCCTTTTGTGAGGTGGGCCCTCTCTGTGAGGTAATTCCTGCCTGGCTTGCTCTCTTTGCCTTGGTGACATCGGCCCTTTGGTGGCAGTTGCAGCCTGCTGGGAACCTCCTCTCCTAAGTGTTCAGGGCCCTCTGGCGTCAGGCTCTAAGTGCTGGGCTCCCCACGTTTTCTGATGTGAGCCCAGTGATGCCACGACACTCCTGTACGGTTCCCATCCCCATGAAGATGTGTGCCTTCTGTTCTCTTGTCCCAACGCCTGGGTTGCTCACAGTTTCAGGATGTGGGCCCTCTGCTGTGAGTTCACACCAGCCTGTATCCAATAGCGTCAGTGCTCTGGGCTGCCTGCTTGGAGGTTGCAACTTTTGGTTTCCTTAATTTTTATTCTATTGGCCCTCTGTTGTGAGTCTCATCCTGCATGCCTCACTCCCAGCACCTTCGTGATGTGTGTCCCCTTGTTTGAGGCCACATGTGCTGGGTTCCTCACCTTTCACTGATGTGGCCCCCCTGGTGTGATGACACTCCTTCCTGGTTCCCATCCACTTGGCGATGTGTGCCCTCTGGTGAGAGTCTGATCCTGATAGGGTCCTCACACTTCTGTGAGGTGGGCGCTCTGCTCCGAGGTCACTCCTGCCTGGCTGGCACACCCCGCCTTGGTGACGTCGGCCCTTTGGTGGCAGCTGGAGCCTGCTGGGAGCTTCCTCCCATCAGTCATGAGGATCCTCTGGCGTCAGGCCCTAACTCCTGGGCTCCCAAAATTTTCTGATGTGTGCCCTTTGGTGTGAGTACACTCCTGCCAGGTTCCCAACCTCATGGGAATGTGGGCCTTCTGCTCTGTGGTCCCAAAGTCTGGGTTGCTCACAGTTTCATGATGAGGGCCCTCTGTTGTGAGTTCACCCCGGCCGGGATCCCATAGCCTCGCTGCACTTTGCCGCCTGGTGGGAGGTTCCAAATGCTGGATTCCTCACATTTTTTATTCTACGGGCCCTGTGTTGTGAGGCTACTCCTGCCTGCCTCACTCCGAGCCCCTTGGAGATGTGGGTCCTCTGGTTTCGGCCACATGTTCCGGGTTCCTCACCTTTCTATGATTTGGCCACACTGGTGTGAGGACACTCCTGCCTGGTTCCGATCCCCTTGGTGATGTGAGTCCTCTGGTGATAGTCTGATCCTGGATGGGTTCCTCACCCTTCTGTGAGGTGGGCCCTCTCTCTGAGGCAATTCCTGCCTGGCTGGCACAAGTTGCCTTGGTGAGCTCGGCCCTCTGGTGGCAGTTGGAGCCTGCTGGGAACCTCCTCTCCTACGTGATGAGGGCCCTCTGGCGTCAGGCTCTAACTGCTGGGCTCCCCACGTTTTCTGATGTGAGCCCAGTGATGCCAGGACACTCTTGTAAGGTTCCCATCCCCATGGGGATGTGTGCCTTCTGTTCTCTTGTCCCAACGCCTGGGTTACTCACAGTTTCATGATGTTGGCTCCCTGGTGTTAGTTCACCAGGCTTAGATCCCATAGCCTCTGTGCTCTGGGCTGCCTGCTGGGAGGTTCCAACTGCAGGATCCCTCACCATTTTTATACTTCTGTCCCTGTGTTGTGAGGCTCCTCCTGCCTGCCTCACTGCGAGCCCCTTGTTGATGTAGGTCCTCTGGTTTGAGGCCACATGTGCCGGTTGCCTCACCTTTTAGTGATGTGGCCCCACTGGTGTGAGGACACTCCTGCCTGGTTCCCATCCCCTTGGTGATGTGGGCCCTCTGGTGAGAGTCTGATCCTGATGGGGTTCCTCACGCTTCTGTGAGGTGGGCCCTCTGCTCTGAGGTCACTCCTGCCTGGCTTGCACACACCTCCATGGCGACGTTGGCACTCTGGTGACAGTTGGAGCCTGCTGAGAGCCTCCTTCCCTCGGTGATGAGGGCCTTCTGGCGTCAGGCCCTAACTGCTGGGTACCCACATATTCTGATACATGCTAAGTGGTGTGAGGACACTCCTGCCAGGTTCCCATCCCTATTGGGATGTGGGCCTTGTGCTCTGAGGTCCCAACGTCTGGGTTGCTCACAGTTTCATGATGTGGCCCTCTGCTCTGTGTTCACTGTGGTCTGGATCCCATAGTCTCGGTGCTCTGGGCTCCCTGCTGGCAGGTTCCTACTGCTGGTTTCCTCACCATTTTTATTCTATGGGCCCTGTGTTGTGTGGCTACTCCTGCCTACCTCACTCCGAGGCCATTGGACATGTGGGTCCTCTGGTTTAGGCCACATGTGCTGGGTTCCTCACCTTTCTATGATGTGACCGCACTGGTGTGAGGACACTCCTGCCTGGTTCCGATCCCCTTGGTGATGTGGGCCCTCTGGTGAGAGTCTTATCCTGGCTTGGTTGCTCACCCTTCTGTGAGGTAGGCCCTCTGCTGCGAGGTCACTCCTGCCTGGCTGGCAAACGTTACCTTGGTGACGTGTGCCCTCAGTTGGGAGTTGGTGCCTGTTTGGAGTCTCCTCCCCTCGGTAATGAGGGCCCTCTGGCATCAGGCCCTAACTCCTGGCTCCCAAATTTTCTGATGTGCGCCCTGTGGTGCGAGTACACTCCTGGCAGGTTCCCAACCACATGGGAATGTGGGCCTTCAGCTCTGAGGTCCCAACGCCTGTGTTGCTCACAGTTTCATGATGAGGGCCCTCTGTTGTGAATTCACTCAGGCCTGGATCCCATAGCCTCCCTGCTCTTGGCCGCCTGCTGGGAGGTTCCAACTGCGGGATTCCTTACCTTTGTTATTCTATAGGAACTCTGTTTTGAGGCTCCCCCTGCCTGCCTCACTCCCAGCCCCTTGGTGATGTGTGTCCTCTGATTTGAGGCTACGTGTGCTGGGTCCCTCGTCTTTCGCTGATGTGGCTCCACTGGTGAGAGGACACTCCTGCCTGGTTCTCATCCCCTTGGTGATGTGGGCCCTCTGGAGAGAGTCTGATCCTTGTTGGGTACCTCACACATTTGTGAGGTGGGCCCTCTGCTCTGAAGTCAGTCCTGCCTGGCTCGCACACCCTGATTTAGTGACGTCGGCCCTCGGGTAGCACTTGGAGCGTGCTGGGGCCTCCTCCCGTTGGTAATGAGGGCCCTCTGGCGTCAGGCCCTAACTGGTGGACTCCCCACATTTTCTGATGTGTGCCCACTGGTGCAATGACACTCCTGCCAGGTTCCCATCCCCATGGGGATGTGGGCCTTCTGCTCTGAGGTCCCAACGGCTGGGTTGATTACAGTGTCAGGATGTTGGCCCTCTGCTGTGAGTTTACTCTGGCATGGATCCTATGGCCTCGGTGATCTGGGCCACCTGCTTGGAGCTTCCAACTGCTGGATTCCTCACCTTTTTTATTCTATGGTCTCTGTGTTGTGAGACACCTCCTGCCTGCCTCACTCCGAGCCTCTTGGCGATGTGGGCACTCTGGTTTGAGGCCACATGTGCTGGTTTCCTCACCTTTCACAGATGTGGCCCCCCTTGTGTGAGGACACTCCTGCCTGGTTCCCATTACCTCGGAGATGTGTGCGCTCTGGTGAGTGTGATCCTGGTTGGGTTCCTCACACTTCTGTGAGGTGGGCCCTCTGCTGTGAGGTCACTCCTTCCTGGATGCACACATCGCCTTGGCCACATGGGGCCTGTGGTAGCAGTTGGAACGTGCTGGGAGCCTCCTCCCCTCGGTCATGAGGGCCCTCTGGCGTCAGGCTGTAACTGCTGGGTTCCCATATTTTCTGATACGTGCTAAGTGGTGCGAGGACACTCCTGCCAGGTTCCCATCCACATGGGGATGTGGGCCTTCTGCTCTGAGGTCCCAACAGCTGGGTTGCTCACAGTTTCATGCTGTGGGCTCTCTGCTGTGATTTCACTGCGGCCTGCGTACCATAGACTCGGTGCTCTGGGCCACCTGCTCGGAGGTTCCAACTGCTGGATTCCTCACCTTTTTTATTCTTTGGGCCCTCTTTTTTCAGCCTACTCCTGCGTGACTCACTGCGTGCCCCTTGGGGATGTGGATCCTCTGGTTCAGGCCACATGTGCTGGGTTTCTCTCATTTATATGATGTGGCCACACTGGTGGCAGTGTCAGGACACTCCTGCCTGTTTCCGATCCCCTAACACATGTGGACACTCTGGTGAGGGTCTTATCCTGGCTGGGTTCCTCGCCCTTCTGTGAGGTAGGCCCTTTGCTGTGACATCACTCCTGCCTTGCTGGCACACATCACCTTGGCGACATGGGCCCTCAGTTGCGAGTTGGTGCCTGCTGGGGATCTCCTCCCCTTGGTAATGAGGGCCCTCTGGCGTCAGGCCCTAACTCCTGGGCTCCCAAAATTTTCTGATGTGAGCCCAGTGATGCCAGGACACTCTTGTAAGGTTCCCATCCCCATGGGGATGTGTGCCTTCTGTTCTCTTGTCCCAACGCCTGGGTTGCTCACAGTTTCATGATGTTGGCTCCCTGGTGTTAATTCACACA
The DNA here is from genome assembly GCF_059928025.1 of Delphinapterus leucas. NCBI lineage: Eukaryota > Metazoa > Chordata > Mammalia > Artiodactyla > Monodontidae > Delphinapterus > Delphinapterus leucas. The sequence goes on along the minus strand of NW_028322233.1, from coordinate 19,729,166 downwards.
GGCTTAGATCCCGTAGCCTCACTGCTCCTTGCCGCCTGCTGGGAGGTTCCAACTGTAGGATTCCTCACTTTTTATTCTATGGGCCTTCAGTTTTGAGGCTCCTCCAGCCTGTCTCACTCCCAGCCCCTTGGTGATGTGTGTCCTCATGTTTGAGGCCACGTGTGCTGGGTCCCTCTCCTTTCCATAATGTGGCCCCACTGGTGTGAGGACACTCCTGCCCAGCTCCCATCCACTTGGTGATGTGGGACCTCTGGTGAGAGTCTGATCCTGGCTGGGTTCCTCACCCTTTTGTGAGGTGGGCCCTCTCTGTGAGGTAATTCCTGCCTGGCTTGCTCCCTTTGCCTTGGTGACATCGGCCCTTTGGTGGCAGTTGCAGCCTGCTGGGAACCTCCTCTCCTAAGTGTTCAGGGCCCTCTGGCGTCAGGCTCTAAGTGCTGGGCTCCCCACGTTTTCTGATGTGAGCCCAGTGATGCCACGACACTCCTGTACGGTTCCCATCCCCATGAAGATGTGTGCCTTCTGTTCTCTTGTCCCAACGCCTGGGTTGCTCACAGTTTCAGGATGTGGGCCCTCTGCTGTGAGTTCACTCCGGCCTGTATCCAATAGCGTCGGTGCTCTGGGCTGCCTGCTTGGAGGTTGCAACTTTTGGTTTCCTTAATTTTTATTCTATTGGCCCTCTGTTGTGAGTCTCATCCTGCATGCCTCACTCCCAGCACCTTCGTGATGTGTGTCCCCTTGTTTGAGGCCACATGTGCTGGGTTCCTCACCTTTCGCTGATGTGGCCCCCCTGGTGTGATGACACTCCTTCCTGGTTCCCATCCACTTGGCGATGTGTGCCCTCTGGTGAGAGTCTGATCCTGATAGGGTTCCTCACACTTCTGTGAGGTGGGCGCTCTGCTCTGAGGTCACTCCTGCCTGGCTGGCACACCCCGCCTTGGTGACGTCGGCCCTTTGGTGGCAGTTGGAGCCTGCTGGGAGCTTCCTCCCGTCAGTCATGAGGGCCCTCTGGCGTCAGGCCATAACTGCTGGGCACCCACATTTTATGATACGTGCTAAGTGGTACGAGGACACTCCTGCCAAGTTCCCATCCCCATGGGGATGTGGGCCTCCTGCTCTGAGGTCCCAACGACTGGGTTGCTCAGAGTTTCATGATGTGGGCCATCTGCTGTGAGTTCACTGTGGCCTGGATCACATAGACTCGGTGCTCTGGGCCGCCTGCTGGGAGGTTCCAACTGCTGGATTCCTCACATTTTTTATTCTATGGGCCCTCTGTTTTGAGTCTCCTCCTGCATGCCTCACTGCCAGACCCCTTGTGATGTGTGTCCCCTTGTTTGAGGCCACATGTGCTGGGTTCCTCCACTTTCGCTGATGTGGCCCCACTGGTGTGAAGACACACTTGCCTAGTTCCCATCCCCTTGGTGATGTGGGCCCTCTGGTGAGAATCTGATCCTCGTTGGGGTCCTCACACTTCCGTGACGTGGGATCTCTGTGCTGAGGTCACTCCTGCCTGGCTGGCACACGTCACCTTGGCGACATGGGCCCTCAGTTGGGAGTTGGTGCCTGCTGGCGGTCTACTCCCCTTGGTAATGAGGTCACTCTGGCTTCAGGCCCTAACTCCTGGGATCCAAATTTTTCTGATGGTCGCCCAGTGGTTCTAGGACACTCCTGCCAGGTTCCCATCTCCATGGGCATGTGGGCCTTCTGTTCTGAGGTCCCAACGGCTGGGTTGCTCACAGTTTCATGATGTGGGCCCTCTGCTGTAAGTTCACTGCGGCCTGGATCCCATAGACTCTGTGCTCTTGGCCGCCTGCTGAGAGGTTCCAACTGCTGGATTCCTCACATTTTTTATTCTATGGGCCCTGTGTTGTGAGGCTACTCCTTCCTGCCTCACTCCAAGCCCCTTGGAGATGTTGGTCCTCTGGTTTAAGCCACATGTTCTGGGTTCCTCACCTTTCTATGATTTGGCCTCACTGGTGTGAGGCCACTCCTGCCTCGTTCCGATCCCCTTGGTTATGTGGGCCCTCTGGGGAGAGTCTTATACTGGCTGGGTTCCTCACACTTCTGTGACGTAGGCCCTCTGCTCAGAGGTCACTCCTGCCTGGCTGGCACACGTCACCTTGGCAACGTGTGCCCTCAGTTGGGAGTTGGTGCCTGCTGGGAGCCTCCTCCCCTCAGTAATGAGGGCCCTCTGGCGTCAGGCCCTAACTCCTGGGCTCCCAAAATTTTCTGATGTGTGCCCTGTGGTGTGAGTACACTCCTGCCAGGTTCCCAACCTCATGGGAATGTGGGCCTTCTGCTCTGTGGTCCCAAAGTCTGGGTTGCTCACAGTTTCATGATGAGGGCCCTCTGTTGTGAGTTCACCCCGGCCGGGATCCCATAGCCTCGCTGCACTTTGCCGCCTGGTGGGAGGTTCCAAATGCTGGATTCCTCACATTTTTTATTCTACGGGCCCTGTGTTGTGAGGCTACTCCTGCCTGCCTCACTCCGAGCCCCTTGGAGATGTGGGTCCTCTGGTTTCGGCCACATGTTCCGGGTTCCTCACCTTTCTATGATTTGGCCACACTGGTGTGAGGACACTCCTGCCTGGTTCCGATCCCCTTGGTGATGTGAGTCCTCTGGTGATAGTCTGATCCTGGATGGGTTCCTCACCCTTCTGTGAGGTGGGCCCTCTCTCTGAGGCAATTCCTGCCTGGCTGGCACAAGTTGCCTTGGTGAGCTCGGCCCTCTGGTGGCAGTTGGAGCCTGCTGGGAACCTCCTCTCCTACGTGATGAGGGCCCTCTGGCGTCAGGCTCTAACTGCTGGGCTCCCCACGTTTTCTGATGTGAGCCCAGTGATGCCAGGACACTCTTGTAAGGTTCCCATCCCCATGGGGATGTGTGCCTTCTGTTCTCTTGTCCCAACGCCTGGGTTACTCACAGTTTCATGATGTTGGCTCCCTGGTGTTAGTTCACCAGGCTTAGATCCCATAGCCTCTGTGCTCTGGGCTGCCTGCTGGGAGGTTCCAACTGCAGGATCCCTCACCATTTTTATACTTCTGTCCCTGTGTTGTGAGGCTCCTCCTGCCTGCCTCACTGCGAGCCCCTTGTTGATGTAGGTCCTCTGGTTTGAGGCCACATGTGCCGGTTGCCTCACCTTTTAGTGATGTGGCCCCACTGGTGTGAGGACACTCCTGCCTGGTTCCCATCCCCTTGGTGATGTGGGCCCTCTGGTGAGAGTCTGATCCTGATGGGGTTCCTCACGCTTCTGTGAGGTGGGCCCTCTGCTCTGAGGTCACTCCTGCCTGGCTTGCACACACCTCCATGGCGACGTTGGCACTCTGGTGACAGTTGGAGCCTGCTGAGAGCCTCCTTCCCTCGGTGATGAGGGCCTTCTGGCGTCAGGCCCTAACTGCTGGGTACCCACATATTCTGATACATGCTAAGTGGTGTGAGGACACTCCTGCCAGGTTCCCATCCCTATTGGGATGTGGGCCTTGTGCTCTGAGGTCCCAACGTCTGGGTTGCTCACAGTTTCATGATGTGGCCCTCTGCTCTGTGTTCACTGTGGTCTGGATCCCATAGTCTCGGTGCTCTGGGCTCCCTGCTGGCAGGTTCCTACTGCTGGTTTCCTCACCATTTTTATTCTATGGGCCCTGTGTTGTGTGGCTACTCCTGCCTACCTCACTCCGAGGCCATTGGACATGTGGGTCCTCTGGTTTAGGCCACATGTGCTGGGTTCCTCACCTTTCTATGATGTGACCGCACTGGTGTGAGGACACTCCTGCCTGGTTCCGATCCCCTTGGTGATGTGGGCCCTCTGGTGAGAGTCTTATCCTGGCTTGGTTGCTCACCCTTCTGTGAGGTAGGCCCTCTGCTGCGAGGTCACTCCTGCCTGGCTGGCAAACGTTACCTTGGTGACGTGTGCCCTCAGTTGGGAGTTGGTGCCTGTTTGGAGTCTCCTCCCCTCGGTAATGAGGGCCCTCTGGCATCAGGCCCTAACTCCTGGCTCCCAAATTTTCTGATGTGCGCCCTGTGGTGCGAGTACACTCCTGGCAGGTTCCCAACCACATGGGAATGTGGGCCTTCAGCTCTGAGGTCCCAACGCCTGTGTTGCTCACAGTTTCATGATGAGGGCCCTCTGTTGTGAATTCACTCAGGCCTGGATCCCATAGCCTCCCTGCTCTTGGCCGCCTGCTGGGAGGTTCCAACTGCGGGATTCCTTACCTTTGTTATTCTATAGGAACTCTGTTTTGAGGCTCCCCCTGCCTGCCTCACTCCCAGCCCCTTGGTGATGTGTGTCCTCTGATTTGAGGCTACGTGTGCTGGGTCCCTCGTCTTTCGCTGACGTGGCTCCACTGGTGAGAGGACACTCCTGCCTGGTTCTCATCCCCTTGGTGATGTGGGCCCTCTGGAGAGAGTCTGATCCTTGTTGGGTACCTCACACATTTGTGAGGTGGGCCCTCTGCTCTGAAGTCAGTCCTGCCTGGCTCGCACACCCTGATTTAGTGACGTCGGCCCTCGGGTAGCACTTGGAGCGTGCTGGGGCCTCCTCCCGTTGGTAATGAGGGCCCTCTGGCGTCAGGCCCTAACTGGTGGACTCCCCACATTTTCTGATGTGTGCCCACTGGTGCAATGACACTCCTGCCAGGTTCCCATCCCCATGGGGATGTGGGCCTTCTGCTCTGAGGTCCCAACGGCTGGGTTGATTACAGTGTCAGGATGTTGGCCCTCTGCTGTGAGTTTACTCTGGCATGGATCCTATGGCCTCGGTGATCTGGGCCACCTGCTTGGAGCTTCCAACTGCTGGATTCCTCACCTTTTTTATTCTATGGTCCCTGTGTTGTGAGACACCTCCTGCCTGCCTCACTCCGAGCCTCTTGGCGATGTGGGCACTCTGGTTTGAGGCCACATGTGCTGGTTTCCTCACCTTTCACAGATGTGGCCCCCCTTGTGTGAGGACACTCCTGCCTGGTTCCCATTACCTCGGAGATGTGTGCGCTCTGGTGAGTGTGATCCTGGTTGGGTTCCTCACACTTCTGTGAGGTGGGCCCTCTGCTGTGAGGTCACTCCTTCCTGGATGCACACATCGCCTTGGCCACATGGGCCCTGTGGTAGCAGTTGGAACGTGCTGGGAGCCTCCTCCCCTCGGTCATGAGGGCCCTCTGGCGTCAGGCTGTAACTGCTGGGTTCCCATATTTTCTGATACGTGCTAAGTGGTGCGAGGACACTCCTGCCAGGTTCCCATCCACATGGGGATGTGGGCCTTCTGCTCTGAGGTCCCAACAGCTGGGTTGCTCACAGTTTCATGCTGTGGGCTCTCTGCTGTGATTTCACTGCGGCCTGCGTACCATAGACTCGGTGCTCTGGGCCACCTGCTCGGAGGTTCCAACTGCTGGATTCCTCACCTTTTTTATTCTTTGGGCCCTCTTTTTTCAGCCTACTCCTGCGTGACTCACTGCGTGCCCCTTGGGGATGTGGATCCTCTGGTTCAGGCCACATGTGCTGGGTTTCTCTCATTTATATGATGTGGCCACACTGGTGGCAGTGTCAGGACACTCCTGCCTGTTTCCGATCCCCTAACACATGTGGACATTCTGGTGAGGGTCTTATCCTTGCTGGGTTCCTCGCCCTTCTGTGAGGTAGGCCCTTTGCTGTGACATCACTCCTGCCATGCTGGCACACATCACCTTGGCGACATGGGCCCTCAGTTGCGAGTTGGTGCCTGCTGGGGATCTCCTCCCCTTGGTAATGAGGGCCCTCTGGCGTCAGGCCCTAACTCCTGGGCTCCCAAAATTTTCTGATGTGAGCCCAGTGATGCCAGGACACTCTTGTAAGGTTCCCATCCCCATGGGGATGTGTGCCTTCTGTTCTCTTGTCCCAACGCCTGGGTTGCTCACAGTTTCATGATGTTGGCTCCCTGGTGTTAATTCACACAGGCTTAGATCCCGTAGCCTCACTGCTCCTTGCCGCCTGCTGGGAGGTTCCAACTGTAGGATTCCTCACTTTTTATTCTATGGGCCTTCAGTTTTGAGGCTCCTCCAGCCTGTCTCACTCCCAGCCCCTTGGTGATGTGTGTCCTCATGTTTGAGGCCACGTGTGCTGTGTCCCTCTCCTTTCGATAATGTGGCCCCACTGGTGTGAGGACACTCCTGCCCAGCTCCCATCCACTTGGTGATGTGGGACCTCTGGTGAGAGTCTGATCCTGGCTGGGTTCCTCACCCTTTTGTGAGGTGGGCCCTCTCTGTGAGGTAATTCCTGCCTGGCTTGCTCCCTTTGCCTTGGTGACATCGGCCCTTTGGTGGCAGTTGCAGCCTGCTGGGAACCTCCTCTCCTAAGTGTTCAGGGCCCTCTGGCGTCAGGCTCTAAGTGCTGGGCTCCCCACGTTTTCTGATGTGAGCCCAGTGATGCCACGACACTCCTGTACGGTTCCCATCCCCATGAAGATGTGTGCCTTCTGTTCTCTTGTCCCAACGCCTGGGTTGCTCACAGTTTCAGGATGTGGGCCCTCTGCTGTGAGTTCACTCCGGCCTGTATCCAATAGCGTCGGTGCTCTGGGCTGCCTGCTTGGAGGTTGCAACTTTTGGTTTCCTTAATTTTTATTCTATTGGCCCTCTGTTGTGAGTCTCATCCTGCATGCCTCACTCCCAGCACCTTCGTGATGTGTGTCCCCTTGTTTGAGGCCACATGTGCTGGGTTCCTCACCTTTCGCTGATGTGGCCCCCCTGGTGTGATGACACTCCTTCCTGGTTCCCATCCACTTGGCGATGTGTGCCCTCTGGTGAGAGTCTGATCCTGATAGGGTTCCTCACACTTCTGTGAGGTGGGCGCTCTGCTCTGAGGTCACTCCTGCCTGGCTGGCACACCCCGCCTTGGTGACGTCGGCCCTTTGGTGGCAGTTGGAGCCTGCTGGGAGCTTCCTCCCGTCAGTCATGAGGGCCCTCTGGCGTCAGGCCATAACTGCTGGGCACCCACATTTTATGATACGTGCTAAGTGGTACGAGGACACTCCTGCCAAGTTCCCATCCCCATGGGGATGTGGGCCTCCTGCTCTGAGGTCCCAACGCCTGGGTTGCTCAGAGTTTCATGATGTGGGCCATCTGCTGTGAGTTCACTGTGGCCTGGATCACATAGACTCGGTGCTCTGGGCCGCCTGCTGGGAGGTTCCAACTGCTGGATTCCTCACATTTTTTATTCTATGGGCCCTCTGTTTTGAGTCTCCTCCTGCATGCCTCACTGCCAGACCCCTTGTGATGTGTGTCCCCTTGTTTGAGGCCACATGTGCTGGGTTCCTCCACTTTCGCTGATGTGGCCCCACTGGTGTGAAGACACACTTGCCTAGTTCCCATCCCCTTGGTGATGTGGGCCCTCTGGTGAGAATCTGATCCTCGTTGGGGTCCTCACACTTCCGTGACGTGGGATCTCTGTGCTGAGGTCACTCCTGCCTGGCTGGCACACGTCACCTTGGCGACATGGGCCCTCAGTTGGGAGTTGGTGCCTGCTGGCGGTCTACTCCCCTTGGTAATGAGGTCACTCTGGCTTCAGGCCCTAACTCCTGGGATCCAAATTTTTCTGATGGTCGCCCAGTGGTTCTAGGACACTCCTGCCAGGTTCCCATCTCCATGGGCATGTGGGCCTTCTGTTCTGAGGTCCCAACGGCTGGGTTGCTCACAGTTTCATGATGTGGGCCCTCTGCTGTAAGTTCACTGCGGCCTGGATCCCATAGACTCTGTGCTCTTGGCCGCCTGCTGAGAGGTTCCAACTGCTGGATTCCTCACATTTTTTATTCTATGGGCCCTGTGTTGTGAGGCTACTCCTTCCTGCCTCACTCCAAGCCCCTTGGAGATGTTGGTCCTCTGGTTTAAGCCACATGTTCTGGGTTCCTCACCTTTCTATGATTTGGCCTCACTGGTGTGAGGCCACTCCTGCCTCGTTCCGATCCCCTTGGTTATGTGGGCCCTCTGGGGAGAGTCTTATACTGGCTGGGTTCCTCACACTTCTGTGACGTAGGCCCTCTGCTCAGAGGTCACTCCTGCCTGGCTGGCACACGTCACCTTGGCAACGTGTGCCCTCAGTTGGGAGTTGGTGCCTGCTGGGAGCCTCCTCCCCTCAGTAATGAGGGCCCTCTGGCGTCAGGCCCTAACTCCTGGGCTCCCAAAATTTTCTGATGTGTGCCCTGTGGTGTGAGTACACTCCTGCCAGGTTCCCAACCTCATGGGAATGTGGGCCTTCTGCTCTGTGGTCCCAAAGTCTGGGTTGCTCACAGTTTCATGATGAGGGCCCTCTGTTGTGAGTTCACCCCGGCCGGGATCCCATAGCCTCGCTGCACTTTGCCGCCTGGTGGGAGGTTCCAAATGCTGGATTCCTCACATTTTTTATTCTACGGGCCCTGTGTTGTGAGGCTACTCCTGCCTGCCTCACTCCGAGCCCCTTGGAGATGTGGGTCCTCTGGTTTAGGCCACATGTTCCGGGTTCCTCACCTTTCTATGATTTGGCCACACTGGTGTGAGGACACTCCTGCCTGGTTCCGATCCCCTTGGTGATGTGAGTCCTCTGGTGATAGTCTGATCCTGGATGGGTTCCTCACCCTTCTGTGAGGTGGGCCCTCTCTCTGAGGCAATTCCTGCCTGGCTGGCACAAGTTGCCTTGGTGAGCTCGGCCCTCTGGTGGCAGTTGGAGCCTGCTGGGAACCTCCTCTCCTACGTGATGAGGGCCCTCTGGCGTCAGGCTCTAACTGCTGGGCTCCCCACGTTTTCTGATGTGAGCCCAGTGATGCCAGGACACTCTTGTAAGGTTCCCATCCCCATGGGGATGTGTGCCTTCTGTTCTCTTGTCCCAACGCCTGGGTTACTCACAGTTTCATGATGTTGGCTCCCTGGTGTTAGTTCACCAGGCTTAGATCCCATAGCCTCTGTGCTCTGGGCTGCCTGCTGGGAGGTTCCAACTGCAGGATCCCTCACCATTTTTATACTTCTGTCCCTGTGTTGTGAGGCTCCTCCTGCCTGCCTCACTGCGAGCCCCTTGTTGATGTAGGTCCTCTGGTTTGAGGCCACATGTGCCGGTTGCCTCACCTTTTAGTGATGTGGCCCCACTGGTGTGAGGACACTCCTGCCTGGTTCCCATCCCCTTGGTGATGTGGGCCCTCTGGTGAGAGTCTGATCCTGATTGGGTTCCTCACGCTTCTGTGAGGTGGGCCCTCTGCTCTGAGGTCACTCCTGCCTGGCTTGCACACACCTCCATGGTGACGTTGGCACTCTGGTGACAGTTGGAGCCTGCTGAGAGCCTCCTTCCCTTGGTGATGAGGGCCTTCTGGCGTCAGGCCCTAACTGCTGGGTACCCACATATTCTGATACATGCTAAGTGGTGTGAGGACACTCCTGCCAGGTTCCCATCCCTATTGGGATGTGGGCCTTGTGCTCTGAGGTCCCAACGTCTGGGTTGCTCACAGTTTCATGATGTGGCCCTCTGCTCTGTGTTCACTGTGGTCTGGATCCCATAGTCTCGGTGCTCTGGGCTCCCTGCTGGCAGGTTCCTACTGCTGGTTTCCTCACCATTTTTATTCTATGGGCCCTGTGTTGTGTGGCTACTCCTGCCTACCTCACTCCGAGGCCATTGGACATGTGGGTCCTCTGGTTTAGGCCACATGTGCTGGGTTCCTCACCTTTCTATGATGTGACCGCACTGGTGTGAGGACACTCCTGCCTGGTTCCGATCCCCTTGGTGATGTGGGCCCTCTGGTGAGAGTCTTATCCTGGCTTGGTTGCTCACCCTTCTGTGAGGTAGGCCCTCTGCTGCGAGGTCACTCCTGCCTGGCTGGCAAACGTTACCTTGGTGACGTGTGCCCTCAGTTGGTAGTTGGTGCCTATTTGGAGTCTCCTCCCCTCGGTAATGAGGGCCCTCTGGCATCAGGCCCTAACTCCTGGCTCCCAAATTTTCTGATGTGCGCCCTGTGGTGCGAGTACACTCCTGGCAGGTTCCCAACCACATGGGAATGTGGGCCTTCAGCTCTGAGGTCCCAACGCCTGTGTTGCTCACAGTTTCATGATGAGGGCCCTCTGTTGTGAATTCACTCAGGCCTGGATCCCATAGCCTCCCTGCTCTTGGCCGCCTGCTGGGAGGTTCCAAGTGCGGGATTCCTTACCTTTGTTATTCTATAGGAACTCTGTTTTGAGGCTCCCCCTGCCTGCCTCACTCCCAGCCCCTTGGTGATGTGTGTCCTCTGATTTGAGGCTACGTGTGCTGGGTCCCTCGTCTTTCGCTGACGTGGCTCCACTGGTGAGAGGACACTCCTGCCTGGTTCTCATCCCCTTGGTGATGTGGGCCCTCTGGAGAGAGTCTGATCCTTGTTGGGTACCTCACACATTTGTGAGGTGGGCCCTCTGCTCTGAAGTCAGTCCTGCCTGGCTCGCACACCCTGATTTAGTGACGTCGGCCCTCGGGTAGCACTTGGAGCGTGCTGGGGCCTCCTCCCGTTAGTAATGAGGGCCCTCTGGCGTCAGGCCCTAACTGGTGGACTCCCCACATTTTCTGATGTGTGCCCACTGGTGCAATGACACTCCTGCCAGGTTCCCATCCCCATGGGGATGTGGGCCTTCTGCTCTGAGGTCCCAACGGCTGGGTTGATTACAGTGTCAGGATGTTGGCCCTCTGCTGTGAGTTTACTCTGGCATGGATCCTATGGCCTCGGTGACCTGGGCCACCTGCTTGGAGCTTCCAACTGCTGGATTCCTCACCTTTTTTATTCTATGGTCCCTGTGTTGTGAGACACCTCCTGCCTGCCTCACTCCGAGCCTCTTGGCGATGTGGGCACTCTGGTTTGAGGCCACATGTGCTGGTTTCCTCACCTTTCACAGATGTGGCCCCCTTGTGTGAGGACACTCCTGCCTGGTTCCCATTACCTCGGAGATGTGTGCGCTCTGGTGAGTGTGATCCTGGTTGGGTTCCTCACACTTCTGTGAGGTGGGCCCTCTGCTGTGAGGTCACTCCTTCCTGGATGCACACATCGCCTTGGCCACATGGGCCCTGTGGTAGCAGTTGGAACGTGCTGGGAGCCTCCTCCCCTCGGTCATGAGGGCCCTCTGGCGTCAGGCTGTAACTGCTGGGTTCCCATATTTTCTGATACGTGCTAAGTGGTGCGAGGACACTCCTGCCAGGTTCCCATCCACATGGGGATGTGGGCCTTCTGCTCTGAGGTCCCAACAGCTGGGTTGCTCACAGTTTCATGCTGTGGGCTCTCTGCTGTGATTTCACTGCGGCCTGCGTACCATAGACTCGGTGCTCTGGGCCACCTGCTCGGAGGTTCCAACTGCTGGATTCCTCACCTTTTTTATTCTTTGGGCCCTCTTTTTTCAGCCTACTCCTGCGTGACTCACTGCGTGCCCCTTGGGGATGTGGATCCTCTGGTTCAGGCCACATGTGCTGGGTTTCTCTCATTTATATGATGTGGCCACACTGGTGGCAGTGTCAGGACACTCCTGCCTGTTTCCGATCCCCTAACACATGTGGACACTCTGGTGAGGGTCTTATCCTGGCTGGGTTCCTCGCCCTTCTGTGAGGTAGGCCCTTTGCTGTGACATCACTCCTGCCTTGCTGGCACACATCACCTTGGCGACATGGGCCCTCAGTTGCGAGTTGGTGCCTGCTGGGGATCTCCTCCCCTTGGTAATGAGGGCCCTCTGGCGTCAGGCCCTAACTCCTGGGCTCCCAAAATTTTCTGATGTGAGCCCAGTGATGCCAGGACACTCTTGTAAGGTTCCCATCCCCATGGGGATGTGTGCCTTCTGTTCTCTTGTCCCAACGCCTGGGTTGCTCACAGTTTCATGATGTTGGCTCCCTGGTGTTAATTCACACAGGCTTAGATCCCGTAGCCTCACTGCTCCTTGCCGCCTGCTGGGAGGTTCCAACTGCAGGATTCCTCACTTTTTATTCTATGGGCCTTCAGTTTTGAGGCTCCTCCAGCCTGTCTCACTCCCAGCCCCTTGGTGATGTGTGTCCTCATGTTTGAGGCCACGTGTGCTGGGTCCCTCTCCTTTCCATAATGTGGCCCCACTGGTGTGAGGACACTCCTGCCCAGCTCCCATCCACTTGGTGATGTGGGACCTCTGGTGAGAGTCTGATCCTGGCTGGGTTCCTCACCCTTTTGTGAGGTGGGCCCTCTCTGTGAGGTAATTCCTGCCTGGCTTGCTCCCTTTGCCTTGGTGACATCGGCCCTTTGGTGGCAGTTGCAGCCTGCTGGGAACCTCCTCTCCTAAGTGTTCAGGGCCCTCTGGCGTCAGGCTCTAAGTGCTGGGCTCCCCACGTTTTCTGATGTGAGCCCAGTGATGCCACGACACTCCTGTACGGTTCCCATCCCCATGAAGATGTGTGCCTTCTGTTCTCTTGTCCCAACGCCTGGGTTGCTCACAGTTTCAGGATGTGGGCCCTCTGCTGTGAGTTCACTCCGGCCTGTATCCAATAGCGTCGGTGCTCTGGGCTGCCTGCTTGGAGGTTGCAAATTTTGGTTTCCTTAATTTTTATTCTATTGGCCCTCTGTTGTGAGTCTCATCCTGCATGCCTCACTCCCAGCACCTTCGTGATGTGTGTCCCCTTGTTTGAGGCCCCATGTGCTGGGTTCCTCACCTTTCGCTGATGTGGCCCCCCTGGTGTGATGACACTCCTTCCTGGTTCCCATCCACTTGGCGATGTGTGCCCTCTGGTGAGAGTCTGATCCTGATAGGGTTCCTCACACTTCTGTGAGGTGGGCGCTCTGCTCTGAGGTCACTCCTGCCTGGCTGGCACACCCCGCCTTGGTGACGTCGGCCCTTTGGTGGCAGTTGGAGCCTGCTGGGAGCTTCCTCCCGTCAGTCATGAGGGCCCTCTGGCGTCAGGCCATAACTGCTGGGCACCCACATTTTATGATACGTGCTAAGTGGTACGAGGACACTCCTGCCAAGTTCCCATCCCCATGGGGATGTGGGCCTCCTGCTCTGAGGTCCCAACGCCTGGGTTGCTCAGAGTTTCATGATGTGGGCCATCTGCTGTGAGTTCACTGTGGCCTGGATCACATAGACTCGGTGCTCTGGGCCGCCTGCTGGGAGGTTCGAACTGCTGGATTCCTCACATTTTTTATTCTATGGGCCCTCTGTTTTGAGTCTCCTCCTGCATGCCTCACTGCCAGACCCCTTGTGATGTGTGTCCCCTTGTTTGAGGCCACATGTGCTGGGTTCCTCACCTTTCGCTGATGTGGCCCCACTGGTGTGAAGACACACTTGCCTAGTTCCCATCCCCTTGGTGATGTGGGCCCTCTGGTGAGAATCTGATCCTCGTTGGGGTCCTCACACTTCCATGACGTGGGATCTCTGTGCTGAGGTCACTCCTGCCTGGCTGGCACACGTCACCTTGGCGACATGGGCCCTCAGTTGGGAGTTGGTGCCTGCTGGCGGTCTACTCCCCTTGGTAATGAGGTCACTCTGGCTTCAGGCCCTAACTCCTGGGATCCAAATTTTTCTGATGGTCGCCCAGTGGTTCTAGGACACTCCTGCCAGGTTCCCATCTCCATGGGCATGTGGGCCTTCTGTTCTGAGGTCCCAACGGCTGGGTTGCTCACAGTTTCATGATGTGGGCCCTCTGCTGTAAGTTCACTGCGGCCTGGATCCCATAGACTCTGTGCTCTTGGCCGCCTGCTGAGAGGTTCCAACTGCTGGATTCCTCACATTTTTTATTCTATGGGCCCTGTGTTGTGAGGCTACTCCTTCCTGCCTCACTCCAAGCCCCTTGGAGATGTTGGTCCTCTGGTTTAAGCCACATGTTCTGGGTTCCTCACCTTTCTATGATTTGGCCTCACTGGTGTGAGGCCACTCCTGCCTCGTTCCGATCCCCTTGGTTATGTGGGCCCTCTGGGGAGAGTCTTATACTGGCTGGGTTCCTCACACTTCTGTGACGTAGGCCCTCTGCTCAGAGGTCACTCCTGCCTGGCTGGCACACGTCACCTTGGCAACGTGTGCCCTCAGTTGGGAGTTGGTGCCTGCTGGGAGCCTCCTCCCCTCAGTAATGAGGGCCCTCTGGCGTCAGGCCCTAACTCCTGGGCTCCCAAAATTTTCTGATGTGTGCCCTGTGGTGTGAGTACACTCCTGCCAGGTTCCCAACCTCATGGGAATGTGGGCCTTCTGCTCTGTGGTCCCAAAGTCTGGGTTGCTCACAGTTTCATGATGAGGGCCCTCTGTTGTGAGTTCACCCCGGCCGGGATCCCATAGCCTCGCTGCACTTTGCCGCCTGGTGGGAGGTTCCAAATGCTGGATTCCTCACATTTTTTATTCTACGGGCCCTGTGTTGTGAGGCTACTCCTGCCTGCCTCACTCCGAGCCCCTTGGAGATGTGGGTCCTCTGGTTTAGGCCACATGTTCCGGGTTCCTCACCTTTCTATGATTTGGCCACACTGGTGTGAGGACACTCCTGCCTGGTTCCGATCCCCTTGGTGATGTGAGTCCTCTGGTGATAGTCTGATCCTGGATGGGTTCCTCACCCTTCTGTGAGGTGGGCCCTCTCTCTGAGGCAATTCCTGCCTGGCTGGCACAAGTTGCCTTGGTGAGCTCGGCCCTCTGGTGGCAGTTGGAGCCTGCTGGGAACCTCCTCTCCTACGTGATGAGGGCCCTCTGGCGTCAGGCTCTAACTGCTGGGCTCCCCACGTTTTCTGATGTGAGCCCAGTGATGCCAGGACACTCTTGTAAGGTTCCCATCCCCATGGGGATGTGTGCCTTCTGTTCTCTTGTCCCAACGCCTGGGTTACTCACAGTTTCATGATGTTGGCTCCCTGGTGTTAGTTCACCAGGCTTAGATCCCATAGCCTCTGTGCTCTGGGCTGCCTGCTGGGAGGTTCCAACTGCAGGATCCCTCACCATTTTTATACTTCTGTCCCTGTGTTGTGAGGCTCCTCCTGCCTGCCTCACTGCGAGCCCCTTGTTGATGTAGGTCCTCTGGTTTGAGGCCACATGTGCCGGTTGCCTCACCTTTTAGTGATGTGGCCCCACTGGTGTGAGGACACTCCTGCCTGGTTCCCATCCCCTTGGTGATGTGGGCCCTCTGGTGAGAGTCTGATCCTGATTGGGTTCCTCACGCTTCTGTGAGGTGGGCCCTCTGCTCTGAGGTCACTCCTGCCTGGCTTGCACACACCTCCATGGCGACGTTGGCACTCTGGTGACAGTTGGAGCCTGCTGAGAGCCTCCTTCCCTCGGTGATGAGGGCCTTCTGGCGTCAGGCCCTAACTGCTGGGTACCCACATATTCTGATACATGCTAAGTGGTGTGAGGACACTCCTGCCAGGTTCCCATCCCTATTGGGATGTGGGCCTTGTGCTCTGAGGTCCCAACGTCTGGGTTGCTCACAGTTTCATGATGTGGCCCTCTGCTCTGTGTTCACTGTGGTCTGGATCCCATAGTCTCGGTGCTCTGGGCTCCCTGCTGGCAGGTTCCTACTGCTGGTTTCCTCACCATTTTTATTCTATGGGCCCTGTGTTGTGTGGCTACTCCTGCCTACCTCACTCCGAGGCCATTGGACATGTGGGTCCTCTGGTTTAGGCCACATGTGCTGGGTTCCTCACCTTTCTATGATGTGACCGCACTGGTGTGAGGACACTCCTGCCTGGTTCCGATCCCCTTGGTGATGTGGGCCCTCTGGTGAGAGTCTTATCCTGGCTTGGTTGCTCACCCTTCTGTGAGGTAGGCCCTCTGCTGCGAGGTCACTCCTGCCTGGCTGGCAAACGTTACCTTGGTGACGTGTGCCCTCAGTTGGGAGTTGGTGCCTGTTTGGAGTCTCCTCCCCTCGGTAATGAGGGCCCTCTGGCATCAGGCCCTAACTCCTGGCTCCCAAATTTTCTGATGTGCGCCCTGTGGTGCGAGTACACTCCTGGCAGGTTCCCAACCACATGGGAATGTGGGCCTTCAGCTCTGAGGTCCCAACGCCTGTGTTGCTCACAGTTTCATGATGAGGGCCCTCTGTTGTGAATTCACTCAGGCCTGGATCCCATAGCCTCCCTGCTCTTGGCCGCCTGCTGGGAGGTTCCAACTGCGGGATTCCTTACCTTTGTTATTCTATAGGAACTCTGTTTTGAGGCTCCCCCTGCCTGCCTCACTCCCAGCCCCTTGGTGATGTGTGTCCTCTGATTTGAGGCTACGTGTGCTGGGTCCCTCGTCTTTCGCTGACGTGGCTCCACTGGTGAGAGGACACTCCTGCCTGGTTCTCATCCCCTTGGTGATGTGGGCCCTCTGGAGAGAGTCTGATCCTTGTTGGGTACCTCACACATTTGTGAGGTGGGCCCTCTGCTCTGAAGTCAGTCCTGCCTGGCTCGCACACCCTGATTTAGTGACGTCGGCCCTCGGGTAGCACTTGGAGCGTGCTGGGGCCTCCTCCCGTTGGTAATGAGGGCCCTCTGGCGTCAGGCCCTAACTGGTGGACTCCCCATATTTTCTGATGTGTGCCCACTGGTGCAATGACACTCCTGCCAGGTTCCCATCCCCATGGGGATGTGGGCCTTCTGCTCTGAGGTCCCAACGGCTGGGTTGATTACAGTGTCAGGATGTTGGCCCTCTGCTGTGAGTTTACTCTGGCATGGATCCTATGGCCTCGGTGATCTGGGCCACCTGCTTGGAGCTTCCAACTGCTGGATTCCTCACCTTTTTTATTCTATGGTCCCTGTGTTGTGAGACACCTCCTGCCTGCCTCACTCCGAGCCTCTTGGCGATGTGGGCACTCTGGTTTGAGGCCACATGTGCTGGTTTCCTCACCTTTCACAGATGTGGCCCCCCTTGTGTGAGGACACTCCTGCCTGGTTCCCATTACCTCGGAGATGTGTGCGCTCTGGTGAGTGTGATCCTGGTTGGGTTCCTCACACTTCTGTGAGGTGGGCCCTCTGCTGTGAGGTCACTCCTTCCTGGATGCACACATCGCCTTGGCCACATGGGCCCTGTGGTAGCAGTTGGAACGTGCTGGGAGCCTCCTCCCCTCGGTCATGAGGGCCCTCTGGCGTCAGGCTGTAACTGCTGGGTTCCCATATTTTCTGATACGTGCTAAGTGGTGCGAGGACACTCCTGCCAGGTTCCCATCTACATGGGGATGTGGGCCTTCTGCTCTGAGGTCCCAACAGCTGGGTTGCTCACAGTTTCATGCTGTGGGCTCTCTGCTGTGATTTCACTGCGGCCTGCGTACCATAGACTCGGTGCTCTGGGCCACCTGCTCGGAGGTTCCAACTGCTGGATTCCTCACCTTTTTTATTCTTTGGGCCCTCTTTTTTCAGCCTACTCCTGCGTGACTCACTGCGTGCCCCTTGGGGATGTGGATCCTCTGGTTCAGGCCACATGTGCTGGGTTTCTCTCATTTATATGATGTGGCCACACTGGTGGCAGTGTCAGGACACTCCTGCCTGTTTCCGATCCCCTAACACATGTGGACACTCTGGTGAGGGTCTTATCCTGGCTGGGTTCCTCGCCCTTCTGTGAGGTAGGCCCTTTGCTGTGACATCACTCCTGCCTTGCTGGCACACATCACCTTGGCGACATGGGCCCTCAGTTGCGAGTTGGTGCCTGCTGGGGATCTCCTCCCCTTGGTAATGAGGGCCCTCTGGCGTCAGGCCCTAACTCCTGGGCTCCCAAAATTTTCTGATGTGAGCCCAGTGATGCCAGGACACTCTTGTAAGGTTCCCATCCCCATGGGGATGTGTGCCTTCTGTTCTCTTGTCCCAACGCCTGGGTTGCTCACAGTTTCATGATGTTGGCTCCCTGGTGTTAATTCACACAGGCTTAGATCCCGTAGCCTCACTGCTCCTTGCCGCCTGCTGGGAGGTTCCAACTGCAGGATTCCTCACTTTTTATTCTATGGGCCTTCAGTTTTGAGGCTCCTGCAGCCTGTCTCACTCCCAGCCCCTTGGTGATGTGTGTCCTCATGTTTGAGGCCACGTGTGCTGGGTCCCTCTCCTTTCCATAATGTGGCCCCACTGGTGTGAGGACACTCCTGCCCAGCTCCCATCCACTTGGTGATGTGGGACCTCTGGTGAGAGTCTGATCCTGGCTGGGTTCCTCACCCTTTTGTGAGGTGGGCCCTCTCTGTGAGGTAATTCCTGCCTGGCTTGCTCCCTTTGCCTTGGTGACATCGGCCCTTTGGTGGCAGTTGCAGCCTGCTGGGAACCTCCTCTCCTAAGTGTTCAGGGCCCTCTGGCGTCAGGCTCTAAGTGCTGGGCTCCCCACGTTTTCTGATGTGAGCCCAGTGATGCCACGACACTCCTGTACGGTTCCCATCCCCATGAAGATGTGTGCCTTCTGTTCTCTTGTCCCAACGCCTGGGTTGCTCACAGTTTCAGGATGTGGGCCCTCTGCTGTGAGTTCACTCCGGCCTGTATCCAATAGCGTCGGTGCTCTGGGCTGCCTGCTTGGAGGTTGCAACTTTTGGTTTCCTTAATTTTTATTCTATTGGCCCTCTGTTGTGAGTCTCATCCTGCATGCCTCACTCCCAGCACCTTCGTGATGTGTGTCCCCTTGTTTGAGGCCACATGTGCTGGGTTCCTCACCTTTCGCTGATGTGGCCCCCCTGGTGTGATGACACTCCTTCCTGGTTCCCATCCACTTGGCGATGTGTGCCCTCTGGTGAGAGTCTGATCCTGATAGGGTTCCTCACACTTCTGTGAGGTGGGCGCTCTGCTCTGAGGTCACTCCTGCCTGGCTGGCACACCCCGCCTTGGTGACGTCGGCCCTTTGGTGGCAGTTGGAGCCTGCTGGGAGCTTCCTCCCGTCAGTCATGAGGGCCCTCTGGCGTCAGGCCATAACTGCTGGGCACCCACATTTTATGATACGTGCTAAGTGGTACGAGGACACTCCTGCCAAGTTCCCATCCCCATGGGGATGTGGGCCTCCTGCTCTGAGGTCCCAACGCCTGGGTTGCTCAGAGTTTCATGATGTGGGCCATCTGCTGTGAGTTCACTGTGGCCTGGATCACATAGACTCGGTGCTCTGGGCCGCCTGCTGGGAGGTTCCAACTGCTGGATTCCTCACATTTTTTATTCTATGGGCCCTCTGTTTTGAGTCTCCTCCTGCATGCCTCACTGCCAGACCCCTTGTGATGTGTGTCCCCTTGTTTGAGGCCACATGTGCTGGGTTCCTCCACTTTCGCTGATGTGGCCCCACTGGTGTGAAGACACACTTGCCTAGTTCCCATCCCCTTGGTGATGTGGGCCCTCTGGTGAGAATCTGATCCTCGTTGGGGTCCTCACACTTCCGTGACGTGGGATCTCTGTGCTGAGGTCACTCCTGCCTGGCTGGCACACGTCACCTTGGCGACATGGGCCCTCAGTTGGGAGTTGGTGCCTGCTGGCGGTCTACTCCCCTTGGTAATGAGGTCACTCTGGCTTCAGGCCCTAACTCCTGGGATCCAAATTTTTCTGATGGTCGCC
The DNA here is from genome assembly GCF_059928025.1 of Delphinapterus leucas. Taxonomy (NCBI): domain Eukaryota; kingdom Metazoa; phylum Chordata; class Mammalia; order Artiodactyla; family Monodontidae; genus Delphinapterus; species Delphinapterus leucas. The sequence goes on along the minus strand of NW_028322233.1, from coordinate 19,709,779 downwards.
CAGTGGTTCTAGGACACTCCTGCCAGGTTCCCATCTCCATGGGCATGTGGGCCTTCTGTTCTGAGGTCCCAACGGCTGGGTTGCTCACAGTTTCATGATGTGGGCCCTCTGCTGTAAGTTCACTGCGGCCTGGATCCCATAGACTCTGTGCTCTTGGCCGCCTGCTGAGAGGTTCCAACTGCTGGATTCCTCACATTTTTTATTCTATGGGCCCTGTGTTGTGAGGCTACTCCTTCCTGCCTCACTCCAAGCCCCTTGGAGATGTTGGTCCTCTGGTTTAAGCCACATGTTCTGGGTTCCTCACCTTTCTATGATTTGGCCTCACTGGTGTGAGGCCACTCCTGCCTCGTTCCGATCCCCTTGGTTATGTGGGCCCTCTGGGGAGAGTCTTATACTGGCTGGGTTCCTCACACTTCTGTGACGTAGGCCCTCTGCTCAGAGGTCACTCCTGCCTGGCTGGCACACGTCACCTTGGCAACGTGTGCCCTCAGTTGGGAGTTGGTGCCTGCTGGGAGCCTCCTCCCCTCAGTAATGAGGGCCCTCTGGCGTCAGGCCCTAACTCCTGGGCTCCCAAAATTTTCTGATGTGTGCCCTGTGGTGTGAGTACACTCCTGCCAGGTTCCCAACCTCATGGGAATGTGGGCCTTCTGCTCTGTGGTCCCAAAGTCTGGGTTGCTCACAGTTTCATGATGAGGGCCCTCTGTTGTGAGTTCACCCCGGCCGGGATCCCATAGCCTCGCTGCACTTTGCCGCCTGGTGGGAGGTTCCAAATGCTGGATTCCTCACATTTTTTATTCTACGGGCCCTGTGTTGTGAGGCTACTCCTGCCTGCCTCACTCCGAGCCCCTTGGAGATGTGGGTCCTCTGGTTTAGGCCACATGTTCCGGGTTCCTCACCTTTCTATGATTTGGCCACACTGGTGTGAGGACACTCCTGCCTGGTTCCGATCCCCTTGGTGATGTGAGTCCTCTGGTGATAGTCTGATCCTGGATGGGTTCCTCACCCTTCTGTGAGGTGGGCCCTCTCTCTGAGGCAATTCCTGCCTGGCTGGCACAAGTTGCCTTGGTGAGCTCGGCCCTCTGGTGGCAGTTGGAGCCTGCTGGGAACCTCCTCTCCTACGTGATGAGGGCCCTCTGGCGTCAGGCTCTAACTGCTGGGCTCCCCACGTTTTCTGATGTGAGCCCAGTGATGCCAGGACACTCTTGTAAGGTTCCCATCCCCATGGGGATGTGTGCCTTCTGTTCTCTTGTCCCAACGCCTGGGTTACTCACAGTTTCATGATGTTGGCTCCCTGGTGTTAGTTCACCAGGCTTAGATCCCATAGCCTCTGTGCTCTGGGCTGCCTGCTGGGAGGTTCCAACTGCAGGATCCCTCACCATTTTTATACTTCTGTCCCTGTGTTGTGAGGCTCCTCCTGCCTGCCTCACTGCGAGCCCCTTGTTGATGTAGGTCCTCTGGTTTGAGGCCACATGTGCCGGTTGCCTCACCTTTTAGTGATGTGGCCCCACTGGTGTGAGGACACTCCTGCCTGGTTCCCATCCCCTTGGTGATGTGGGCCCTCTGGTGAGAGTCTGATCCTGATTGGGTTCCTCACGCTTCTGTGAGGTGGGCCCTCTGCTCTGAGGTCACTCCTGCCTGGCTTGCACACACCTCCATGGCGACGTTGGCACTCTGGTGACAGTTGGAGCCTGCTGAGAGCCTCCTTCCCTTGGTGATGAGGGCCTTCTGGCGTCAGGCCCTAACTGCTGGGTACCCACATATTCTGATACATGCTAAGTGGTGTGAGGACACTCCTGCCAGGTTCCCATCCCTATTGGGATGTGGGCCTTGTGCTCTGAGGTCCCAACGTCTGGGTTGCTCACAGTTTCATGATGTGGCCCTCTGCTCTGTGTTCACTGTGGTCTGGATCCCATAGTCTCGGTGCTCTGGGCTCCCTGCTGGCAGGTTCCTACTGCTGGTTTCCTCACCATTTTTATTCTATGGGCCCTGTGTTGTGTGGCTACTCCTGCCTACCTCACTCCGAGGCCATTGGACATGTGGGTCCTCTGGTTTAGGCCACATGTGCTGGGTTCCTCACCTTTCTATGATGTGACCGCACTGGTGTGAGGACACTCCTGCCTGGTTCCGATCCCCTTGGTGATGTGGGCCCTCTGGTGAGAGTCTTATCCTGGCTTGGTTGCTCACCCTTCTGTGAGGTAGGCCCTCTGCTGCGAGGTCACTCCTGCCTGGCTGGCAAACGTTACCTTGGTGACGTGTGCCCTCAGTTGGGAGTTGGTGCCTGTTTGGAGTCTCCTCCCCTCGGTAATGAGCGCCCTCTGGCATCAGGCCCTAACTCCTGGCTCCCAAATTTTCTGATGTGCGCCCTGTGGTGCGAGTACACTCCTGGCAGGTTCCCAACCACATGGGAATGTGGGCCTTCAGCTCTGAGGTCCCAACGCCTGTGTTGCTCACAGTTTCATGATGAGGGCCCTCTGTTGTGAATTCACTCAGGCCTGGATCCCATAGCCTCCCTGCTCTTGGCCGCCTGCTGGGAGGTTCCAAGTGCGGGATTCCTTACCTTTGTTATTCTATAGGAACTCTGTTTTGAGGCTCCCCCTGCCTGCCTCACTCCCAGCCCCTTGGTGATGTGTGTCCTCTGATTTGAGGCTACGTGTGCTGGGTCCCTCGTCTTTCGCTGACGTGGCTCCACTGGTGAGAGGACACTCCTGCCTGGTTCTCATCCCCTTGGTGATGTGGGCCCTCTGGAGAGAGTCTGATCCTTGTTGGGTACCTCACACATTTGTGAGGTGGGCCCTCTGCTCTGAAGTCAGTCCTGCCTGGCTCGCACACCCTGATTTAGTGACGTCGGCCCTCGGGTAGCACTTGGAGCGTGCTGGGGCCTCCTCCCGTTGGTAATGAGGGCCCTCTGGCGTCAGGCCCTAACTGGTGGACTCCCCATATTTTCTGATGTGTGCCCACTGGTGCAATGACACTCCTGCCAGGTTCCCATCCCCATGGGGATGTGGGCCTTCTGCTCTGAGGTCCCAACGGCTGGGTTGATTACAGTGTCAGGATGTTGGCCCTCTGCTGTGAGTTTACTCTGGCATGGATCCTATGGCCTCGGTGATCTGGGCCACCTGCTTGGAGCTTCCAACTGCTGGATTCCTCACCTTTTTTATTCTATGGTCCCTGTGTTGTGAGACACCTCCTGCCTGCCTCACTCCGAGCCTCTTGGCGATGTGGGCACTCTGGTTTGAGGCCACATGTGCTGGTTTCCTCACCTTTCACAGATGTGGCCCCCCTTGAGTGAGGACACTCCTGCCTGGTTCCCATTACCTCGGAGATGTGTGCGCTCTGGTGAGTGTGATCCTGGTTGGGTTCCTCACACTTCTGTGAGGTGGGCCCTCTGCTGTGAGGTCACTCCTTCCTGGATGCACACATCGCCTTGGCCACATGGGCCCTGTGGTAGCAGTTGGAACGTGCTGGGAGCCTCCTCCCCTCGGTCATGAGGGCCCTCTGGCGTCAGGCTGTAACTGCTGGGTTCCCATATTTTCTGATACGTGCTAAGTGGTGCGAGGACACTCCTGCCAGGTTCCCATCCACATGGGGATGTGGGCCTTCTGCTCTGAGGTCCCAACAGCTGGGTTGCTCACAGTTTCATGCTGTGGGCTCTCTGCTGTGATTTCACTGCGGCCTGCGTACCATAGACTCGGTGCTCTGGGCCACCTGCTCGGAGGTTCCAACTGCTGGATTCCTCACCTTTTTTATTCTTTGGGCCCTCTTTTTTCAGCCTACTCCTGCGTGACTCACTGCGTGCCCCTTGGGGATGTGGATCCTCTGGTTCAGGCCACATGTGCTGGGTTTCTCTCATTTATATGATGTGGCCACACTGGTGGCAGTGTCAGGACACTCCTGCCTGTTTCCGATCCCCTAACACATGTGGACACTCTGGTGAGGGTCTTATCCTGGCTGGGTTCCTCGCCCTTCTGTGAGGTAGGCCCTTTGCTGTGACATCACTCCTGCCTTGCTGGCACACATCACCTTGGCGACATGGGCCCTCAGTTGCGAGTTGGTGCCTGCTGGGGATCTCCTCCCCTTGGTAATGAGGGCCCTCTGGCGTCAGGCCCTAACTCCTGGGCTCCCAAAATTTTCTGATGTGAGCCCAGTGATGCCAGGACACTCTTGTAAGGTTCCCATCCCCATGGGGATGTGTGCCTTCTGTTCTCTTGTCCCAACGCCTGGGTTGCTCACAGTTTCATGATGTTGGCTCCCTGGTGTTAATTCACACAGGCTTAGATCCCGTAGCCTCACTGCTCCTTGCCGCCTGCTGGGAGGTTCCAACTGCAGGATTCCTCACTTTTTATTCTATGGGCCTTCAGTTTTGAGGCTCCTCCAGCCTGTCTCACTCCCAGCCCCTTGGTGATGTGTGTCCTCATGTTTGAGGCCACGTGTGCTGGGTCCCTCTCCTTTCCATAATGTGGCCCCACTGGTGTGAGGACACTCCTGCCCAGCTCCCATCCACTTGGTGATGTGGGACCTCTGGTGAGAGTCTGATCCTGGCTGGGTTCCTCACCCTTTTGTGAGGTGGGCCCTCTCTGTGAGGTAATTCCTGCCTGGCTTGCTCCCTTTGCCTTGGTGACATCGGCCCTTTGGTGGCAGTTGCAGCCTGCTGGGAACCTCCTCTCCTAAGTGTTCAGGGCCCTCTGGCGTCAGGCTCTAAGTGCTGGGCTCCCCACGTTTTCTGATGTGAGCCCAGTGATGCCACGACACTCCTGTACGGTTCCCATCCCCATGAAGATGTGTGCCTTCTGTTCTCTTGTCCCAACGCCTGGGTTGCTCACAGTTTCAGGATGTGGGCCCTCTGCTGTGAGTTCACTCCGGCCTGTATCCAATAGCGTCGGTGCTCTGGGCTGCCTGCTTGGAGGTTGCAACTTTTGGTTTCCTTAATTTTTATTCTATTGGCCCTCTGTTGTGAGTCTCATCCTGCATGCCTCACTCCCAGCACCTTCGTGATGTGTGTCCCCTTGTTTGAGGCCACATGTGCTGGGTTCCTCACCTTTCGCTGATGTGGCCCCCCTGGTGTGATGACACTCCTTCCTGGTTCCCATCCACTTGGCGATGTGTGCCCTCTGGTGAGAGTCTGATCCTGATGGGGTTCCTCACACTTCTGTGAGGTGGGCGCTCTGCCCTGAGGTCACTCCTGCCTGGCTGGCACACCCCGCCTTGGTGACGTCGGCCCTTTGGTGGCAGTTGGAGCCTGCTGGGAGCTTCGTCCCGTCAGTCATGAGGGCCCTCTGGCGTCAGGCCATAACTGCTGGGCACCCACATTTTATGATACGTGCTAAGTGGTACGAGGACACTCCTGCCAAGTTCCCATCCCCATGGGGATGTGGGCCTCCTGCTCTGAGGTCCCAACGCCTGGGTTGCTCAGAGTTTCATGATGTGGGCCCTCTGCTGTGAGTTCACTGTGGCCTGGATCACATAGACTCGGTGCTCTGGGCCGCCTGCTGGGAGGTTCCAACTGCTGGATTCCTCACATTTTTTATTCTATGGGCCCTCTGTTTTGAGTCTCCTCCTGCATGCCTCACTGCCAGACCCCTTGTGATGTGTGTCCCCTTGTTTGAGGCCACATGTGCTGGGTTCCTCCACTTTCGCTGATGTGGCCCCACTGGTGTGAAGACACACTTGCCTAGTTCCCATCCCCTTGGTGATGTGGGCCCTCTGGTGAGAATCTGATCCTCGTTGGGGTCCTCACACTTCCGTGACGTGGGATCTCTGTGCTGAGGTCACTCCTGCCTGGCTGGCACACGTCACCTTGGCGACATGGGCCCTCAGTTGGGAGTTGGTGCCTGCTGGCGGTCTACTCCCCTTGGTAATGAGGTCACTCTGGCTTCAGGCCCTAACTCCTGGGATCCAAATTTTTCTGATGGTCGCCCAGTGGTTCTAGGACACTCCTGCCAGGTTCCCATCTCCATGGGCATGTGGGCCTTCTGTTCTGAGGTCCCAACGGCTGGGTTGCTCACAGTTTCATGATGTGGGCCCTCTGCTGTAAGTTCACTGCGGCCTGGATCCCATAGACTCTGTGCTCTTGGCCGCCTGCTGAGAGGTTCCAACTGCTGGATTCCTCACATTTTTTATTCTATGGGCCCTGTGTTGTGAGGCTACTCCTTCCTGCCTCACTCCAAGCCCCTTGGAGATGTTGGTCCTCTGGTTTAAGCCACATGTTCTGGGTTCCTCACCTTTCTATGATTTGGCCTCACTGGTGTGAGGCCACTCCTGCCTCGTTCCGATCCCCTTGGTTATGTGGGCCCTCTGGGGAGAGTCTTATACTGGCTGGGTTCCTCACACTTCTGTGACGTAGGCCCTCTGCTCAGAGGTCACTCCTGCCTGGCTGGCACACGTCACCTTGGCAACGTGTGCCCTCAGTTGGGAGTTGGTGCCTGCTGGGAGCCTCCTCCCCTCAGTAATGAGGGCCCTCTGGCGTCAGGCCCTAACTCCTGGGCTCCCAAAATTTTCTGATGTGTGCCCTGTGGTGTGAGTACACTCCTGCCAGGTTCCCAACCTCATGGGAATGTGGGCCTTCTGCTCTGTGGTCCCAAAGTCTGGGTTGCTCACAGTTTCATGATGAGGGCCCTCTGTTGTGAGTTCACCCCGGCCGGGATCCCATAGCCTCGCTGCACTTTGCCGCCTGGTGGGAGGTTCCAAATGCTGGATTCCTCACATTTTTTATTCTACGGGCCCTGTGTTGTGAGGCTACTCCTGCCTGCCTCACTCCGAGCCCCTTGGAGATGTGGGTCCTCTGGTTTAGGCCACATGTTCCGGGTTCCTCACCTTTCTATGATTTGGCCACACTGGTGTGAGGACACTCCTGCCTGGTTCCGATCCCCTTGGTGATGTGAGTCCTCTGGTGATAGTCTGATCCTGGATGGGTTCCTCACCCTTCTGTGAGGTGGGCCCTCTCTCTGAGGCAATTCCTGCCTGGCTGGCACAAGTTGCCTTGGTGAGCTCGGCCCTCTGGTGGCAGTTGGAGCCTGCTGGGAACCTCCTCTCCTACGTGATGAGGGCCCTCTGGCGTCAGGCTCTAACTGCTGGGCTCCCCACGTTTTCTGATGTGAGCCCAGTGATGCCAGGACACTCTTGTAAGGTTCCCATCCCCATGGGGATGTGTGCCTTCTGTTCTCTTGTCCCAACGCCTGGGTTACTCACAGTTTCATGATGTTGGCTCCCTGGTGTTAGTTCACCAGGCTTAGATCCCATAGCCTCTGTGCTCTGGGCTGCCTGCTGGGAGGTTCCAACTGCAGGATCCCTCACCATTTTTATACTTCTGTCCCTGTGTTGTGAGGCTCCTCCTGCCTGCCTCACTGCGAGCCCCTTGTTGATGTAGGTCCTCTGGTTTGAGGCCACATGTGCCGGTTGCCTCACCTTTTAGTGATGTGGCCCCACTGGTGTGAGGACACTCCTGCCTGGTTCCCATCCCCTTGGTGATGTGGGCCCTCTGGTGAGAGTCTGATCCTGATGGGGTTCCTCACGCTTCTGTGAGGTGGGCCCTCTGCTCTGAGGTCACTCCTGCCTGGCTTGCACACACCTCCATGGCGACGTTGGCACTCTGGTGACAGTTGGAGCCTGCTGAGAGCCTCCTTCCCTCGGTGATGAGGGCCTTCTGGCGTCAGGCCCTAACTGCTGGGTACCCACATATTCTGATACATGCTAAGTGGTGTGAGGACACTCCTGCCAGGTTCCCATCCCTATTGGGATGTGGGCCTTGTGCTCTGAGGTCCCAACGTCTGGGTTGCTCACAGTTTCATGATGTGGCCCTCTGCTCTGTGTTCACTGTGGTCTGGATCCCATAGTCTCGGTGCTCTGGGCTCCCTGCTGGCAGGTTCCTACTGCTGGTTTCCTCACCATTTTTATTCTATGGGCCCTGTGTTGTGTGGCTACTCCTGCCTACCTCACTCCGAGGCCATTGGACATGTGGGTCCTCTGGTTTAGGCCACATGTGCTGGGTTCCTCACCTTTCTATGATGTGACCGCACTGGTGTGAGGACACTCCTGCCTGGTTCCGATCCCCTTGGTGATGTGGGCCCTCTGGTGAGAGTCTTATCCTGGCTTGGTTGCTCACCCTTCTGTGAGGTAGGCCCTCTGCTGCGAGGTCACTCCTGCCTGGCTGGCAAACGTTACCTTGGTGACGTGTGCCCTCAGTTGGGAGTTGGTGCCTGTTTGGAGTCTCCTCCCCTCGGTAATGAGGGCCCTCTGGCATCAGGCCCTAACTCCTGGCTCCCAAATTTTCTGATGTGCGCCCTGTGGTGCGAGTACACTCCTGGCAGGTTCCCAACCACATGGGAATGTGGGCCTTCAGCTCTGAGGTCCCAACGCCTGTGTTGCTCACAGTTTCATGATGAGGGCCCTCTGTTGTGAATTCACTCAGGCCTGGATCCCATAGCCTCCCTGCTCTTGGCCGCCTGCTGGGAGGTTCCAACTGCGGGATTCCTTACCTTTGTTATTCTATAGGAACTCTGTTTTGAGGCTCCCCCTGCCTGCCTCACTCCCAGCCCCTTGGTGATGTGTGTCCTCTGATTTGAGGCTACGTGTGCTGGGTCCCTCGTCTTTCGCTGACGTGGCTCCACTGGTGAGAGGACACTCCTGCCTGGTTCTCATCCCCTTGGTGATGTGGGCCCTCTGGAGAGAGTCTGATCCTTGTTGGGTACCTCACACATTTGTGAGGTGGGCCCTCTGCTCTGAAGTCAGTCCTGCCTGGCTCGCACACCCTGATTTAGTGACGTCGGCCCTCGGGTAGCACTTGGAGCGTGCTGGGGCCTCCTCCCGTTGGTAATGAGGGCCCTCTGGCGTCAGGCCCTAACTGGTGGACTCCCCACATTTTCTGATGTGTGCCCACTGGTGCAATGACACTCCTGCCAGGTTCCCATCCCCATGGGGATGTGGGCCTTCTGCTCTGAGGTCCCAACGGCTGGGTTGATTACAGTGTCAGGATGTTGGCCCTCTGCTGTGAGTTTACTCTGGCATGGATCCTATGGCCTCGGTGATCTGGGCCACCTGCTTGGAGCTTCCAACTGCTGGATTCCTCACCTTTTTTATTCTATGGTCCCTGTGTTGTGAGACACCTCCTGCCTGCCTCACTCCGAGCCTCTTGGCGATGTGGGCACTCTGGTTTGAGGCCACATGTGCTGGTTTCCTCACCTTTCACAGATGTGGCCCCCCTTGTGTGAGGACACTCCTGCCTGGTTCCCATTACCTCGGAGATGTGTGCGCTCTGGTGAGTGTGATCCTGGTTGGGTTCCTCACACTTCTGTGAGGTGGGCCCTCTGCTGTGAGGTCACTCCTTCCTGGATGCACACATCGCCTTGGCCACATGGGCCCTGTGGTAGCAGTTGGAACGTGCTGGGAGCCTCCTCCCCTCGGTCATGAGGGCCCTCTGGCGTCAGGCTGTAACTGCTGGGTTCCCATATTTTCTGATACGTGCTAAGTGGTGCGAGGACACTCCTGCCAGGTTCCCATCCACATGGGGATGTGGGCCTTCTGCTCTGAGGTCCCAACAGCTGGGTTGCTCACAGTTTCATGCTGTGGGCTCTCTGTTGTGATTTCACTGCGGCCTGCGTACCATAGACTCGGTGCTCTGGGCCACCTGCTCGGAGGTTCCAACTGCTGGATTCCTCACCTTTTTTATTCTTTGGGCCCTCTTTTTTCAGCCTACTCCTGCGTGACTCACTGCGTGCCCCTTGGGGATGTGGATCCTCTGGTTCAGGCCACATGTGCTGGGTTTCTCTCATTTATATGATGTGGCCACACTGGTGGCAGTGTCAGGACACTCCTGCCTGTTTCCGATCCCCTAACACATGTGGACACTCTGGTGAGGGTCTTATCCTGGCTGGGTTCCTCGCCCTTCTGTGAGGTAGGCCCTTTGCTGTGACATCACTCCTGCCTTGCTGGCACACATCACCTTGGCGACATGGGCCCTCAGTTGCGAGTTGGTGCCTGCTGGGGATCTCCTCCCCTTGGTAATGAGGGCCCTCTGGCGTCAGGCCCTAACTCCTGGGCTCCCAAAATTTTCTGATGTGAGCCCAGTGATGCCAGGACACTCTTGTAAGGTTCCCATCCCCATGGGGATGTGTGCCTTCTGTTCTCTTGTCCCAACGCCTGGGTTGCTCACAGTTTCATGATGTTGGCTCCCTGGTGTTAATTCACACAGGCTTAGATCCCGTAGCCTCACTGCTCCTTGCCGCCTGCTGGGAGGTTCCAACTGCAGGATTCCTCACTTTTTATTCTATGGGCCTTCAGTTTTGAGGCTCCTCCAGCCTGTCTCACTCCCAGCCCCTTGGTGATGTGTGTCCTCATGTTTGAGGCCACGTGTGCTGGGTCCCTCTCCTTTCCATAATGTGGCCCCACTGGTGTGAGGACACTCCTGCCCAGCTCCCATCCACTTGGTGATGTGGGACCTCTGGTGAGAGTCTGATCCTGGCTGGGTTCCTCACCCTTTTGTGAGGTGGGCCCTCTCTGTGAGGTAATTCCTGCCTGGCTTGCTCCCTTTGCCTTGGTGACATCGGCCCTTTGGTGGCAGTTGCAGCCTGCTGGGAACCTCCTCTCCTAAGTGTTCAGGGCCCTCTGGCGTCAGGCTCTAAGTGCTGGGCTCCCCACGTTTTCTGCTGTGAGCCCAGTGATGCCACGACACTCCTGTACGGTTCCCATCCCCATGAAGATGTGTGCCTTCTGTTCTCTTGTCCCAACGCCTGGGTTGCTCACAGTTTCAGGATGTGGGCCCTCTGCTGTGAGTTCACTCCGGCCTGTATCCAATAGCGTCGGTGCTCTGGGCTGCCTGCTTGGAGGTTGCAACTTTTGGTTTCCTTAATTTTTATTCTATTGGCCCTCTGTTGTGAGTCTCATCCTGCATGCCTCACTCCCAGCACCTTCGTGATGTGTGTCCCCTTGTTTGAGGCCCCATGTGCTGGGTTCCTCACCTTTCGCTGATGTGGCCCCCCTGGTGTGATGACACTCCTTCCTGGTTCCCATCCACTTGGCGATGTGTGCCCTCTGGTGAGAGTCTGATCCTGATAGGGTTCCTCACACTTCTGTGAGGTGGGCGCTCTGCTCTGAGGTCACTCCTGCCTGGCTGGCACACCCCGCCTTGGTGACGTCGGCCCTTTGGTGGCAGTTGGAGCCTGCTGGGAGCTTCCTCCCGTCAGTCATGAGGGCCCTCTGGCGTCAGGCCATAACTGCTGGGCACCCACATTTTATGATACGTGCTAAGTGGTACGAGGACACTCCTGCCAAGTTCCCATCCCCATGGGGATGTGGGCCTCCTGCTCTGAGGTCCCAACGCCTGGGTTGCTCAGAGTTTCATGATGTGGGCCATCTGCTGTGAGTTCACTGTGGCCTGGATCACATAGACTCGGTGCTCTGGGCCGCCTGCTGGGAGGTTCGAACTGCTGGATTCCTCACATTTTTTATTCTATGGGCCCTCTGTTTTGAGTCTCCTCCTGCATGCCTCACTGCCAGACCCCTTGTGATGTGTGTCCCCTTGTTTGAGGCCACATGTGCTGGGTTCCTCACCTTTCGCTGATGTGGCCCCACTGGTGTGAAGACACACTTGCCTAGTTCCCATCCCCTTGGTGATGTGGGCCCTCTGGTGAGAATCTGATCCTCGTTGGGGTCCTCACACTTCCATGACGTGGGATCTCTGTGCTGAGGTCACTCCTGCCTGGCTGGCACACGTCACCTTGGCGACATGGGCCCTCAGTTGGGAGTTGGTGCCTGCTGGCGGTCTACTCCCCTTGGTAATGAGGTCACTCTGGCTTCAGGCCCTAACTCCTGGGATCCAAATTTTTCTGATGGTCGCCCAGTGGTTCTAGGACACTCCTGCCAGGTTCCCATCTCCATGGGCATGTGGGCCTTCTGTTCTGAGGTCCCAACGGCTGGGTTGCTCACAGTTTCATGATGTGGGCCCTCTGCTGTAAGTTCACTGCGGCCTGGATCCCATAGACTCTGTGCTCTTGGCCGCCTGCTGAGAGGTTCCAACTGCTGGATTCCTCACATTTTTTATTCTATGGGCCCTGTGTTGTGAGGCTACTCCTTCCTGCCTCACTCCAAGCCCCTTGGAGATGTTGGTCCTCTGGTTTAAGCCACATGTTCTGGGTTCCTCACCTTTCTATGATTTGGCCTCACTGGTGTGAGGCCACTCCTGCCTCGTTCCGATCCCCTTGGTTATGTGGGCCCTCTGGGGAGAGTCTTATACTGGCTGGGTTCCTCACACTTCTGTGACGTAGGCCCTCTGCTCAGAGGTCACTCCTGCCTGGCTGGCACACGTCACCTTGGCAACGTGTGCCCTCAGTTGGGAGTTGGTGCCTGCTGGGAGCCTCCTCCCCTCAGTAATGAGGGCCCTCTGGCGTCAGGCCCTAACTCCTGGGCTCCCAAAATTTTCTGATGTGTGCCCTGTGGTGTGAGTACACTCCTGCCAGGTTCCCAACCTCATGGGAATGTGGGCCTTCTGCTCTGTGGTCCCAAAGTCTGGGTTGCTCACAGTTTCATGATGAGGGCCCTCTGTTTTGAGTTCACCCCGGCCGGGATCCCATAGCCTCGCTGCACTTTGCCGCCTGGTGGGAGGTTCCAAATGCTGGATTCCTCACATTTTTTATTCTACGGGCCCTGTGTTGTGAGGCTACTCCTGCCTGCCTCACTCCGAGCCCCTTGGAGATGTGGGTCCTCTGGTTTAGGCCACATGTTCCGGGTTCCTCACCTTTCTATGATTTGGCCACACTGGTGTGAGGACACTCCTGCCTGGTTCCGATCCCCTTGGTGATGTGAGTCCTCTGGTGATAGTCT